>NC_086451.1:316986912-317304745 GCF_028390025.1 Pseudophryne corroboree | reverse complement strand
CTATGAATTGCTTTACTCTGGTTAGGAATGCTTGGCTGACACACCGCAGGACCTTACTGAACTGGCCCTGCGACATGCCAACCAGATCCCCAACTACATGCTGGTACGAACCATTGGCAAAAAAATGTAACACAGCAAGGAATTGTGTCAATGCTGGTATTGCTCTAGGATACCTAATGTATTGTTCTAGATCACTCTCTATTATGGAGAGAGTGTCTAGGGTTAGATGAGGTGGCAGCCTGTATCTGCACAATACACATTATCAGGCATCCCAAAAAGGGTGACACGGGTACGGTAAATTGGCAGCCTTGCACGCCTCTGTTGCCTTGGAGGACGAGGAGCCGGTTGAGGTGGGAGGGCTTCCGCCGGTTGGGGTGGGAGGGCTTCCACCGGTTGCAGTGGGAGGGCTTCAGCACCCACATATATGGCCATCACCATCTTCAAATGAAGGTAGGAAACATTAAAACACACAATCAATTAACAACACACATTGCAAAAATAACAATTATGTGTATGGCAGTTCAAACACTTACTGCAGGAGCGTACTCCATATCTTCATGAAGAAAATCAGGAACAAACACAATTAAAAATGTCATTAAACCACATTTACCTACGTAGCTACAACATTGTTTTCCATAAAACCAACAAAACAAAAAGAAACACAGCCAACAGACCCATAAAAATACTTTAACAATATATGATTAACCTACTACTTGGACTACTACAAAATGAACCTAACAAATTCAGTAAACAATGGCAACAACATGTAACTTACAAACTAAACGAATATTCCCACAAAGGAAGAACACAACAAACTGCATACTTTGGCACACCAAATTTTGTAATTCTGAAAATATTAAAACAATATGACTATGATAATAGGCCCAAACACACTGTAACCCCTCCAACACCATCCCACCCATGGACAGGCTACTTACCTGCTCAGAAAAAGAAAACCAAACCAGAATCCAAAAAGAAAATGGGCCTACTTTGCACTCTGAATCAATAATAAGAAAATAAAATTACAGCAACCTACAAGAGAGAGGAAAGGACACTGAGAATAGGAACAAACACACTGGAACCCCTCCAACACCATCCCACCCATGGACAGGCTACTTACCTGCTCAGAAAAAGAAAACCAAACCAGAATCCAAAAAGAAAATGGGCCTACTTTGCACTCTGAATCAATAATAAGAAAATAAAATTACAGCAACCTACAAGAGAGAGGAAAGGACACTGAGAATAGGAACAAACACACTGGAACCCCTCCAACACCATCCCACCCATGGACAGGCTACTTACCTGCTCAGAAAAAGAAAACCAAACTAGAATCCAAAAACAAAATGGGCCTACTTTGGCACTCTGGATCAATAATAAGGAAAAAAAATTACAGCAACCTACAAGAGAGAGGAAAGGACACTGAGAATAGGAACAAACACACTGTAACCCCTAGAATGGTAAACTGCAAATTACATGTTAAACAACTATAAGATACTAAATGTATACACAGACACTAAAGAATAAATACAAACCAAACAAAAAAAAAACCACCAAAAAAAACAGCATTGGTCCCCCCTACATACTCTTTGTTGTTATATACTAACTATTTTAAAAACATTTTTAAGGTTGTTTAAAACACGGCTTCCGCAACACAACAGTAAAAAAAATTGCCATCTATCAAACGCACATTAGTTTGCAATGTACTGCTAAAAAACTCACACAAATCAATTCTTGGCAACATGTCCACCTTGCTTCTATTGTACTTCATGCCATACACCCACAAACACAGGCTGCATGCATGGCGTTTAAATAGCCAGTGCTGCAATTACAGGAAAAATTAGCCTAATTAGCACCTGTGCGAAATCACACGCAGCTATAAATCGCCAGACAGCTGTGCCAACACACATGCCATCAGCAACATGGCTACTCCCGAGCAAATAGCTGCAGAGAGAAAAAAGGACATAAAAAAAGTCACAACTTTGAAAACACTATAAAAAAAAAAAACTATGTGTGTAAACTCACCTGGCAAGTCATGTAGGTTAACAATTTCAGTCAGGTCCGTGTCCATATGAGACACCCCACCCACCTCCTCGTAGCTCACACAGTCTATCGCCAGCTCCTCAAGGTCTGTAAACTCCACAGTGGCAGCGGGACCTCCCCCTGTTGCCCTCAAGGCATTCCACTCCACAGACCTCTAGCCCTTCAGGCGGGTGCAGCAGCAGATGCGTGGTGCAGCAGCAGATGACCGCATTAACATCTAGGAGAATAGTGCTGCGGAAGCAGATGCTACAAGCTGCCAGTGGTGATGTTGAAAGAGCAGGACCCAGTACTGGGGCAACCCCATCATCTGACACACAGGGGTATGCTGTGAGTCCCCTGCCAGACACAGATACTGGGGAAACTGAGGTAGATTCAGGACTAAGAACACAAACCCAAACAACACAACCAGCAAGTGAAGAGGAAGATGGTGAGGAGGTACAGGACGATACCTCACAGGCTACATCCAAAAAGAGAAAGCAACAGCCCGCCATGGACAAAATACATAGAGGAAGCAAAAACATGGGTGCTGCAACCAAAGTTCGCATCTAGAGGGACATTACAGATTCTGTAAATGAAGTCGGCTCAATTGTCCGCACCCCACAGGAAGTTAGAAGACGGTAAGTGTATATTGACAAACAATTTTATGTCCAATTTATTTAAAAAAACTTAGCTATATATGATGTTGCCTATAGCAACTAAATACATAATATGTGTAAAGGAAAACAAAACAGGTATTCTTAACTTTTATGTCCCTTACCCCTAATTCTAATCACATATGTAGTTGGGCCGACTTCAAGTCCCGCCTGAAGTGCAAGAGGTCTGTAGAGTGGAATGCCTCGAGGGCAACAGGGGGAGGTCCTGCTGCCACTGTGGAGTTTACAGACCTTGAGGAGCTGGCGATGGACTGTGTGAACTACGAGGAGGCGGGTGGGGTGTCTCATATGGACACGGACCTGCCTGAAATTGTTAACCTACATGACCTGCCAGGTAAGTTTACACACATAGTTTTTTTTTTTGTGTGTTTTCAAAGTTGTGACTTTTTTCTGTCCTTTTTTCTCTCATTCTTCTATTTGCTTTTAACATAACACAGCACAGGAAGGTGAGCAGGTAGAGTCAGAGAAGGGGTATCCGGCTGAAGCTGAGATGGGGGGACCTAGTGAGTCCTCCAGTGTGGGTTGCCAGATTCCCCCTGTCCAGATTCCAACTGGTCCCCCCCACCCAACCCTCTGCTATCCCGGCCATTCTGTCTGAAATTGGCAGTTATGGTGAGAAGCTGACACAATTTCAGGACAGGATGATCCGGGAGGTAAGCCTGATATCTGTCCGGCTCACTGAGCACACAACTTGTGTTGGGCAAGGTGTAGCTCAACTCTACCAAGGTCTGGCAGAGATCAGGCAGGGCCAAGCCGGACTCGCCTCCTCGGTCCAACAACTCACCAGCTCTGTTGTGCAAGGGCTCCAGGACATCGCTGGCCGCCTTGCCCACAGTGGCAGGGAGCCAGCCACATCTGCTCCCTCCACTCCCCCTGCCCAGGGCCCTCGAAGGTCACTTCGCAGACCGAGCCGTGACCAACCACATCAGGCGGGGCAAAAGAAGAGAAAGTAATGTCTCTCCAGATGCCCAGCACCCATGTTTTCCATGTTGCCTTTATGTATTTTTTTTCGGCTTGTGTGGCCAGAATGGACAACTCCCTCATGCTGAAAGGGGGTTGTTGTATTCTTTTTTGTTTTGTAGCCTGTGAGTTAGTTTCCTGTACACTTGATCCATCTTCCTCTTCCTAGCGTGCTGTGTATGTTTGGGTTTGTGTATTGTGCCCAGAATCTACCTCAGTTTTCCAAAAAGTATCCTCTGGCTGGGGGTTCACAACATTTTATTATTTTTTATTATAAATTGTATTTGGCCAGTAGATGTGGGTACCACAGTACTGGCTTCTGTTGTGTAAAAATCACCACTGGCAGCTGTTTGTTGCTATGTCCAATTTTTATTTTCATGCTAATTTCTAGCCATGTTGGCTTTTTGAATTTCTTTGTTTTCCTAAGTAAAAAAAAAAATGTGCTTGTGTGTTTTTTTAAGGTTATGCACTCTTGAAAAATGTGTACAGTAAACTTTGACATTGCATATTTACATTTGTGGAACAAGGGAGCAAACATTGAATATTCTTACAAACATTGAATATTACAAATGTTGAATTTTTTTTGTTTTCACAACACTTAACTGTGCCTAGAAAAAACAACAACTTTGAAATCAACTTGGGTTACAAGGGGCAACATGCCATAGTATTAGAAATGGGCACATGTTACAAAACAATAATAAGTGTGTTAGTAAGTAACATTAAACATAGGCTGCATTATGTGGCTCATGTTGTTCGGTATGTACAAAGGAAGATGACAATGTAGAAAACATGGCATGTTGGCATTTAGCTGATGTAGTTTATAAGTTGGTTTATTCACACTTGATGAAGGAGAATATTTGTTTTAAAAAAAAACATGCTGTTAACAGCAAAGTATTTACAAATAATCCTAAAAAAACCTGTACATTATTTGTGAGTGTGTGAGATTTAGACATGGTAAATGATAAATTGTTATGTGTAAAAACAATTGCTGGTAAGAGTAATTTGTAACTGCAGTGTTTTAAAATTAATTGCTCAACAGGTGACTTAGTTTGCCAATTAACTGCTAAATAGGGCAGACATACTTGTAGCAGTAGTTCGCAAGGGCTGAGTAGCTGCAGACTTAGGGTGTGTACACACGGTGAGATATTTTCTTTCGATTTTGACTATATAGTCAAAATCGCAAGAAAAGTTAGTGCAGATTGCAAGGTGAAAGTCACCTTGCGATCCCGATGCGCGGTCCCGCCAGGTCGGCATCGCAAGAAAAGATAGACTGTGCAGGCAAGTCAATCCTTGCTAGATCGGTGTACTATCTAGTTCATCTCACATGTCAATGACATCTCGCATAAGCCAAAATCTCACATAAGCCAAAATCGTAAGTACACATAGTCCATATCTCAAGAAAAGTTAGTCAAAATCGGTGGTGCTGGGCACCGGGGAGTTCAAGGGAAATCGCAAGTGAAAATCGGGCATAGCAAGGATCTCACAGTGTGTACACACCCTTACTCCTAGCTACCGAACATTTGTTGTGTACTTATAACCATCTGCTACGCATTTCTGCACAAAACACGCATACTGCCATTTGCATACTCCCACACTAGCCGCCCACTTTCACGTCCATTTCGTTAGATAGCAAAGCCAAGCCTCCACACCGCCTCCATCACACCCTGTTTTCGTTAGAGTAGTACAAACTGAAATCAGTTTGTATTTTTGCACAAACGTCGTAACGCAGGCTTTGCGCATGCGCAATGTATCATTCGCGCATGCGCAGTTTGCAGATTTTCAACGATTGCGATGCGATGAACTGCTGCGAACAACTCGGAATGACGGCAATGGTTCCTGCACAGTTTTTGCATTATATACAAAATGGGTTGGGTAAGAAATGACGATGGTCAGAAAACCGACAGTGTCATCTCGATCATAAGTATCCTGACCCCTTACCCTGCCACTAACCCTCCTTACCCTCAGCCTAACCCTTCCCTTCCCCTCCTGCAGCCTAACCCTTACTCTCCCCTCCTAGAGTCTAACCCTTACTCTCCCCTCCTGCAACCTAACCCTCCCCTCCTGCAGCATAACCCCAACCCTTATCCTAGTGCTTAACCCTAACCTTCCCTCCTACAGCCTAACCCTAACCCTCCCTCTCATACTTACCTTTGGGATAGTGACCACCAGTGGCGTAAGTTCGTCCCAGTTGCCCGGAGGCAAGATAAACATTGGTGCCCCCCTCTTTCCTATATTAAGATAAATATATGTGTGTGTGTGTGTGTGTGTGTGTGTGTGTGTGTGTGTGTGTGTGTGTGTGTGTGTGTGGTGTTCTGAAAAAAATGTATATACTGTATTTATACATTTAATTGTCTTTCACTCTAAATCACACATTTCTTAGCAGTCATACCCAGGATTAGAATCCATGACCTGTTACACTGACAGCAGACACTTTACTGATGCAGCTATTTGCTCCTGTAGAGGAAGCATGAGCATTCTAACTATATGACATTACGTGTAATTGTCAGATATGTAACTTCATATAGTTCAAATTCTCATATTTCCTATACAGGAGCAAATAGCTTCATCAGTACGGTGTCTGCTTCCAGTGTGATAGGTTGTGGTTTCTAATCCTGGGTGTGATACTTGTAAAATGTGTATAATAAAGAGGGTGTGATTTGTAAGGTGCAGGGACCAGTGAGGAAGTCGGCCACTGAAAAGACAGCGGCAGCTATCAATCAACTTAATTCAATGGTGTCACAGAATGAAAGGAGAGGTGCCCCCCTTCAGAGCAGGAGCCCGGCAGCAGATGACTCCGTTGCCTCCCAGAGTTCTGCCTGTGGTGACCACCAGGATTCTGAGCGGTATCTGGCTTCTGATTTTGGTCTTCTGACTGCCAGCATCCCATGGACGTGTGGTGAGCTAAATAGCTGAGGAGGCACTGGCTAGCACCAGAGCCAGATTTACATGCAATATACAGTATGAGCCAAAGCATACATCTGGACATTATGGGGGTCATTCCGAGTTTATCGTAGCTGTGCTCAATTTAGCACAGCTACGATCATCTTCCCAGACATGCGGGGGGATGCCAAGCACAGGACTAGTCCGCCCCGCATGTCAGTCCGGACCCCCCACACACACACACAAGTACAAAAGCATTGCACAGCGGCAATGCTTTTGTACTTGAAGAGTAACTCCCGGCCAGCGCAGCTCCTGTGGCTGGCTGGGAGTTACTCGTTGCTTCCCGGGTCACAGCGGCTGCGTGTGATGTCACACAGCCGCTGCGGCCTGCCCCCCGCATGGTCGCACCCCAAAAATGGCATCTAAATGCCGCCGTGCCGCCCCCTCCCACCCAGCAAACGCCTCTGCTTGTCAATCAGGCAGAGGCGATCGCTAGATAATTAAGGCCTTCGGCCATCTGGCATGCAGTGCGCCGGTGCATGCGCAGTTCCGACACGATCGTTGCGCTGCGAACAACTGCAATCGGGTCAGAATGACCCCCAATATACAGGTACAGCAGTATAAATTATAGAGATGAGCGGGTTCGGTTTCTCTGAATCCGAACCCGCACGAACTTCATGTTTTTTTTCACGGGTCCGAGCGACTCGGATCTTCCCGCCTTGCTCGGTTAACCCGAGCGCACCCGAACGTCATCATGACGCTGTCGGATTCTCGCGAGACTCGGATTCTATATAAGGAGCCGCGCGTCGCCGCCATTTTCACACGTGCATTGAGATTGATAGGGAGAGGACGTGGCTGGCGTCCTCTCCATTTAGATTAGGAGAGAGAGAGAGAGATTGACCTGAGGCTGATACTGTAGAAGAGAGTGCAGAGTTTAGTGACTGACCACAGTGACCACCAGCAGTGCAGTTGTTTTATTTAATATATCCGTTCTCTGCCTGAAAAAAACGGTACACACAGTGACTCAGTCACATACCATATCTGTGTGCACTGCTCAGCCCAGTGTGCTGCATGCCTGCATCATCTATGTATATATTATATATCTGACTGTGCTCAGCTCACACAGCTTATAATTGTGGGGGAGACTGGGGAGTACTGCAGTGCCAGTTATAGGTTATAGCAGGAGCCAGGAGTACAAGACAGTCACATACCATATCTGTGTGCACTGCTCAGCCCAGTGTGCTGCATCATCTATGTATATATATTATATATCTGACTGTGCTCAGCTCACACAGCTTATAATTGTGGGGGAGACTGGGGAGCACTGCAGTGCCAGTTATAGGTTATAGCAGGAGCCAGGAGTACATATTATATTAAAATTAAACAGTGCACACTTTTGCTGCAGGAGTGCCACTGCCAGTGTGACTGACCAGTGACCTGACCACACTGACCACCAGTATAGTTAGTAGTATACTATATTGTGATTGCCTGAAAAAGTTAAACACTCGTCGTGTGACTTCACTTGTGTGGTGTTTTTTTTTTTATTCTATAAAAAACTCATTCTGCTGACAGACAGTGTCCAGCAGGTCCGTCATTATATAATATATATACCTGTCCGGCTGCAGTAGTGATATATATATATTTTTTATATCATTATTTATCATCCAGTCGCAGCAGACACAGTACGGTAGTTCACGGCTGTAGCTACCTCTGTGTCGGCACTCAGCAGTCCATCCATAATTGTATACCACCTACCCGTGGTTTTTTTTTCTTTCTTCTTTATACATACATACTACAACATCTCTTTATCAACCAGTCTATATTAGCAGCAGACACAGTACAGTACGGTAGTTCACGGCTGTGGCTACCTCTGTGTCGGCACTCGGCAGTCCGTCCATAATTGTATACCACCTAACCGTGGTTTTTTTTTCTTTCTTCTTTATACATACATACTACGACATCTCTTTATCAACCAGTCTATATTAGCAGCAGACACAGTACAGTACGGTAGTTCACGGCTGTGGCTACCTCTGTGTCGGCACTCGGCAGTCCGTCCATAATTGTATACCACCTAACCGTGGTTTTTTTTTCTTTCTTCTTCATACATACATACTACGACATCTCTTTATCAACCAGTCTATATTAGCAGCAGACACAGTACAGTACGGTAGTTCACGGCTGTGGCTACCTCTGTGTCGGCACTCGGCAGTCCGTCCATAATTGTATACCACCTAACCGTGGCTTTTTTTTCTTTCTTCTTTATACATACATACTACGACATATCTTTATCAACCAGTCTATATTAGCAGCAGACACAGTACAGTACGGTAGTTCACGGCTGTGGCTACCTCTGTGTCGGCACTCGGCAGTCCGTCCATAATTGTATACCACCTAACCGTGGTTTTTTTTTCTTTCTTCTTTATACATACATACTACGACATCTCTTTATCAACCAGTCTATATTAGCAGCAGACACAGTACAGTACGGTAGTTCACGGCTGTGGCTACCTCTGAGTCGGCACTCGGCAGTCCGTCCATAATTGTATACCACCTAACCGTGGTTTTTTTTTTCTTTCTTCTTCATACATACATACTACGACATCTCTTTATCAACCAGTCTATATTAGCAGCAGACACAGTACAGTACGGTAGTTCACGGCTGTGGCTACCTCTGTGTCGGCACTCGGCAGTCCGTCCATAATTGTATACCACCTACCCGTGGTTTTTTTTTTCTTTCTTCTTTATACATACATACTACTACATCTCTTTATCAACCAGTCTATATTAGCAGCAGACACAGTACAGTACGGTAGTTCACGGCTGTGGCTACCTCTGTGTCGGCACTCGGCAGTCCGTCCATAATTGTATACCACCTACCCGTGGTTTTTTTTTCTTTCTTCTTCATACATACATACTACGACATCTCTTTATCAACCAGTCTATATTAGCAGCAGACACAGTACAGTACGGTAGTTCACGGCTGTGGCTACCTCTGTGTCGGCACTCGGCAGTCCGTCCATAATTGTATACCACCTAACCGTGGTTTTTTTTTCTTTCTTCTTCATACATACATACTACGACATCTCTTTATCAACCAGTCTATATTAGCAGCAGACACAGTACGGTAGTTCACGGCTGTAGCTACCTCTGTGTCGGCACTCGGCAGTCCGTCCATAATTGTATACTAGTATCCATCCATCTCCATTGTTTACCTGAGGTGCCTTTTAGTTGTGCCTATTAAAATATGGAGAACAAAAATGTTGAGGTTCCAAAATTAGGGAAAGATCAAGATCCACTTCCACCTCGTGCTGAAGCTGCTGCCACTAGTCATGGCCGAGACGATGTAATGCCAGCAACGTCGTCTGCCAAGGCCGATGCCCAATGTCATAGTACAGAGCATGTCAAATCCAAAACACCAAATATCAGTAAAAAAAGGACTCCAAAACCTAAAATAAAATTGTAGGAGGAGAAGCGTAAACTTGCCAATATGCCATTTACCACACGGAGTGGCAAGGAACGGCTGAGGCCCTGGCCTATGTTCATGGCTAGTGGTTCAGCTTCACATGAGGATGGAGGCACTCAGCCTCTCGCTAGAAAAATGAAAAGACTCAAGCTGGCAAAAGCAGTAGCACCGCAAAGAACTGTGCGTTCTTCGAAATCCCAAATCCACAAGGAGAGTCCAATTGTGTCGGTTGCGATGCCTGACCTTCCCAACACTGGACGTGAAGAGCATGCGCCTTCCACCATTTGCACGCCCCCTGCAAGTGCTGGAAGGAGCATCCGCAGTCCAGTTCCTGATAGTCAGATTGAAGATGTCAGTGTTGAAGTACACCAGGATGAGGAGGATATGGGTGTTGCTGGCGCTGGGGAGGAAATTGACCAGGAGGATTCTGATGGTGAGGTGGTTTGTTTAAGTCAGGCACCCGGGGAGACACCTGTTGTCCGTGGGAGGAATATGGCCGTTGACATGCCTGGTGAAAATACCAAAAAAATCAGCTCTTCGGTGTGGAACTATTTCAACAGAAATGCGGACAACAGGTGTCAAGCCGTGTGTTCCCTTTGTCAAGCTGTAATAAGTAGGGGTAAGGACGTTAACCACCTCGGAACATCCTCCCTTATACGTCACCTGCAGCGCATTCATAATAAGTCAGTGACAAGTTCAAAAACTTTGGGTGACAGCGGAAGCAGTCCACTGACCAGTAAATCCCTTCCTCTTGTAACCAAGCTCACGCAAACCACCCCACCAACTCCCTCAGTGTCAATTTCCTCCTTCCCCAGGAATGCCAATAGTCCTACAGGCAATGTCACTGGCAATTCTGACAAGTCCTCTCCTGCCTGGGATTCCTCCGATGCATCCTTGCGTGTAACGCCTACTGCTGCTGGCGCTGCTGTTGTTGCTGCTGGGAGTCGATGGTCATCCCAGAGGGGAAGTCGTAAGCCCACTTGTACTACTTCCAGTAAGCAATTGACTGTTCAACAGTCCTTTGCGAGGAAGATGAAATATCACAGCAGTCATCCTGCTGCAAAGCGGATAACTGAGGCCTTGACAACTATGTTGGTGTTAGACGTGCGTCCGGTATCCGCCGTTAGTTCACAGGGAACTAGACAATTTATTGAGGCAGTGTGCCCCCGTTACCAAATACCATCTAGGTTCCACTTCTCTAGGCAGGCGATACCGAGAATGTACACAGACCTCAGAAAAAGACTCACCAGTGTCCTAAAAAATGCAGTTGTACCCAATGTCCACTTAACCACGGACATGTGGACAAGTGGAGCAGGGCAGGGTCAGGACTATATGACTGTGACAGCCCACTGGGTAGATGTATGGACTCCCGCCGCAAGAACAGCAGCGGCGGCACCAGTAGCAGCATCTCGCGAACGCCAACTCTTTCCTAGGCAGGCTACGCTTTGTATCACCGGTTTCCAGAATACGCACACAGCTGAAAACCTCTTACGGCAACTGAGGAAGGTCATCGCGAATGGCTTACCCCAATTGGACTCTCCTGTGGATTTGTGGCATCGGACAACGCCAGCAATATTGTGTGTGCATTAAATATGGGCAAATTCCAGCACGTCCCATGTTTTGCACATACCTTGAATTTGGTGGTGCAGAATTATTTAAAAAACGACAGGGGCGTGCAAGAGATGCTGTCGGTGGCCAGAAAAATTGCGGGACACTTTCGGCGTACAGGCACCACGTACAGAAGACTGGAGCACCACCAAAAACTACTGAACCTGCCCTGCCATCATCTGAAGCAAGAAGTGGTAACGAGGTGGAA
The DNA here is from genome assembly GCF_028390025.1 of Pseudophryne corroboree. Lineage (NCBI taxonomy): Eukaryota > Metazoa > Chordata > Amphibia > Anura > Myobatrachidae > Pseudophryne > Pseudophryne corroboree. The sequence continues at coordinate 317,292,933 of NC_086451.1, read as the reverse complement.
TTCAACCCTCTATATGCTTCAGAGGTTGGAGGAGCAGCAAAAGGCCATTCAAGCCTATACAATTGAGCACGATATAGGAGGTGGAATGCACCTGTCTCAAGCGCAGTGGAGAATGATTTCAACGTTGTGCAAGGTTCTGATGCCCTTTGAACTTGCCACACGTGAAGTCAGTTCAGACACTGCCAGCCTGAGTCAGGTCATTCCCCTCATCAGGCTTTTGCAGAAGAAGCTGGAGACATTGAAGGAGGAGCTAACACGGAGCGATTCCGCTAGGCATGTGGGACTTGTGGATGGAGCCCTTAATTCGCTTAACAAGGATTCACGGGTGGTCAATCTGTTGAAATCAGAGCACTACATTTTGGCCACCGTGCTCGATCCTAGATTTAAAGCCTACCTTGGATCTCTCTTTCCGGCAGACACAAGTCTGCTGGGGTTGAAAGAACTGCTGGTGAGAAAATTGTCAAGTCAAGCGGAACGCGACCTGTCAACATCTCCTCCTTCACATTCTCCCGCAACTGGGGGTGCGAGGAAAAGGCTCAGAATTCCGAGCCCACCCGCTGGCGGTGATGCAGGGCAGTCTGGAGCGACTGCTGATGCTGACATCTGGTCCGGACTGAAGGACCTGACAACGATTACGGACATGTCGTCTACTGTCACTGCATATGATTCTCTCACCATTGAAAGAATGGTGGAGGATTATATGAGTGACCGCATCCAAGTAGGCACGTCACACAGTCCATACTTATACTGGCAGGAAAAAGAGGCAATTTGGAGGCCATTGCACAAACTGGCTTTATTCTACCTAAGTTGCCCTCCCACAAGTGTGTACTCCGAAAGAGTGTTTAGTGCCGCTGCTCACCTTGTCAGCAATCGGCGTACGAGGTTACATCCAGAAAATGTGGAGAAGATGATGTTCATTAAAATGAATTATAATCAATTCCTCCGCGGAGACATTGACCAGCAGCAATTGCCTCCACAAAGTACACAGGGAGCTGAGATGGTGGATTCCAGTGGGGACGAATTGATAATCTGTGAGGAGGGGGATGTACACGGTGATATATCGGAGGGTGATGATGAGGTGGACATCTTGCCTCTGTAGAGCCAGTTTGTGCAAGGAGAGATTAATTGCTTCTTTATTGGGGGGGGGTCCAAACCAACCCGTCATATCAGTCACAGTCGTGTGGCAGACCCTGTCACTGAAATGATGGGTTGGTTAAAGTGTGCATGTCCTGTTTTGTTTATACAACATAAGGGTGGGTGGGAGGGCCCAAGGACAATTCCATCTTGCACCTCTTTTTTCTTTTATTTTTCTTTGCGTCATGTGCTGTTTGGGGAGGGTTTTTTGGAAGGGACATCCTGCGTGACACTGCAGTGCCACTCCTAAATGGGCCCGGTGTTTGTGTCGGCCACTAGGGTCGCTAATCTTACTCACACAGTCAGCTACCTCATTGCGCCTCTTTTTTTCTTTGCGTCATGTGCTGATTGGGGAGGGTTTTTTGGAAGGGACATCCTGCGTGACACTGCAGTGCCACTCCTAAATGGGCCCGGTGTTTGTGTCGGCCACTAGGGTTGCTAATCTTACTCACACAGTCAGCTACCTCATTGCGCCTCTTTTTTTCTTTGCGTCATGTGCTGATTGGGGAGGGTTTTTTGGAAGGGACATCCTGCGTGACACTGCAGTGCCACTCCTAAATGGGCCCGGTGTTTGTGTCGGCCACTAGGGTCGCTAATCTTACTCACACAGTCAACTACCTCATTGCGCCTCTTTTTTTCTTTGCGTCATGTGCTGATTGGGGAGGGTTTTTTGGAAGGGACATCCTGCATGACACTGCAGTGCCACTCCTAAATGGGCCCGGTGTTTGTGTCGGCCACTAGGGTCGCTAATCTTACTCACACAGTCAGCTACCTCATTGCACCTCTTTTTTTCTTTGCGTCATGTGCTGATTGGGGAGGGTTTTTTGGAAGGGACATCCTGCGTGACACTGCAGTGCCACTCCTAAATGGGCCCGGTGTTTGTGTCGGCCACTAGGGTCGCTAATCTTACTCACACAGTCAGCTACCTCATTGCGCCTCTTTTTTTCTTTGCGTCATGTGCTGATTGGGGAGGGTTTTTTGGAAGGGACATCCTGCGTGACACTGCAGTGCCACTCCTAAATGGGCCCGGTGTTTGTGTCGGCCACTAGGGTCGCTAATCTTACTCACACAGTCAGCTACCTCATTGCGCCTCTTTTTTTCTTTGCGTCATGTGCTGATTGGGGAGGGTTTTTTGGAAGGGACATCCTGCGTGACACTGCAGTGCCACTCCTAAATGGGCCCGGTGTTTGTGTTGGCCACTAGGGTCGCTTATCTTACTCACACAGTCAGCTACCTCATTGCGCCTCTTTTTTTCTTTGCGTCATGTGCTGATTGGGGAGGGTTTTTTGGAAGGGACATCCTGCGTGACACTGCAGTGCCACTCCTAGATGGGCCAGGTGTTTGTGTCGGCCACTAGTGTCGCTTAGCTTAGTCATCCAGCGACCTTGGTGCAAATTTTAGGACTAAAAATAATATTGTGAGGTGTGAGGTATTCAGAATAGACTGAAAATGAGTGGAAATTATGGTTTTTGAGGTTAATAATAATATGGGATCAAAATGACCCCCAAATTCTATGATTTAAGCTGTTTTTTAGTGTTTTTTTAAAAAAACACCCGAATCCAAAACACACCCGAATCCGACAAAAAAAATTCGGTGAGGTTTTGCCAAAACGCGGTCGAACCCAAAACACGGCCGCGGAACCGAACCCAAAACCAAAACACAAAACCCGAAAAATTTCAGGCGCTCATCTCTAATAAATTACTGGAAGTTTGGTGAGTTTTGATCAGAGATGTACGTAAAAGTTAGCCAGACGAGGCACATACATTTATACGGTTTACTTTTTAGCAACATTAATAGAAAACAGGTCTTTAGTTATTTTGCGTAGATTTTCTTTATCCTTGACGTGTTGTAAACAAACCAGTATTAACTATGAAAAATGCAATGTCTTCTATTGAAAAAAAGAGTAACATTGATGTTGGAATTTGGCCGGCCCTAAACGTGCTAAAATAAGCCCAGCTCAATGGTGAAATACAGCCTAAAAAAAACCTAAAAGCCTCAACAGCCATATTTCTTTTTATAAAAGCCCATCCCAATTCCCTACAGTAGTTATTGATTAATATATGAAGCTCCTTATTACCAGAAATATACGGGGTAATTCAGACCTGATCTTAGCAGTACATATCAGTTGGGCAAAACCATGTGCACTGCAGGGGTGGCAGGTATAACATGTGCAGAGAGAGTTACTGTAGATTTGCGTGGGGTGTGTTCAAACTGAAATCTAAATTGCAGTGTAAAAATGAAACAGGCAGTATTTACTGTGCACAGAAACAAAATAACCCACCCAAATCTAACTCTCTTTACAAATGTTATATCTGACCCCCCCCCCCCCCCCTGCAGTGCACATGGGGGTAATTCCAAGTTGATCGCAGCAGGAAATTTTTTAGCAATTGGGCAAAACCATGTGCACTGCAGAGGAGGCAGATATAACATGTGCAGAAAGAGTTAGATTTGGGTGGGTTATTTTGTTTCTGTGCAGGGTAAATACTGGCTTTATTTTTACACTGCAAATTAGATTGCAGATTGAACACACCACACCCAAATCTAACTCTCTCTGCACATGTTATATCTGCCTCCCCTGCAGTGCACATGGTTTTGCCCAATTGCTAACAGAATTCCTGCTGCGATCAACTTGGAATTACCCCCATGGTTTTGCCCAACTGCTAACAAATTTGCTGCTACGATCAGGTCTGAACTACCCCCATAGTGCATGTTACTGCATACCTCATTTTACCTCCTTCATTACAGGGTTAATATGTGTAATAAAGGCAGTTTCTGTAATGTATGCTGCTTCATGCCAATATAATTAAATATGGTTTTGTTTAATGTCTGTTCATGCAGTGCACATCCATCCAAGACAATGTTGTTGTTTTTTAACCCCTACTATATTAAAAATAACTCCTTTAGGCATTTATCTCTAGGCCTAATTCAGACCTGATCGCAACAGCAAACTTTTTCTCTAATGGGCAAAACCATGGGCCCGATTCATTCCTGATCGCTGCTGTGCGCTTTTGCACAGCGGGCGATCAGGTCATAACTGCGCATGCGTATGCACCGCAATGCACACGTGCATCGGACAACAACAAAGGGCATCGCTGGTCAGCGACAGGATGGTGCAAAAATTCCAATCGCACGGCGATTGTGAGTGGTAACTGACCGTTTACTGGGAGTGTCCAGAAAAACGCAGGCGTTCTCAAACATTTTCAGGGAGGGTGTCTGACATCAGCTCCGGCCCGATCAGCCTGTTCTCATCGCACTGTAGGAGTAAGTCCTGGGCTGCGCAAAGACTACACACAGTGGATTTTTGCAGCTCAGCATACACATTTGATCACACACTTGCACGGCGAATTTGCACTCCCCCTGGGGCGGCGACTATCTGAATGCAGGACAAAGTTAGCAGCCCAGAGGTCAGGTCTGAATCACCCCTTATGTGCACTGCAGGGGGTGCAGATCTAACATGTGCAGAGGGAGTTAGATTTGGGTGTGGTGTGTTCAAACTGAAATCTAAATTGCAGTGTGAAAATAAAGCACACAGTATTTACCCTGCACAGAAACAAAATAACCCACCCAAATCTAACTCTCTCCACACATATTATATATGCCCCACCTGCAGTGCACATGGTTTTGCCCATTCGAGAAAGATTTTGCTTTTGTGATCAGGTCTGAATTAGGCCCTCTATAAGCTACAAGGAAGATACAGCTCTCAGTGTTGGACCATTTCACAGATATTTTTCAACCAATTTCTCCAAAGAGTCGGTTAATAGAATCCTAAAATGTCTGGAAGCCTTCCTCTGTATTTTCTGTCCTGAAAGAAACTATGGCACAAATGAATCTTGACATGCAGACATTTGCCCAGAAAATGCCAAGATGAGCTAAAATGATAGAATCTGATTATATATCATCTGAGATGAAATCATTTAGCATTCAAAATAGCTGTTCTCTTCTCACAAGAAGAGCATTAATTATTATACTTAGCAACTGTCAGCTATTTCGGCTCTAGTTTACTAGTATCTCTGCTGCAGTTCTGGATTCTTTTGTAGTAAATACAAAGGGCAACGTAACACAAACTGTTGTATAGGAGCGGCATAGAATTAGGTTCTCTAACCAATAGCTACCAGTCATATTCTGTCATTTCCTAGTACAATTTATAAACTGCTTACCACCCATTTCACACTTTCCCTAATCTTTATAAATACTCCCATTTTATATTGTTGATAGTTTTCTGAATATGTTTATTGTAAACACTTTTTAATTTTTTTTTCTTGCAAATTATGTATTTATCCATTAATGTACACAAATCTATATTGATGACATATTTCAGTGCTCTGCAATACATCACTTTCCACGATTAAACACAAAGGCTGTGTTTAATAAGCAGCAATTTTCCAAATACAAGAGGCAATTTCTGGTGGTATTGATTGTGGCAAGGGATAGAAATAAAGATGACAAACAATGTAATAAGTAGGGATTGTGATACAACAGCATGAGAATGCCTTATTAAGCCTTTCAGTACTGCTATAAAATGTGCAGTGGGTGCAGGGCCTAATTCAGATCTGATGGCAGCAGCAAATTTGTTAGCTAATGAGCAAAACCATGGGGGTCATTCCGAGTTGTTCGCTCGTTGCCGATTTTCAATATGCTGCGATTTGTTGCAAAATGCTCATGCGCAAGGCACGTAAGGCGCATGCGCTTAGTTATTTAACTAAAAACTTCGCAGATTTGCTGTGGATCCTGCGGCGCTTTTCAGTCGCTCTGCTGATCGGTGAGTGATTGACAGGAAAGGGGCGTTTCTGGGTGGTAACTGAGCATTTTCCGGGAGTGTGCTAAAAAACGCAGGCGTGCCAGGGAAAAAAGCAGGAGTGTCTGGAGAAACGGGGGAGTGGCTGGCCGAACACAGGGCGTGTTTGTGACGTCAAACCAGGAACTAAACGAACCGAGCTGATCGCAATGTAGGAGTAGGTCTGGAGCTAATCAGAAACTGCAAGAAAATATTTAGTAGCAGTTCTGCTTATCTTTCGTTTGCTATTCTGCTAAGCTAAGATACACTCCCAGTAGGCGGCGGCCTAGCGTGTTTCAGTGCTGCTAAAAGCAGCTAGCGAACGAACAACTCAGAATGAGGGCCATGGTTTTGCCTATTAGCTAACAAATTTGTTGTGCGATCAGATTTGAATTAGGCCCACTGTCCTGTGCTGTCACTTATTCTGCTCTGGTATCTCCTGCAGCTAAATACATGCACAGCAGTCTACATACACATTTAGCTGTTTGGGTCTATTTCCTTGTACCACTAAAATAAGATTTTACTCACCGGTAAATCTATTTCTCGTAGTCCGTAGTGGATGCTGGGAACTCCGAAAGGACCACGGGGAATAGCGGCTCCGCAGGAGACTGGGCACAACTAAAGAAAGCTTTTAGGTCACCTGGTGTGCACTGGCTCCTCCCACTATGACCCTCCTCCAAGCCTCAGTTAGGACACTGTGCCCGGACGAGCTGACATAATAAGGAAGGATTTTGAATCCCGGGTAAGACTCTTACCAGCCACACCAATCACACCGTATAACTCGTGATACCATACCCAGTTTAACAGTATGAAAACAACTGAGCCTCTCAACAGATGGCTCAACAATAACCCTTTAGTTAACAATAACTATGTACAAGTATTGCAGACAATCCGCACTTGGGACGGGCGCCCAGCATCCACTACGGACTACGAGAAATAGATTTACCGGTGAGTAAAATCTTATTTTCTCTGACGTCCTAGTGGATGCTGGGAACTCCGAAAGGACCATGGGGATTATACCAAAGCTCCCAAACGGGCGGGAGAGTGCGGATGACTCTGCAGCACCGAATGAGAGAACTCAAGGTCCTCCTCAGCCAGGGTATCAAATTTGTAGAATTTTGCAAACGTGTTTGCCCCTGACCAAGTAGCAGCTCGGCAAAGTTGTAAAGCCGAGACCCCTCGGGCAGCCGCCCAAGATGAGCCCACCTTCCTTGTGGAATGGGCTTTTACTGATTTAGGATGCGGCAGTCCAGCCGCAGAATGCGCCAGCTGAATTGTGCTACAAATCCAGCGAGCAATAGTCTGCTTAGAAGCAGGAGCACCCAGCTTGTTGGGTGCATACAGGATAAATAGCGAGTCAGTTTTCCTGACTCTAGCCGTCCTGGAAACATCAATTTTCAAGGCCCTGACTACGTCCAGCAACTTGGAATCCTCCAAGTCCCTAGTAGCCGCAGGCACCACAATAGGTTGGTTCAAGTGAAAAGCTGATACCACCTTAGGGAGAAACTGGGGACGAGTCCTCAATTCTGCCCTATCCATATGGAAAATCAGATAAGGGCTTTTACATGACAAAGCCGCCAATTCTGACACACGCCTGGCTGAAGCCAAGGCCAATAACATGACCACTTTCCACGTGAGATATTTTAGATCCACGGTTTTAAGTGGCTCAAACCAATGTGATTTTAAGAAACTCAACACCACGTTGAGATCCCAAGGTGCCACTGGAGGCACAAAAGGGGCTGAATATGCAGCACTCCCTTAACAAACGTCTGAACTTCAGGTAGTGAAGCTAGTTCTTTCTGGAAGAAAATCGACAGAGCCGAGATCTGTACCTTAATGGAGCCTAATTTCAGGCCCATAGTCACTCCTGCTTGTAGGAAATGCAGAAATCGACCCAGTTGAAATTCCTCTGTTGGGGCCTTTTTGGCCTCACACCAAGCAACATACATCCACCATATGCGGTGATAATGCTTTGCAGTTACATCTTTCCTGGCTTTAATCAGCGTAGGAATGACTTCCTCCGGAATGCCCTTTTCCTTCAGGATCCGGCGTTCAACCGCCATGCCGTCAAACGCAGCCGCGGTAAGTCTTGGAACAGACAGGGCCCCTGCTGCAGCAGGTCCTGTCTGAGCGGCAGAGGCCATGGGTCCTCTGAGATCATCTCTTGAAGTTCCGGGTACAACGCTCGTCTTGGCCAATCCGGAACCACGAGTATTGTTCTTACTCCTCGTTTTCTTATTATTCTCAGTACCCTTGGTATGAGAGGCAGAGGAGGGAACACATAAACTGACTGGTACACCCACGGTGTCACTAGAGCGTCCACAGCTATCGCCTGAGGGTCCCTTGACCTGGCGCAATATCTCTCTAGTTTTTTGTTTAGGCGGGACGCCATCATGTCCACCTGTGGCCTTTCCCAACGGTTTACCAACAGTTGGAAGACTTCTGGATGAAGTCCCCACTCTCCCGGGTGTAGATCGTGTCCGCTGAGGAAGTCTGCTTCCCAGTTGTCCACTCCCGGAATGAACACTGCTGACAGTGCTAAGACGTGATTTTCCGCCCATCGGAGAATCCTTGTGGCTTCTGCCATCGCCATCCTGCTCCTTGTGCCGCCCTGTCGGTTTACATGGGCGACTGCCGTGATGTTGTCTGATTGGATCAGTACCGGCTGGTTTTAAAGCAGAGGCCTTGCCAGACTTAGGGCATTGTAAATGGCCCTCAGTTCCAGAATATTTATGTGTAGGGACGACTCCTGACTTGACCAAAGTCCTATGAAATTTCTTCCCTGTGTGACTGACCCCCAGCCTCGAAGGCTGGCATCCGTGGTTACCAGGACCCAGTCCTGTATGCCGAATATGCGGCCCTCTTGAAGATGAGCACTCTGCAGCCACCACAGTAGAGATACCCTGGTCCTTGGAGACAGGGTTATCAGCCGATGCATCTGAAGATGCGATCCCGACCACTTGTCCAAGAGGTCCCACTGGAATTTTGCTTCGTAAGAAGCTACCATTTTTCCCAGGACTCGTGTGCAGTGATGCACCGATACCTGTTTTGGTTTCAGGAGGTCTCTGACTAGAGATGACAGCTCCTTGGCTTTCTCCTGCGGGAGAAGCACTTTTTTCTGTTCTGTGTCCAGAACCATCCCCAGGAACAGTAGGTGTGTGGTAGGAACCAGCTGTGACTTTGGAATGTATAGAATCCATCCGTGCTGTTGTAGCACTTCCCGAGATAGTGCTACTCCGACCAACAACTGCTCCTTGGACCTCGCCTTTATAAGGAGATCGTCCAAGTACGGGATAATTAAAACTTCCTTTCTCGAAGGAGTATAATCATTTCTGCCATTACCTTGGTAAAGACCCTCGGTGCCGTGGACAGTCCAAACGGCAGTGTTTGGAATTGGTAATGGCAATCCTGTACCACAATCTGAGGTACTCCTGGTGAGGATGGTAAATGGGGATATGTAGGTAAGCCTCCTTGATGTCCAGGGATACCATGTAATCCTCCTCCTCCAGGCTTGCAATAATCGCCCTGAGCGATTCCATCTTGAACTTGAATTTTTTTATGTATGTGTTCAAGGATTTCAAATATAAAATGGGTCTCACCGAACCGTCCGGTTTCGGTACCACAAACAGTGTGGAATAGAAACCCCGTCCTTGTTGAAGTAGGGGCACCTTGACTATCACCTGCTGGGAATACAGCTTGTGAATTGCCTCTAGCACAGTCTCCCTGCCTGAGGGAGTTGTCGGCAAGGCAGATTTGAGGAAACGGCGGGGGGGAGACGCATCGAATTCCAGCTTGTACCCCTGAGATACTACTTGAAGGATCTAGGGATCCACCTGTGAGCGAGCCCACTGATCGCTGAAATTTTTGAGGCGGCCCCCCACCGTACCTGGCTACGCCTGTGGAGCCCCCCCGTCATGCGGTGGACTCAGAGGAAGCGGGGGAAGAATTTTGATTCTGGGAACTGGCTGACTGGTGCAGCTTTTTCCCTCTTCCCTCGTTTTACACGCTTGCATTTCTGAAGCCGAAAGGACTGTACCTGATAATACAGTGCTTTCTGAGGCTGTGAGGAAACCTGAGGTAATTTTTTTTTTTCTTCCCAGCTGTTGCTGTGGATACGAGGTCCCAGAGACCATCCCCAAACAATTCCTCACCCTTATAAGGCTCTATGTGCCTTTTAAAGTCAGCATCACCTGTCCAGTGTCGGGTCTCTGACCGAATGGACATTGCATTAATTCTGGATGCCAGCCGGCAAAATATCCCTCTGTGCATCCCTCATATATAAGACGACGTCTTATGTTCGCAAAATAGTATCCCTGTTTGACAGGGTTACAGACCACGCTGCAGCAGCACTAACTGCAGGTCTCAGTCTAGTACCTGAGTGTGTAAATACAGACTTCAGGATAGCCTCCTGCTTTTTATCAGCAGGTACCTTCAAAGTGGCCGTATCCTAAGACGGCAGTGCCACCTTTTTTGACAAACGTGTGAGCGCCTTATCCACCCTAGGGGATATCTCCCAGCGTAACTTATCCTCTGGCGGGAAAGGGTACGCCATCAGTAACTTTTTAGAAATTACCAGTTTCTTATCGGGGGAACCCACGCTTTTTCACACTTCATTCACTCATTTGATGGGGGAACAAAACACTGCCTGCTTTTTCTCCCCAAACATAAAACCCGTTTTTAGTGGTACTTGGGTTAATGTCAGAAATGTGTAACACATTTTTTATTGCCGGGATCATGTAACGGATGTTCCTAGTGGATTGTGTATATGTCTCAACCTCGTCGACACTGGAGTCAGACTCCGTGTCGACATCTGTGTCTGCCATCTGAGGGAGCGGGCGTTTTTGAGCCCCTGATGGCCTTTGAGACGCCTGGGCAGGCGCGGGCTGAGAAGCCGGCTGTCCCATAGCTGTTACGTCATCCAGCCTTTTATGTAAGGAGTTGACACTGTCGGTTTATACCTTCCACCTATCCATCCACTTTGGTGTCGGCCCCACAGGGGGCGACATCACATTTATCGGCATCTGCTCTGCCATCACATAAGCCTCCTCATCAAACGTGTCGACACAGCCGTACCGACACACCGCACACACACAGGGAATGCTCTGACTGAGGACAGGACCCCACACAGCCCTTTGGGGAGACAGAGAGAGAGTATGCCAGCACACACCAGAGCGCTATATAATTTAGGGATTAACACTATATTGAGTGAATTTTTCCCAATAGCTGCTTGTATATACAATATTGCGCCTAAATTTAGTGCCCCCCCCTCTCTTTTTAACCCTTTGAGCCTGAAAACTACAGGGGAGAGCCTGGGGAGCTGTCTTCCAGTTGCACTGTGAAGAGAAAATGGCGCCAGTGTGCTGAGAGAGATAGCTCCGCCCCTTTTTCGCGGACTTTTCTCCCGCTTTTTTATGGATTCTGGCAGGGGTATTTATCACATATATAGCCTCTGGGGCTATATATTGTGATATATATGCCAGCCAAGGTGTTTTTATTGCTGCTCAGGGCGCCCCCCCCCAGCGCCCTGCACCCTCAGTGACCGGAGTGTGAAGTGTGCATGAGGAGCAATGGCGCACAGCTGCAGTGCTGTGCGCTACCTTGGTGAAGACTGATGTCTTCTGCCGCCGATTTTCCGGACCTCTTCTTGCTTCTGGCTCTGTAAGGGGGACGGCGGCGCGGCTCCGGGACCGAACACCAAGGCCAGGTCCATGCGGTCGATCCCTCTGGAGCTAATGGTGTCCTGTAGCCTAAGAAGCCCAAGCTAGCTGCAAGCAGGTAGGTTCGCTTCTTCTCCCCTTAGTCCCTCGCTGCAGTGAGCCTGTTGCCAGCAGGTCTCACTGTAAAATAAAAAACCTAATTATATACTTTCTTTCTAGAAGCTCAGGAGAGCCCCTAGTGTGCATCCAACCTCGGCCGGGCACAAAATCTAACTGAGGCTTGGAGGAGGGTCATAGTGGGAGGAGCCAGTGCACACCAGGTGACCTAAAAGCTTTCTTTAGTTGTGCCCAGTCTCCTGCGGAGCCGCTATTCCCCATGGTCCTTTCGGAGTTCCCAGCATCCACTAGGACGTCAGAGAAAGTACTTGTGTACAATATTTAACATTGCTATTGTTGGGCCTGATTCAGAAGTGCACACAGTTTTGATTCATTTTTCCATAGCCAAATGTAATGTCTAGTGCATATGTGTCTGAGCTGTACTATGTGGTTGCAGTGAGGCTTTAGACTCAGGGTGATTGACAGCCAGCAACACTTTGGGAGACGTAACAGGAAGTGGCACTTAAAATGCAGGCATGTCACCACTGTTTTGGGGGCATGTCGCAGCCAAAGACTGTGCTTTCACTGGTCCCAGCACTGTAGTTACGGCAGACATTCTGACCGACTGAGTCTGTGTCTTCACACTCAAGTGGCGAGGAGTCTGAGGAGTCGCCTCATTACAACAGAAGGCTCTTCCGGAATTTGCATATCTTTCCAGATCCATTGAGTATGAAGACACAACACTGACCCATTTCCATGCACCTCTGAATCACGACCATTTTTCCATTGTGAAATATATATACATGTCGACTGCTTTGACTGCAATAAAACATCTGTTTTGTTTATGATGTTGGGCGAGATGAATTTATTAGAGCCCACAATATGTTTGTCTAAACATTTTTGCATTTGTTTTACCTTTATGAATCCCAACTGCCTCTTTTTTTGTCCAGTTATTTTAAGTCATCACCCTTTCTGTTAGATGCTTTATTGGTAACTTTCAGTCTCATTGCCTCCAGTTGAGTCCCCTTAGTGAACTGCAATACAGTTTATCAGCACTGTGTCAAAGTAACAATGTAAATGACCCTTATTACACTTAAATGGCATTTTATAGTACAGAGGTTACAGCTCAACCAGGGCTGTCTATCGTATGGGCACAATGGGCTCTTGCCCAAGGGCCCCAGGAATATAAGGGGCTTATGCTGATAGCTGAGGGTCCCTTTTTTCCAGGGGTAGCAGATTTTTGAAAATCGGCCCTGGGGAACCGGAGATATCCGACTTGAAAGCAGTGGTCCCCATCCAAGCCTGTTAATTGCTCTTCCCAGCCAGATATCTCGAGTTCTGTCTGACTTAGAGTTTTTATGAGGGTATACTCCAAAAGCTGTGACTCTCCCCTTTTGGTGGACAATGACAGCTTGTCTCTACTATGCCCAGAACCAGGGATATCAGCCTTCAAGCAGCTGGACCCTGCTCCAGCTCCACACGCCTAATATGCAGTTTTAGATTTTCATTGGTGAATTGCTCTGGCTCCTGAACTCTGATACCCAAGTCCCCAGAACCTCCTGAAAGGTGAGACTGTCTAGTTTTTTATCCCATTAAAGCTAAGAAATATATTTTCTGGAACTGAGATATCTGCAGTCAAGCAAGCTGACCTCCCACCTGAAAATGATAAATATTAAGCCCACTCCACTATCCACCTCTCCCCTATGTATTAAACACCACCTACATCCCTGGAAGTCATGTACCAGGGCTTCTTCATTCAGCCCAATCCCCCTTCTATAGATTAGCCCCATCAGTGCAGTAAAGGAGTAATTAGCAGAAATTACTGCTCCAGGTCCTACATAGGGCCGGCTCCAGGCCTACTAGCACCCTGAGCGAGAAAATTTCAAAGCGCCTCCTCCCAAAAAAAAAAAATTCAAAGCGCCTCCTCCTTCAAAGAGCTCCTGGGGAAGTGGGCTTGGCCTCCTGGAAAAGTGGGCATGGCCTCGCAACTTCATATTATCAAGCTATAAATAAATAAATATATTCGCACACAATTAGCAGCCTTACACATAACAGCCACAGTAGTGTTCCTTACACACAATGTCTCCAGTATAGTGACAGCTACACATAATGTCTACAGTAGTACAGTGCCAGATAGACATAATATACCCCCCAGCAGTGCCAGATAGACATGACATGCTCCCCAGCAGTGCCAGCTACACATGATATGCCCCCCAGCAGTGACAGCTACACATGATAGTGTTCACTCTAGGATTTTTTTAGGGCAGGGTGCTGATCACGGGGAGGGCACATTTTGCATACGGCAGGGCACATTTTTAAGTTTGAAGGGCAAGATTATGTACATACCGTAATGCTTGGTGCTCCCCTGGTGAATTCGTGGACAGCAAAAATGTAGGGGTGTTGCTTCGTGGGGAAGGGGCGTGGCCACATAATAGTGGCAATTCGCATTACACCACACAGTAGTGCAGCTAATACACATTGCACCAGGTAGAACCTCCTGTACACACTGCGACAGGTAGAGCACATTATACACTTTGCGGCAGGCAGAGAACGTTATACACTTTGCGCCAGGTAGAGCACTGAGACACAGGAACACTACATGATATCCCCCCCAGCCGTGCCAGATAGACATGATATGCCTCCCAGCAGTGCCAGCTACACATGATATGCCCCCAGCAATGCCAGATGCACATGACATGCCCCCCAGCAGTTCCAGATGCACATGACATTCCCCCCATCAGTGCCAGATGCACATGACATCCCCCCAGCAGTACCAGATGCACATGACATGCCCTCCAGCAGTGCCAGATGCACATGATATTTCCCCCAGCAGTGCCAGATGCACATGACATGCCCCCCACAGTGCCAGATGCACATGACATGCCCCCCAGCAGTGCCAGATACATAAATGCCCCCACAGTGCCAGATATGCACCCACAGTTCCAGATACATAAATGCCCCCACAGTGCCAGATACATTAATGCCCCCACAGTGCCAGATACATAAATGCCCACACAGTGCCAGATATACCCCACAGTGCCAGATACATTAATGCCCCCCACAGTGCCAGATATGCCCCCATAGTGCCAGATACATTAATGCCCCCGCAGTGCCAGATAATCCCACACAGTGCCAGATACATCAATGCCCCACAGTGCCAGATACATAAATGCCCCCAAAGTTCCAGATATACGTAAATGCCCACACAGTGCCAGATATGCCCCCACAGAGCCAGATATATTAATGCCCCCCCAGTGCCAGATATGCCCCCACAGTGCCAGATACATTAATGCCCCCCACAGTGCCATATACATTAATGCCCCCACAGTGCCAGATATGCCCACACAGTGCCAGATACATTAATGCCCCCCACAGTGCCAGATACATTATTGCCTCCACAGTACCAGATATGCTCCCACCGTGCCAGATACATTATTGCCCCCCACAGTGCCAGATACATTAATGCCCCCACAGTACCAGATATGCCCCCACAGTGTCAGATACATTAATGCTCCCCACAGTGCCAGATACATTAATGCCCCCACAGTGCCACATATGCCCCCAGAGTACCTGCTGTGCCGGCGATGAGGAAGGGGGAGTGCTGCAGAAGGCAGTCCTATGCTAAAGTGATCTGTGTGCGCTATGCGGCACCGGTGCCTGTAAGTGATCTGTGCGCGTGTGCGGCACCGCTGTCTGACATCAGACGCCAGCGCCGCACAGCGCGCGCAGATCACTTTAGCATAGGACTGCTGCAGGCTACAGAATAGGGCCGGCTCCAGGCTCCAACATGGCGGCACCAGCAGGCGGTGCACTTTAAGTGTGGCGCCCTGCGCGGGCGCTCGAGTTGAATATGCCTGGAGTTGGCCCTGGTCCTACATGCTGAGCGGAAGATAGAACACCCCCTACCACCCGCGGGACATCAAACCTGCCGCTGATAGCACCCCCCACCCCTACTGCTGGAGGATGGGTATGGGGCCCAGTGCATTGCTGTGCCCAGGGGCCTAAACTGCTGTTAAGATGGCCCTGAGCTCAGCAGTTCACCAAATCTTCATGTTTGCTAGTTTGCTGTGACTAGTGATCGTGTGTATTGCTGAGATACCACTGTTCAATATTGTATAAAAAAACAACAATTTTTATTTAGAAAATTTTCATTGTTTTCCTAAGGAAGTGCTGGGACTACAGCAATATATGATCGCAACATTCTCATTCAACATTGTCCAGGACAAAGAATATCATATCATAAATAAATATCAAATATTACTTTACCAAAAATATAAACATACTTTACTAAAAATATAAACATGCTGCCTTTTAATGCTATTACCTTTCTTTATCTTTTCTTGATCATATCTAGAATGATAGTTATACAAAACAGTACTATATATATATTACATAACCAGAAATTATCACTGTGCATAGTTTTATATATTTAATAACGTAAAGTAGTATACATACTGTATGCTTCACAACGCTGAAAGTTCAAACATTAAATTTACCAAGTATTCTGTGGACCTCATTTGATAATTCCAGATTTTCAGCCTGCCAGTATGGTCTCCTGCTAGATAGAGAAATTGTACAGGCCCAGGGTTGGACTGGCCCACCGGATTACAGTGGGAAAACCCTGGTGGGCCCCACTACCTGGGGCCTTACTTCCTCCTCTACTGATCGGGTTCAACACTGTGCACTTGTATTACACATAATGCATAGTTACTTTTATACTGCAGAGGACTATGGTATATTTTCTATAGTGCATTGGTGTTTTTAATCTGGTACATTGTATGCACTATCAGTATTTATTACTATATATACTTATCAAGGAGCCCAGACTATGTACTCACTTATGGCTATCCAAGCTTCTGTGGAGACTGGCCATGCCCCTAGACATGGGCCCCTACCACTGCATTCCCCCGGTGGGCCCTTCATGCCCCAGCCCGACACTGTACACGCCTGCAATGGAAACATTGTCTTAAAGACATAGCTGAGTTTTATGGGTTTTTGGGTGCTAGTTTCAGAAACCATACAAAAAGTTCTATCACTGTATTAAACTTTAAAACCAAAATTTAATTATAGAGCCTTGAGAACATTTTTTTATACTATAATGTGATCAAGATTTAAAAAATAAGCATTCTAAGAACAAAGAGGTGTAATAAAGGAAGGGGTGGGGTTGGCTATTCAGTGATTATAGAGGCGCCATCATGAAGAGAAGAGTATTTCAGATTTCATCAAGATATCAAGGAGATGAAATGCAGTTACCAGGGTAGGTGGGACTTCAACATAATTGTGCAGTACTGTAGGAGGGTGTGATACAGGATCCCGACGTTCAGGATGACGGTGGTCAGAATACCAACACTGCATTCCTGACAGCGAGAATCCTGACATTTTTCATAAGGAATGTAAAACTAATCCTTAACTGACCCATAAACTTAACCTTCCCTCCCCACAGCCTAAACCTAACCCTCCATCGCCACAGTCTAACCCTAACCATACCTTCCTGCAGCCTAACCCTAACCCTCCATTCCCACAGCCTATACCTATTCCTCCCTCCCGTGGCCTAATGCTAACCCTCCCTTCTTGCAGCCTAACCCTCCTTTCCTGCAACTAACCATAACTTCCCCTTGATATTTACGTTTGGGACGTCGTCTGTCAGGATTCAACACCTGTCTTCTGTCCACCCACATCCTGAGTGTCTGCATGCTAACTGCAATAAATCCCTTGTTGGATGGTGCTCAGAGAAGAGCCCCAAGCTATCTACAAGAGAAAAAGTACCAAAAGGAGCTTTGAGGGGAAAAGCAAAAGGCAGTAAAAAGACTTGTAAATGTGTTTCAAACTATTTTAATGTTTTTTACAACATCAGAACGGATTTCTAGCAATAATTTCAGGCATAAAACTATTTTTAATGCATTTTTAAAATGATATATGTATCAACCAGAACACACAATGCTTTTGCACCATTGTGGGAGGGTAAGGGGGGGCAGAGCCAGACATGCGGGGTGGACTAGCCCTGTGCTGGGCGTCCCACCACATGTCTGAGTAAATGATCGTAGATTTGCTAAATTTAGCACATCTACGATCATATCTGAATTACCCCCCAAGTGGGAAGTGCAGGAGAAAGTTGATGGGTGACATGAGCAGGGCTTGTAATAAATATCTTGGGGCTTCATGAACTTATGTATTTTTCACCCTCCATAGCTCCAATGTAGATACTATAACACCAAAACTTTAACTCCCACCAAATAAAAGACAATATAATACTGTAGATCAAAAATTGTTAGGACACCCCCTCTACCTGTCCTCTTCCTTTCACTGCCCTCTTTATCCCCTCTCTCATTACCTCTTCCTGTCCACCATGTCCCTTCTCACATCAACTCTAACTGCCCTTGTCTCTTCTCTTATTAACACTCAATGGGGCAGATGTATTAACCTGGAGAAGGCATAAGGTAGTGATAAACCAGTGATATGTGCAAGGTGATAAACACACCAGCCAATCAGCTCCTCACTGTTAATTTACATATTGGGCTGGTGCATTATCACCTTGTATTTATCACTGGTTTATCACTTCCTTATGCCTTCTCCAGGTTAATACATCTGCCCCAGTGTCCTCTGTGTGCCCTCTCTTATTACCTGTCATGATCCTCTGTGTTATTACTCACTGTCCTCCATGTCATCTCTAACATCACCTCTATCTGTCCTCTATGTTCCTTCCCTCACTAGCTGTCACTATCTCCCTCACATCATCTCTCACTGTCCTCTGTGTGCCCTTTTTCATTACCTATCACTATCTTCCTCACATCATCTCTCAACATCATCTCTCATTACCTGTCATTGTACTCTGTGTTCTCCCTCATATCAACTCTCACCGTCCACTGTGTCACCTCTCACTGTCCTCTGTGTTTTCTCTCACATCATCTCTCACTGTCCCTGTTTTACATAAAAACATGGTGGGGAAAACACAGATGCATACACCATCGACAAATGTGATTTTGTCGAACACAAGTAATAAATTTGAATGCTTGATACTGTATGTTAAAATCCCCCCGTGTGGTGGGGGAGCATCCAATGCTTGTATCAAAGCCACCTGCCTCCCCTGCCCACCGCTGCAGCGCTGATTTGTGGTGTGCGCTCAGCTCCTCTGCTGCTGAGAGCACCGCTCAGCAGCAGAGGAGCTGAGCGCACACCACAAGTCAGCACTGCAGCGGTGGGCAGGGGAGGCGGGTGGCTTTGATACAAGCATTGGATGCTCTCCCACCACTCTCCACTGCCGTGTCTCCAGGTCAGACACTGCATTACCAACACCTACCAGTCACACCCTGTTTCTGCCTATGCTGCTTCCTCTCAACTCCCATCCATAGGATGAATCCCACCCCCTTTACTCCATTATCCCGCCCCCTTCTTCCCCTTAGCCTGCCTCCTTCTACCCCTATACATTGCTCCCTCCTGTCCGTCTGACCAGGCCCACCCCCTTCTATTCCCCAGCCCGCCCTCTTCCATTCTACCTGGCTTGCTCTCTCCCGATCAGTGTGGTCAAGCCTGCCTTCTCCTTCCACTGCACGTCACTGCCAAGGCTCAGTCTGACTCTGGTCTGATGCTCCGTTGGGGAGAGGACTCACAGTGAGTTCATGTACAGTAGATTAGAGAGGCATAGAGTTGTTAATTTTATTGTTAGGCATGTAATGCATTGTGTGTAGTGATGTATCAGATGTAATATGTGGTATGGGGGGTTATAGTGTAGGTATGTAGTGCAGCACGTAATCGGGTATAGTGTAGTTATGTAGTGTGTCATATAGGGCAGGGCTGTAGCTAGGTGTGTGCCAGCAGTGCCCAGGCGCAGGACCGCCGGCAACACATGCAGGGCCGCAACCACTGCCGTTCTGTAGCCGTAATGTGTAAAAAGGGGACTTTGCTGCCGTAATGTGTAAAAAGGGGGATTCTGCTTCCGTAATGTGCAAAAAGGGGGATTAAGCTGCTGTAATGTGTAAAAGGAGGACTCTACCTGGCGTAATGTGTAATTTGGGGCTCTACCTGACGTAATGTGTGTAACTGCCACTACTGTGCGGTGTAATTTGAATAATGGAGACTACCGTGCAATGTGCAGCGTAATATGAATTGGTATTATTTTGTGGTCACGCCCCTTTCCCATGAAGCCACTCCCCTATGTTTTTGGCATATGCCTACATTGTGCATTGGTCCTGTTTTAACTATGGGGGGCGCCGATGCTGTTCTTGCACACAGCGCTAAAATGTCTAGTTACGGCACTGCTCATTGGCTGGTACTTTATCTCCGTTCGCATTATCTCCATCCAAGGCTTAGTAAACAGACCCCTATATCTCTTACTTCCCAATATGTTAGGAAGCTGAAATTTAACCTAGGTATTCTTCAAGTGGAAAATCGAAAAACTACGTAATTAGAATTTTTAATAAACCTCCCCTAAGGGGATGAAAAGGGTGTTGACATAATGACATCATTACCGATGCATGGCTTGTGTTGCGTGAATGATAACGCCCAAGTGGACAATCGGATAAAAATTTTGATTGCATCTCCAGTGTGTAGAATTTAATAAACTACAAAAATGGTCCTGTCACTTTTTATCATATCTGCTACAGGTGCTCCTTGGGTAACAAAAAATAACCATGGATTAATATTTACTTACATTAAGACATCTCAAATTTAAAGCTCTATAGAGTTACCAAATTTTTAACACTTATTTATATTTACAACTGTGAAAATGAGAAACTCCCATGCAAAGAATGGGTACAACAGCTAGTACGTACATAAAAGTTTTAGCATATCAAAATTGAAGAGCTGTCAGGTAAAGTTGTAATGTTGAGGGAATCATTTTGTTCTACATAACATACAACAGACCAATTGTCAGTAATTCAATGTAAGGAAAATTATTCAGTCTCCTTTATCCACCCTTTATAATAAATCAGTATAACAATAATAAATTTGTTTTCATCAGAAGTTGGAAACTTTTATATAGGACCATTAGACTTTTATTGTATTTAGGGTTTATTGGTCCTTTTAGAAAATCTATACTCTAAGTGTTAGTGTTAAAATGATGAGTTCTCATTTTAAGTGTGTAGATCAAACAATTATTAAATATGCAGTAGCACTGACCATTTCATGCATTATGGATATATAGCTTATCAATTAATGATAGCAGTAAGTGGATGATACTTGAGTTAAGGTGTAATGTCATTTGTCAATATAATATAGACAGACTTTAAAAATAGTATAAGCAATATATTAAACCATATTAAAATATGAGCAGTAATCCAGATAAACATATAAATTTTATTTAAAAGATGAACAGAACAGTACTGTATATGCTTTTTTATGTTAAACGGGAAAGAGTAAGCAACAGAAGACTTAAGGAGCACTCCACTTCAGAGGAACTTGCAAGATCAAATACTAGTAGCTGATAAAATCCACTATTTTATTAATTAGTCTTTAAAAGGCAGTGAGTTCCGTCAGTAATAATTCATTCTAATCTTGAAAGCAATGTGAGAATATAAGCTAACATATACAATTATATTAGCTCAAATGCTATAATAATTCGTAAGCCAGGCTTACTTTAATTGATGGTCAGTGCTGCTCCGTAGTTGAGTAATTCTGTTTAATTAGTATCTACAGGTATGTTATTAGTGTGTATAAATTAGTGGGGGGGGGGGGAAATGACCATAATTTTTCCTGCGTATATCCCAGTGGGAAAGCCATTGCAAGGATTAAACTCATAGGTCAAATCACATCTGCTTTAAGAAATTGATTTGTTATTGTGCTCCCTGATACCAGTATGTGTAAATGGCTGAGAGTGATAAATTGCAGCACCTGCGTATTCCCAGGTGGTCTCCCATCCAAGTACTAACCTGGCCCTCCACTGCTTAGATTCCAAGATCAGATGAGATTGGGCATCTCCAGTGGAGTATGGCCTCAATTACTAACGTTGCCAGTAATAACACATCAAAGTGGTGAGCAGTGTCTTATTCATTCAGAAAGCAGTATATGTTAACTTTTTTCTGTTTATCCCTATACTTACTGACTCAGAGGTGCTGATAGTCACCGGATATACACTATACATACAATAATATGTTTTAAAGTGTATGGATACTGAAATAAGAAGTAACTTCTTAAATAATTTGTCAGTCTCTTCAGAGGACGATCACTATATACAATTTCATTATTTCAAACCAGTGCAGCTTTCCCCATACTACATTTCTTGTATTTTTTAAATTGACAGGACACTAAAAAGTCCAAACCAGTATATTAGTTATCAAGTCTTTTTTTAAAGAAAAGCTAAGATTTTTTCCTCCAAAATGTATGCTACAGTGCATGAATAAATAACTATATATAAATAAGTTGAATATGTACAAAAAAATCTGAATATGTGAAATTAAATAACAATGGATTCTGTAGTGAAGCCCTTATACAACTACCTAAGAGTATCAATGAGCGCCGGGCCATATTTCAGGTTTTGTGTTTTGGATTTGGATCTCCTTTGTGTTTTGGATCTGTATTGGTTTTGCCAAAACCACCCTTGCGGGTTTTGGTTTTGGGTTTGGATCTGTATTTTTTTGCAAAAATCATAAAAACAGCTAAAATAACATAAGTTGGGAGTGTTTTTGTTCCTACAGTATTATTAACCTCAATAGCATTAATTTCCACTAATTTCCTGTCTATTCGGAACACCTCACAGCTCACAATGTTGTTTTCATCTAGTTTAGGCCTAAAAAGTTGCACCGAGGTAGCTGGATGACTAAGTCAAGTGACAGAAGTTGGCGGCACAAACACGTTGCACATCTAGGAGTGGCACCTTAGTGGCAGACAGGATATCAGTTTTATTAACTACAGTATGCTAAAAAAAATGCTCCAAAGAGCACAAAATGCAAAGAAAAGAAGTGGAAGATGGAATTGTCCTTGGGCCCTCCCACCCACCCTTATGTTGCCACCCTTATGTTGTATATTAAACAGTACATGCAAAGTTTAACAAACCAGTCATTTCAGCGACAGGGACTGTCACTTGTGGCTGAAATGATTGGTTTCTTTGGACCCCCCCAAAACAAGCTAGCAATGGGCAGTGCACACACTGGCTTTTGTACTTTAAATAGGCACAATGTCATCATCAGCATCTCATTTCTCACCCCATCAGTGTGTACATCCTTTTCTTCACAGACTATTAATTCATCCCTGCTGGAATCCACCATCACAAATCCCTCTGTACTTTTTGTAGGTAATTGCTAATAAAGGCCAAATGAGTCTGAAATATACATATTTTTACACACTGTGGTTTAGCTTCACCGACAGTGTTGCACAAATGAGTCAGAAATATGTATTATTATTTTTTATATCACGCACTGGTGGTTACAGTGTCGTATAAATGAGTCAGAAATATATATTTTTACACATTGCAGTTTAGCTTCACCGACAGTGTTGCACAAATGAGTCAGCAATATGTATTATTATTTTTTATATCACACACCGGCAGTTACAGTGTTGCACAAATGAGTCAGAAATATATATTTTTGCACACTGCAGTTTAGCTTCACTGACAGTGTTGCGCAAATGAGTCAGAAATATGTATTATTATTTTTTATATCATACACCGACAGTTACAGTGTTGTACAAATGAGTCAGAGATATCTATTTAATAAACTGCAGTTTAGCTTCACAGACAGTGTCGCACGAATGAGGCAGAAATATATATTAATACACACTGTGGTTTAGCTTCACCAACAGCATCGCACAATATGTGTATGAGTCAGAAATTGTAGCCAAACACGGCAGTTGACCTTCCCCAACAGCATCACACAACACATGTATGAGTATGAAATAATATACTGCGGTCTGTCCGGCAGAGTCACAGTACTTATGAAAATAAAATAAAAATTGTATAGTACATTGTGGTACAGCGCAAACAAAAAATATATATATTTTTATAATTAGAATTGTAGGATTTTTGTTTTTAGCTTTTGTTATCTTCATTTTACACTAATGCGGAGCCCCCGGATGGATGGGCAGATAACCCCATTCAGATACAGCAGACAGAGCAACCCTTTTTCAGATACAACAGACAGAGAGAGCACCCCTTTCAGATACAGCAGACAGAGAGCACCCCTTTTTCAGATACAACAGATAGAGCACCCCTTTTTCAGCTACAGCAGAGTACACCTTTTCAGATACAGCAAACAGAGAGAGCACCCCTTTTTCAGATACAGCAGACAGCGAGAGCACACCTTTTTCAGATACAGCAGACAGAAAGAGCACCCCTTTTTTTCAGATACAGCAGACAGACAGAGCACCCCTTTTTCAGGTACAGTAGACAGAGAGAGCACCCATTTTGGATACAGCAAACAGGGCACCCCTTTCAGATACAGCAGACAGAGAGAGCACCCCTTTTAGATAGAGCAGATAGAGCACCCACCCCACACCAGATAGCACAGTAGTGAGATGGACATGTCCATCCAGTACACTCTCTATAGCCGGAGAGAAGATGGTGCCAATGCATGGGGACCTATATAGAATCCAAAACCTGTGAGAATCCAGCAGCAGGAAGATGACATTCAGCCTCGCTTTGGGATCCAAGTGAGGCGGGAAGTCCCAAGTCAGACTCAGATCCTGGCTCGGATCTCATTGTTCGGGTGGGTCCAGTTCTCATAGAACCGGACCCGTTCATCTCTACCTAAGACCTGGACCCTACAAGGTTTCTAGGAGAATATTTCATCTTGAAAGCTTATAGAAACATAGAAACATAGAATTTGACGGCAGATAAGAACCACCTGGCCCATCTAGTCCGCCCCTTTTTTTTTTTTTACATTATTTTTATCTCTAACCTTATTTGATCCTTATTTATTTGTAAGGATATCCTTATGTCTATCCCATGCATGTTTAAATTGCTCTACTGTCTTAGCCTCTACCACCTCTGATGGGAGGCTATTCCACTTGTCCACTACCCGTTCTGTGAAGTAATTTTTCCGCAAATTTCCCCTGAACCTCCCCCCCTCCAGTCTCAGTGCATGTCCTCGTGTCCTATTGCTTCTCTTCATTTGGAGAATGTTTCCCTCCTGGACTTTGTTAAAACCCTTGATATATTTGAAAGTTTCTATCATGTCCCCCCTTTCCCTTCTCTGTTCCAAACTATACATATTGAGATTTCTTAGTCTTTCTGGGTATGTTTTGTGATGTAGGCCATGCACCATTTTAGTTGCCCTTCTTTGTACAGTTTCTAATGTATTAATATCCTTTTGAAGATATGGCCTCCAGAATTGAACACAGTATTCTAGATGAGGTCGTACCAATGACCTATACAGTGGCATTATTACTTCTTTCTTTCTGCTGCTGATTCCTCTCCCAATGCAGCCAAGCATCTGACTATCCTTCCTCATTGCTTTGTTACATTGCTTACCTGCCTTTAAGTCATCTGAAATAGTGACTCCTAGATCCCTTTCCTCCTCAGTAGTTTCCAGTATAGTGCCATTAATACTATATTTAGCCTTTGGATTTTTGAGACCCAAGTGCATGATTTTGCATTTTTTGGCATTAAACTGTAATTGCCACACTCTTGACCATTTCTCTAGTCTACATAGATACTCAATCATTTGTTTTACCCCACCTGGTGTGTCTACCCTGTTGCATACCTTTGTGTCATCTGAAAAAAGGCATACTTTCCCTTTAATGCCATTTGCAATGTCACCAATAAAGATATTGAAAAGCACTGGTCCAAGTACAGATCCCTGGGGTACTCCACTGGTAACATTTCCCTCCTGTGAATGCACTCCATTTACCACAACTCTCTGTTTTCTATCCTTCAACCAAGATCTTATCCATTCAATAATCCTAATATCTAATCCCAAACTTTCAAGTTTATTTAGCAGTCTGCGATGTGAAACAGTGTCAAAAGCCTTACTAAAGTCTAGATAAGCTATATCCATGGCTCCACCTTTATCCATCACTTTAGTCACACAGTCAAAAAAGTCAATAAGATTTGTTTTACATGATCTCCCCCCAGTGAATCCATGCTGTTTGGGATCCTGTAAATTGCCGGATTTGAGATAATCTACAACTCTTTCTTTCAAGAGTGTTTCCATCAATTTACCTACTACTGATGTAAGACTCACTGGTCTGTAGTTGTTTGCCTCTTCCTTGCTTCCACTTTTGTACAGTGGGACTACGTTTGCTCTTTTCCAGTCCTCTGGAATTACTCCTGTAGCTAATGACTGGTTGAATAATTCTGTCAATGTTGCTACCAGCACCTCTTTAAATTCTTTTAGTATCCTTGGATGTATCCCATGTGGCCCCATAGATTTGTCCACTATCAGCTTTGAGAGTTCTGTTAGAGAGAGATACTGTGGCCCCTTCCCCTCTCTTTCAGTAGTAAATACTGAGCAGAAATAATTATTAAGATGATCTGCTATTAAATTGTCTCCCTCAACAAGACTCCCAGTGTCTGTCTTTAGTTTTATTATTCCGCCTTTTGTTTTTCTCCTCTCGCTTATATACCTAAAAAAAGTTTTGCCTCCTTTACCCACTGACTGGGCCATTTTCTCCTCAGCTTGTGCCTTTGCACATCTGATTACCTTCTTAGTCTCCTTCTGTCTAACAAGATATATCTCTTTGTCTTCATTATTTTGTGTCTGCTTATATTTCCTAAAAGCCATCTTTTTTGCTTTCAGTCTCGAGTTGCTTTCAGTCTCGAGTTTCAACCTGATACACCCAGTAAACCTTATGACTTAGCAAACAGAAGTTTAGAAGCACAGGCTGTATTTGCAAAAGGCACACTTGGTAAATTGTAGCACTTTATTGCAACAATTATGCCAGAGGGACAAACAAGATTACCACCTACACTAACTCTCTTCTCAATGGAGCTATGGTCACCACTTCCCAAGTCGCACTGTCCCAGCTGATGACTTCAGCAAACCAACAAGTGTGGTAGGCATCAAGTCCATTCCACATATGGCAGACTAACATGGTCTTAGATGCAGAATATGTTGACTATGATCAGTCAAACAATGGATATAACCCTTTTCAATTTTGTGCAAGCAGGTATACTGTTGGTATGCTTCATTCCTCTTTTTGTCCAAACCTGGTCTCCATGGAGGTGTGGTTTTAAAAAAAGCCAACCTCAACTTATTTGTACTTGCTTATAAGAAGTAATATTATAGTATATCACCTACTCTAGATTCTCTGATAACAGTAGGCAATGTGAAGTGGACATATATGGGTAGTCTAGACTCTAATACAATCAGATTTCGAACAATGGGTATTTACATTACTTGACAATGGGGCATAAATACATCAGCTGTTAGGCATACGAGTGCCACCCTCCAGTTATCTCTGTATTTGAGATCTGCTTCTCTGGACTCAGCAGAATTTCTTGCACAATATGGGAGAGATGTACTAAGCCTTCGAGAGTGATAAAGTGGAGAGAGATAAAGATAAATTCCCAGCCAATCAGATCCTAACTTACACGTTACTGGTTGGAAAATTAGAAGAGCTGGTTGGTAGTTTATCTCTGTCCACAGTCCAAGGCTTAGTACTGTACATCTGCTACTATATTTGACAACTGGTGAAGGATATCCAGCATAGTCTTTGGCCTTGAGTCAGTGAAGCTAGTCAGGGTGCATCTGCTTGTCTGTGTACCCTAGTGCCCACAAGTGATATTATCAACATTAAGGGACATAATACTAACCCTAACAGTGCAAAGGTCAACAATATAAATTACAATACACAATAAATGAGGGATGTATGAACTGGAAGGTGTATATTGCAATTTTCAGCACAAAACCCAGTCAACCAAGAGTGGTTTGAGTGGGGTGACAGTTGGTAAAATTAAATTGATATTCATATTAATGACCGCTATTG
The DNA here is from genome assembly GCF_028390025.1 of Pseudophryne corroboree. Classification (NCBI taxonomy): domain Eukaryota; kingdom Metazoa; phylum Chordata; class Amphibia; order Anura; family Myobatrachidae; genus Pseudophryne; species Pseudophryne corroboree. The sequence goes on along the minus strand of NC_086451.1, from coordinate 317,265,420 downwards.
GGAGTAATTATAATGCATTAGTGGTGTTCCCAAGAGTCAGCTATAGACAATTATGGATTTGGAAAAACAATACTTTTTGTTAGGGGCACGCTTTGTACTAATTACATTTTATTAAAATGTCGCTTTTATTGTGTTTCCTTAATATAATGAAAGAAATTAAGTAAATGTAAAATATTATTTTTACAAGACAACTCTGTCATCTCCTATTAATACGTGTTCTGTGAATGTTTGCAAGTTCAAAAGGTATTTAACCCAATATGCGGCTTTATAAGTATTTAATTGTGAGCATAATTATTGAGTTTTCCACTTTTGTAAGTTGATCCTTTGGATTCTAGAATTCTAGGTGTATGGAATTACCCATATCATATAAAAATATATCTATGTTTATTAGAAAAGATCAAAAAAATTACAAAACACTGACCCTATATTAATCCCAGTGCCGTAACTAGACATTTTAGCGCTGTATGAAAGAAACAGCATCGACGTCCCCCCATTTTTAAAATAGGGCTGGTGCACGTGGTAAAATAATAAGGGTGTGGCTTCATTAGGAAGGGGCGTGGCCACAAAATAATACCAATTCATATTAAGCTGTACAGTAGTCTCAATTATTCAAATTACGCCGCACATTAGAGCCACTTACACACATTACACCTGGTAGAGCCCCTTTCACACATTACGCCAGGTAGAGCCCCTGTCACACAATATGCCAGGTAGAGCCTCCTTTTACACATTATGGCAGGTAGAGCCCCTTTTACACATTACGGAAGGTGGAGTCCCCTTTTACACATCACAACAGCTATAGCTCACTTTTACACATTACGGAAGGTAGAGTCCCTTTTACACATTATGCTAGCTAGAGCTTCCTTTTACACATTACGCCAGGTAGAGTGCCCTTTTACACATTACGGCAGCCTGTCCCCTACACACGCACGCACACACACACACACACACACACACACACACACAGCCTGTCCCCTACACACAGTCTGTTCCCCAATGCACACACACACAGCCTGTCCCCTACACACACACACACACAGCCTGTCCCCTACACACACACACGCACACACACACACACACACACACACACACACACACACATACCCTGTCACTTACACACACATCCTGTCCCCTACACACACACACACACACACACACACACACACACACACTCACACCCTGACCCCTACACACACAGTCTGTTCCCCCAATGCATACACACAAAGCCTGTCCCCTACACACGCAGTCTGTTCCCCCAATGCATGCATATACACTCAGCATGTCCCCTACACGCAGCCTGCCCCCCCCATCTGCACACAAACAATCCCTAGAGCTTATATAACCACCAGTTCTGTTTGGTCTCTCAATAGAACTAAAAGTGCTACTAAGCAGCTCCCAAATGTCACCACTGTAGTGAGAAAAATTACTAGAGGTAAAAATTGATCATATAGAATATCAAGGGAGCGCTTCTAGATTCTATATACTGTAGAAAATGTGTTTTATTTTTAAAAATATATACGAATAATAGCACAATATCAATTACATACACATTCCATGCATATACAATAAAAAATTAATATGTTATAAAAAAACTATTTCACAACCATTTATGTATCCGGAAAACAATCATCCTCTACTGATGGTTTATTATTGGCTAAGGATCTCGTTAGAGTATTAGCTCAATTCACTGTCTGTGATACAAATAAAATTACATTTCCAGGAGATACTTGTAGTATAAATTAAGGGTATCCAAATAAATGCTTAAAAACACAGTATTCTTCCCAACTCTGCTATATTCCTCCGTGTCAGCTGTAAATTCTGATGGAGGGACAGCGTTTTTTAGCTCTATGCAATAAAGTAACACTGAACTCACCTCCTGGATATGTATCCATTTAGCTGGAACTGCACGTAGAGGGTCAGAGGGAGATCACCGCTGTCCTTTATACGGTTGTTGCCGCATGTGTCTGTAGCACACTATTTGAAAGCTCTGTATAGCAGTGGATGGAAAACCGCTCACTGTTCTCTGCTCCGGTCCGCCACTTTCGTATTGTACCTCGATTCAGAGGCGTCACCGGGTGTGGTGACACCCGGTGCGCGCCCCTGATCTCCTGCCGCGATCGCGGCAAAAAGGGGCATGGCTTCGCAGGGATCCCAGAATCGTCACTCTGGGGGCGTGCCCAGCATCTCCGGGGATAATGGGCTTCCCCCAGAGCCAGTCTCCGTCCGCTGTTGGCTCCTCTTCTGTGACAGGAGCCAGGTGCTGTAGGAGACTTTCTCACTGCAGCACCTGGTTCCTGTCAGTGCGGAGGAGCTGACATTTGGTGTCACCCTCCTCCAGGCGTCACACCCGGGTGCGGGCCGCACCCCCCGCACCCGCCTTGTGATGCCACTGCCTCGATTGTCTGCATGGCTAGGGCTGACCAGGAGCTAGCATGTTGTATTATAGGAATACAGTTAGGTGTCCGGACACAAATTGCTGAATAAGGCAAAGTGCTTATGCGTTTCTCTGAACCTTGTGGTTTCATCAGAGGATGAAGAATACTGTGTTATTAAGAATTTATTTGGATACCCTTCATTTATACTACAAGTATCTCCTGCAATTGTAATTTTATTTGAATCACGGACAGTGAATTGAGCTAATACTCTAACCTAGATCCTTGGCCATAATAATAAACCATTTGCAGAGGACGATTGTTTTCTAGATACATCTACAGTTGTGAAATAGTTTTTTTTATAACATATTCATTTTTTATTGTATATGCATGTAATGTGTATGTAATTGATATTGTGCTATTTTTTGTATATTTTTAAAACTAAAACATTTTCTATATAGATTCCAGAAGCGCTCCCTTGATATTCTGTTCCCCCAAACCACACACACACACACACACACACACTCAGCCGGTCCCCTACACACACACACACACACACACACACACACACACACACACACACACACAGCCTGGCACCCCCCCACACACACACACAGCCTGTCCCCTACACACACACACACACACACAGCCTGTTCCCTACACAGACACACACACAGCCTGTCCCCTACACACACAGCCTGTCGCCTCCCCCCACACACACATACAGTCTGTCCCCTACACACACAAACACACACACAAAGCCTGTCCCCTACAACATAAGGGTACACAATTGCGCCTGAATATGTGGTGGTAATGGTTGTAATACTAAATGACAAGTATACACTGTATATATGAAGAATTAGTGTATTTATTCTAAAACAAAATGACAGAAAGAGAATAAATGGAAAAAGATGTGAAAAAATAGAAAATTAATACATTAATGAAAGAGTGTATATATATATATATATATATATGTATATGAAAGAATTCTATACATATGTATACTTTGGTCCGCAGTCCAGTACAATAGAGTGTGGCGTCCCACCTCGTTTAATTGTGCTCAAACTTCTACCACAATGTGTGGAGGGGTATATACAACACAGTCCCAGAGGAGCTCGTTCAGTAATATATGGGGGTCACGGTCAAAGAGTCTGTTGCAGCAGCTTGATCCTGTCTTGAGAGGGAGGGGGGGTGAGGTGATCTTCTGACGGTGCTAGCAAATGAAGGGGTACCCCAGGTGGCTATGCGGGAGGGATGAGTTGCAGGAGATAGGTAATTATTGGCTCTGGACTCGCCGCTCTCTGACTCGGTCTGTGGCTGCGGAAGGTGCCCGTGTAGACAGGCGTCTGCCGCCGGCCAGATCCGAGGAGTGCGGTCGTGTCTCTGGGGGGGAAAGTGTCACTGACTTCGAGACCCGGAACGGGACTGTCCGCAGTGCACCTCCCCACTTACAGAGCCCTTACCTTGTTCTTCTGTGCTCGATTCCCAACTTCCGCTGTCACCTTGCTTCCTTGTCAGTCTTGCAGCTTTTCGTCCGGTTTCACTTTCACTTTCCTGTACCTCGCGGTCACGTGACCTGTTCCTGTTCCTCAGCAGTCTTCAGCGCCGTGGGTGATGAATGTGTCCAGAAATAGAGAGCTCTGCTGTGTTGAATATGATTAAGGCAGTCTGTTTGAAACGGTGTCCTGTTAGCTCCTACGCGTGTCGACCTTTCTAGGTCTTCCTCAGGGAGGAAGACCTAGAAAGGTCGACACGCGTAGGAGCTAACAGGACACCGTTTCAAACAGACTGCCTTAATCATATTCAACACAGCAGAGCTCTCTATTTCTGGACACATTCATCACCCACGGCGCTGAAGACTGCTGAGGAACAGGAACAGGTCACGTGACCGCGAGGTACAGGAAAGTGAAAGTGAAACCGGACGAAAAGCTGCAAGACTGACAAGGAAGCAAGGTGACAGCGGAAGTTGGGAATCGAGCACAGAAGAACAAGGTAAGGGCTCTGTAAGTGGGGAGGTGCACTGCGGACAGTCCCGTTCCGGGTCTCGAAGTCAGTGACACTTTCCCCCCCAGAGACACGACCGCACTCCTCGGATCTGGCCGGCGGCAGACGCCTGTCTACACGGGCACCTTCCGCAGCCACAGACCGAGTCAGAGAGCGGCGAGTCCAGAGCCAATAATTACCTATCTCCTGCAACTCATCCCTCCCGCATAGCCACCTGGGGTACCCCTTCATTTGCTAGCACCGTCAGAAGATCACCTCACCCCCCCTCCCTCTCAAGACAGGATCAAGCTGCTGCAACAGACTCTTTGACCGTGACCCCCATATATTACTGAACGAGCTCCTCTGGGACTGTGTTGTATATACCCCTCCACACATTGTGGTAGAAGTTTGAGCACAATTAAACGAGGTGGGACGCCACACTCTATTGTACTGGACTGCGGACCAAAGTATACATATGTATAGAATTCTTTCATATACATATATATATATATATATACACTCTTTCATTAATGTATTAATTTTCTATTTTTTCACATCTTTTTCCATTTATTCTCTTTCTGTCATTTTGTTTTAGAATAAATACACTAATTCTTCATATATACAGTGTATACTTGTCATTTAGTATTACAACCATTACCACCACATATTCAGGCGCAATTGTGTACCCTTATGTTATATATCTTTAAAGAGGTATTGGGTTTAACCTCCACCACAATTTTGCTGCCACAGCGTTTATCCACACAAGTAGAGCGCTGGATACAATTTGTTCATAATTCTGTCCCCTACAACGCACATAGCCTGTCCCCTACACACACACACACACAGCCTGTCCCCTACACACACAGCCTGTCGCCTCCCCCCCCCCACACACACACACACACAGCTTGTCCCCTACACACACACACACACACACACACACAGCCTGTCCCCTACACACACAGCCTGTCGCCTCCCCCCACACACACATACAGTCTGTCCCCTACACACACAAACACACACACAAAGCCTGTCCCCTACACGCACATAGCCTGTCCCCTACACATCCAGCCTGTCCCATACATGCACAGTCTGTTCCACACACATGCACTCAGTCTCCCCACCCTTCTTTGTTCCCACTGTCTTACCCCAGAAGAGCCGAGGGACACAGTCACTACAAGCTACAGGCAAAGTCGATGACATTTTTATGTTAAATATATGAATAAAAAATGCAGTGATATTGTGCTAGATATATAGGTCCTCATTTAGAATTGAAATTGATTTAAATAATTTTTTTTTTGTGGCATTAATTTCCATACTGCTCAGGTGCACCAAAGTATTTTTATGTAAATTTATGTATATCACCACAAGAGACTATTAAGATCTAAGTTTATTAATATAATGGGGATCGGTATGGTATCCTGCTGCATGGGGTGGCGAATGTCATTATACTGACACTGGCATCCCAAGCGGTGGAATGCCAGCAGGGGGGTAAGTGCAACGAAGCACCTTGCTGGCTCAGTTGTGACACAGGTTCTATTCTCCTTCCATAGGTGTCATGGAAACCCAGAGAGGGCTACCATACCACCAGCAGCGGTATGGTAACCCAGTCATGATAATGGCACCGGCATTGTGACAGCCGTGATCCCGTAGAGTGGTATGCTGACCACATAGCACATAAATCTAGCACACACCCTAGAGATACAACATGATTAAATGTGTGTGCAACGTCAGACACACCTCTTAGGAATCATACAGTATGTCTTTTAGTTACTGGAAGGTTGGTCCAAAAATATGTGATTACGATGACTGTCAGAAGCGCTATCTAGTCTTACTCATTGTCTGCATATTAACCTCTCCTCTCCAGTTCACACCTCTCCGTTAAATAGGGAGTGGCTATAGTATATCATATTAAGTAAAAACTGCGGGGGGGGGGGGGGTTTATTACGTATATGTAATTTCCATTTGGATTACTGCAGGAAAGATGGTTTTTGTATTTAATTACATTTCATATAAAAATTTTACTTGCATTTATTAATAACTGTAATGGCTCTTAAACATTTATTATTAACACTGTTTAGCCACATCTACATGCTATCATCGAGTAATTATACACAACAGCATGCATGATGTACTGCAGGCCTGGTTACTTGTTGAGAATGACACATGCATACACTATATTTGGCACGTGCAAATATTCACTGGTAAGGTCATATACTGACAATTTTTTTTGGATTCACTCCCTGGGTACTCTTTTTCATTAGGATTGAATGAAACCATCGACCTTAATAACATTTAATCATCTCCCCTTCTGAAGTCTACTATGGGCTCTCTGGGTTGATGCCTTTTGTTGTGTTCCATATATCTCTATTCATTGAACCTGACACTCAGAGACTTATGACATTATACAGAGACTTGGCTGTCAGCACTGCACTACTGGAGGGTCTACCACGTGTTCTAAATTGGTTAGACATTATACCCATTTGAATTGCCTTCACTCCTGAGTCTCTGAGTGTCAGGTTCATGCTGCTGACCGAGGAGGTTCCTTATGCTTGGGAACCAGTTAGATTCTATACACATATGAATCTTCCCCATATTCGAATATCTGAATGTCAGACTCAAGCTGATGATATATGAGGTCTGGTCCTCGCTGTATCAATCAAGTCCCATTGAAATATTGAAACGTTGTTCATACATCTTTGAATGACCTTCTATGTGCTGACAATATGTTCTGAAATGAAGAGATTTTACCCCTGATGAAGTCTTGGAACAAGATGAAACGCGTTGGGTTATTTATCTATCTATTATCTGATGTTACCTCCGAATCTACAATAAGGAGAAGGAGGAAATCGTAGTGATATATCTACACTTTTTCCTCATCACTACAAACAGATTGTTCAAATTGTGCGACAAATGTAAATGTATCAACTCTGTATACTTATGAACATTTGTGTCGGGTTTATATGTTGTTTTAATAAATTTTTATGTTAGTATTTGTTATCTGACGTAATTTATCCGGAGAGTACTGTAAGGGTCCGTTTTTAGGTAGGGCGTTGATATAACTCCCTTGGCGCCATCTCCTCTATTTCGTTTCATATATATATATATATATATATATATATGTACTTTGTATTCATGTTTTCATATTATTATATTATATTATATGATTTTTTGCTATGCACTTGAGAAGAAGTATGTATTGAAACCAGTAATTACTGAACTCTGATGATTGGTGGTGAGACCAGTTAAATACCTGGTCTGTTTCAAACCACCCATGCCTTCTGAAGAAACCGCTAACACATAGACAGCGGGGAGAAACGCGTAAAGGGTTTCCACCGATATCTTTATGGTCCAGTCCGTTTCCACCAGTGCTATCTTCCACTGCAGGTTCAGTGTTCATCAACCTTCCTTGTCGAGCACTGCTACTCTTCATGCCCGCAGCGGCGGATGGATTCCTGCCATCACTCGGTTTCCCCATCCTGCTGTTGGAAGGATCTGACAGCTTGCTTTCACCATACCCAGCTGTGTGCACAGTATAATCCATGGCAGGTGCACATGTGAGGTCACCATGACTCAGCTATACTGGGTGTGCTTGCCAAGGAACCCCTATCAGCGGTGAGCAATATTCTATACATGAGGGGATGATACTAAGTTCTTATATATTGACTGCAGCAATATTTGATCACTCAATTGGCCAGTGGACCTCTATACTCAATTTTCCAATATCAGGCTGGAAATTTTACTATTGGACTTTTTAAAGGACTACATTGTGGTCTTTCTACAAGAGTACACTAAATAATGTGTTATATTGTTTTATTTCTTATACAGATGGAGCCTTGCTCATCTGTGCTGTCTATGGCGTTAGTCCCGATAATGGAGTCGCAGCATGCCTGGTTGCAAGGCAGTGTGCCTAGTCATAGGGAGGCTCACAGAGCTTATCATGGCATTTGGCGTTACTGGTGAGAGTAATACCTGTGATCATCCACCAGATGACACTTTTTAAAATAACCATTGCACATGTGTGTGGTCTCCATTGAAATACAGCACACTATGGCGCAAGAACTGTACACTGTATGGGCAATGCTCTACACGTGTATCATTATGCTATTTAAAATTCACTGCGGCAATGAGGTCCCATAGACAAATCAATAAATAAAAATAGTGTATACATATGCAAACAAACACGTTAAAGCAATGGTCCATTGACGTTAGGTTTATGTGAGCTATTAAATTAAATTAAAATGGGTTTAAAGCTTAATAGCTCTGGTTTTGGTGGTCCAATCAGCTCAGAACAGATTGTTAAGGAAGGGGAGACGATTAGCTACCAGAGGATAACAACACCAAGTTTCTGTGACCCCCACAACAATAACAGCAAGCGTCAAAACCCATGTTGGGTCTGAATTAACGGGCCCATTATAGTCTATGGGAAAATGGGTCCTTTTTGCATCCCAATATCTCCGGTCCTGAGTGTCCCAGAGACTCGATACCAGTACCATACGAAAGAGGAGACTCTTGGATTTTGGGGAAGACTGGCCACTAGTTTATGTGACACTACAAAGAAAAAAGGGCAAGCAACGATGTGTCGGGTCCCCTCCAATTGTCCACCCAGTTTGCACGGGGTGCGGGGTTTCTGGCTCAATAGAATATACTGTAAAGAGACGCTAAGCATGGTGAGCAGAGTACGTTACAAGGTGTTCATGCTACTTAGTACTCAAATAGAAAATACTCTACAGAGATGCTAAGCACAGTGTTTTGGCATTCAGGAACTTAGGGAGAAGCTTTTATCTATTACCATTATACTTATCAAGATAACACTTGTCGCTGTAGTATTTAGGGCAGAGTACGTTACAAGCTGTTCATGCTACTGAACTTGGTACTTAAATAGAAATTACTGTACAGAGATGCTAAGCACAGTGTTTTTTTGCATCAAAGAACTTAGGGAGGAGCTTTTATTTCTTACCATTATACTTATAAAGATAACATTTGCTGCTATAGCTTTCAGAGTAGAGTAGGTTACAAGCTGTTTGTGCTACTTAGTACTCATATAGAAAATACTGTACAGACACGCTAAGCATGGTGTTTTGAAAATACTGAACAGAAATGTTATCCAGAAATGTTATCCTAAATGTTAATATCTTCTGGTAGCTAATCGTCTCCACTTCCATATCAACCTGGTTCTGAGCCGATTGGGCCACCAGAACCAGAGATATTAAACTTTAAGACCATTTTAATTTAATTTATTAGCTCACATAAACCTTACGTCAATGGACCATTGTTTTGACACGTTCGTTTGCGTATATATACACTATTTTTATTTATTGATTTATTGGTTTCTTTTTCTTGGGTCCCGACAAAGAATGAATATTTCCAACAGCGTCTCTGAACTTACCACCTTCCCTCTCCCTGAGAGACTGAATTTTCAGACAAAGAGGCCAGTTTAGTCAATAAATTGCCAACACAGTATGTAAATGAAGGGCTGATACTACAGTCACTTTGGTTGGGGGAAAGGACTAGAGAGGGCCAGAATGTATGTACATTAAACAGTACAGTACGGTGCTATGGATTTGCGTGTCAGATGCCCCGACAGTTAATTATTAAACAGGTCTTTTCCTGTGTGCATAATTATATTGAATGTGAGGTTCTTAAATATATGACTATTATAAAAAAAAATGAATGAAGTGTCAAGAAGAAAACAGGGCATTCGCATTTTGGGAATCAAACCCAGGACTCTGAGCATGGGGTGCTGGACACTTCACCGGTCAGATAGAGCACTTGCAGGCACGGTCACATCTGATGCGACCATGCCAGGCAAGTGGTTACTATGCACATTAAAGTTTATATTTAGATTGCTTGTCTGTAAAATATTTTGCTGAGGGATATGTCAGAGTTGGTGAATCTAGATATTTTCCCATTTATATACATTGTGAATATTTAAAAATTCTGAGATATTTCTAAGCACAAATTCTGATTTTAAAGTCTTAAATTGACTGACACATCCACATAATAATATGAAAATCAACAGCATAACTTGTATGAGAGGGACTTGACACAGTTTAAGTGTAAACATAAAATAAAACATTATAAATGGGATCAGTATGAGTTATTGATGGTCGGGATGCTAGCCATCAGTATACAGACAACGACATCCTGACCATCAGTATTTCGGCATTGGGGGTGTACAGAGAGTCTCCTTGCTGGCTCGCTGCACTCGCCATGCTGTGGGCTTGGTGGCTCTCTGTGCTTGCCATGGGTCTTTTCCCTCTCTATGGGTGTCATGGATACCCACGAGTGGGAATAGCCCCTGTGAGTCGGGATTCCGGCTGGCAGCATTGTCAAGTCGGGATTTTGGCATCGGTATTCTGACCGCCGGGACCCCGACTGCTGCCAATTTAACTGCATCCATTATGAATGACTGAGTCTTTGTCAGGCTCTGAAATCTATATAATATATGAAGCTGGCATGTTCTGAGATTGACATATGAGGCTGGCAAGTTCTGAGATTGACATATGAGGTTCGCTGCCAAAAGTGAGGGACAGAGAAGGGACTTGGGACAGCTACTGGGCTGAGTGTTCAGGTGTTGCAAGGTGGGAAAGGGGAGAGATTCCTCCACCTGGTACAGTATTTGTAAAATATTTATGCTAGTATAAATTAGTGATGAGCGGGTTCGGTTCCTCGGAATCCGAACCCCCCCGAACTTCAGCCTTTTTACACGGGTCCGAGGCAGACTCGGATCTTCCCGCCTTGCTCGGTTAAACCGAGCGCGCCCGAACGTCATCATCCCGCTGTCGGATTCTCGCGAGGCTCGGATTCTATCGCGAGACTCGGATTCTATATAAGGAGCCGCGCGTCGCCGCCATTTTCACACGTGCATTGAGATTGATAGGGAGAGGACGTGGCTGGCGTCCTCTCCGTTTAGAGTAGACTAGAGAGTAGTAGAGACACTTGATTTACTAATTTTGGGGAGCATATTAGGAGTACTACTTGCTGATAGTGTGACCAGTGACCACCAGTTTAATTAATCCGTTCTCTGCCTGAAAAAAAACGATACACAGTGTGACACAGTCACATACCATATCTGTGCTCAGCCTCAGTGTGCTGCATCATCTATGTAATACTGTATATCTGACTGTGCTGAGTGCTCACTGCTCACACAGCTTAATTGTGGGGGAGACTGGGGAGCAGTTATAGCAGGAGTACATATTTTAACAGTGCACACTTTTGCTGCCAGAGTGCCACTGCCAGTGTGACTGACCAGTGACCACTGACCACCAGTATATTGTGATTGTCTGCCTGAAAAAGTTAAACACTCGTCGTGTGGTGTTTTTATTCTATAAACGCATTCTGCTGACAGTGTCCAGCAGGTCCGTCATTATATAATATATACCTGTCCGGCTGCAGTAGTGATATATATATATTTTTTATATCATTATCATCCAGTCTATATTAGCACTGCAGCAGACGCAGTACGGTAGTCCACGGCTGTAGCTACCTCTGTGTCGGCAGTCGCTCGTCCATCCATAATTGTATACCACCTACCCGTGGTGTTTTTTTTTCTATCTTCTTGATACTAGTAGCTTACTTTAGGAGTCTGCAGTGCTGAGCTGACAGTGTCCAGCAGGTCCGTCATTATATAATATATACCTGTCCGGCTGCAGTAGTGATATATATATATATATTTTTTATATCATTATCATCCAGTCTATATTAGCAGCAGACGCAGTACGGTAGTCCACGGCTGTAGCTACCTCTGTGTCGGCAGTCGCTCGTCCATCCATAATTGTATACCACCTACCCGTGGTGGTTTTTTTTTTTCTATCTTCTTGATACTAGTAGCTTACTTTAGGAGTCTGCAGTGCTGAGCTGACAGTGTCCAGCAGGTCCGTCATTATATAATATATACCTGTCCGGCTGCAGTAGTGATATATATATATATTTTATATCTCATTATCATCCAGTCTATATTAGCAGCAGACGCAGTACGGTAGTCCACGGCTGTAGCTACCTCTGTGTCGGCAGTCGCTCGTCCATCCATAATTGTATACCACCTACCCGTGGTGTTTTTTTTTTTTTTCTATCTTCTTGATACTAGTTGCTTACTTTAGGAGTCTGCAGTGCTGAGCTGACAGTGTCCAGCAGGTCCGTCATTATATAATATATACCTGTCCGGCTACAGTAGTTATATATATATATTTTATATCTCATTATCATCCAGTCTATATCAGCAGCAGACGCAGTACGGTAGTCCACGGCTGTAGCTACCTCTGTGTCGGCAGTCGCTCGTCCATCCATAATTGTATACCACCTACCCATGGTGTTTTTTTTTTTTCTATCTTCTTGATACTAGTAGCTTACTTTAGGAGTCTGCAGTGCTGAGCTGACAGTGTCCAGCAGGTCCGTCATTATATAATATATACCTGTCCGGCTGCAGTAGTGATATATATATATTTTATATCTCATTATCATCCAGTCTATATTAGCAGCAGACACAGTACGGTAGTCCACGGCTGTAGCTACCTCTGTGTCGGCAGTCGCTCGTCCATCCATAATTGTATACCACCTACCCGTGGTGTTTTTTTTTTTTTCTATCTTCTTGATACTAGTAGCTTACTTTAGGAGTCTGCAGTGGTGAGATGACAGTGTCCAGCAGGTCCGTCATTATATAATATATACCTGTCCGGCTGCAGTAGTGATATATATATATATATTTTTTTTTTATATCATTATCATCCAGTCTATATTAGCAGCAGACGCAGTACGGTAGTCCACGGCTGTAACTACCTCTGTGTCGGCAATCGCTCGTCCATCCATAATTGTATACCACCTACCTGTGGTGGTTTTTTTTTTTCTATCTTCTTGATACTAGTAGCTTACTTTAGGAGTCTGCAGTGCTGACAGTGTCCAGCAGGTCCGTCATTATATAATATATACCTGTCCGGCTGCAGTAGTGATATATATATATTTTTTATATCATTATCATCCAGTCTATATTAGCAGCAGACGCAGTACGGTAGTCCACGGCTGTAGCTACCTCTGTGTCGGCAGTCGCTCGTCCATCCATAAGTATACTAGTATCCATCCATCTCCATTGTTTACCTGAGGTGCCTTTTAGTTGTGCCTATTAAAATATGGAGAACAAAAATGTTGAGGTTCCAAAAATAGGGAAAGATCAAGATCGACTTCCACCTCGTGCTGAAGCTGCTGCCACTAGTCATGGCCGAGACGATGAAATGCCAGCAACGTCGTCTGCCAAGGCCGATGCCCAATGTCATAGTACAGAGCATGTAAAATCCAAAACACCAAATATCAGTAAAAAAAGGACTCAAAAATCTAAAATAAAATTGTCAGAGGAGAAGCGTAAACTTGCCAATATGCCATTTACCACACAGAGTGGCAAGGAACGGCTGAGGCCCTGGCCTATGTTCATGGCTAGTGGTTCAGCTTCACATGAGGATGGAAGCACTCAGCCTCTCGCTTGAAAAATGAAAAGACTCAAGCTGGCAAAAGCACAGCAAAGAACTGTGCGTTCTTCGAAATCACAAATCCACAAGGAGAGTCCAATTGTGTCGTTTGCGATGCCTGACCTTCCCAACACTGGACGTGAAGAGCATGCGCCTTCCACCATTTGCACGCCCCCTGCAAGTGCTGGAAGGAGCACCCGCAGTCCAGTTCCTGATAGTCAGATTGAAGATGTCAGTGTTGAAGTACACCAGGATGAGGAGGATATGGGTGTTGCTGGCGCTGGGGAGGAAATTGACCAGGAGGATTCTGATGGTGAGGTGGTTTGTTTAAGTCAGGCACCCGGGGAGACACCTGTTGTCCGTGGGAGGAATAGGGCCATTGACATGCCTGGTGAAAATACCAAAAAAATCAGCTCTTCGGTGTGGAAGTATTTCAACAGAAATGCGGACAACATTTGTCAAGCCGTGTGTTGCCTTTGTCAAGCTGTAATAAGTAGGGGTAAGGACGTTAACCACCTCGGAACATCCTCCCTTATACGTCACCTGCAGCGCATTCATCATAAGTCAGTGACAAGTTCAAAAACTTTGGGCGACAGCGGAAGCAGTCCACTGACCAGTAAATCCCTTCCTCTTGTAACCAAGCTCACGCAAACCACCCCACCAACTCCCTCAGTGTCAATTTCCTCCTTCCCCAGGAATGCCAATAGTCCTGCAGGCCATGTCACTGGCAATTCTGACGAGTCCTCTCCTGCCTGGGATTCCTCCGATGCATCCTTGCGTGTAACGCCTACTGCTGCTGGCGCTGCTGTTGTTGCTGCTGGGAGTCGATGGTCATCCCAGAGGGGAAGTCGTACTCGTAAGACCACTTTTACTACTTCCACCAAGCAATTGACTGTCCAACAGTCCTTTGCGAGGAAGATGAAATATCACAGCAGTCATCCTGCTGCAAAGCGGATAACTGAGGCCTTGGCATCCTGGGCGGTGAGAAACGTGGTTCCGGTATCCATCATTACTGCAGAGGCAACTAGAGACTTGTTGGAGGTACTGTGTCCCCGGTACCAAATACCATCTAGGTTCCATTTCTCTAGGCAGGCGATACCGAAAATGTACACAGACCTCAGAAAAAGACTCACCAGTGTCCTAAAAAATGCAGTTGCACCCAATGTCCACTTAACCACGGACATGTGGACAAGTGGAGTAGGGCAGGCTCAGGACTATATGACTGTGACAGCCCACTGGGTAGATGTATGGACTCCCGCTGCAAGAACAGCAGCGGCGGCACCAGTAGCAGCATCTCGCAAACGCCAACTCTTTCCTAGGCAGGCTACGCTTTGTATCACCGCTTTCCAGAATACGCACACAGCTAAAAACCTCTTACGGCAACTGAGGAAGATCATCGAAGAATGGCTTACCCCAATTGGACTCTCCTGTGGATTTGTGGCATCGGACAACGCCAGCAATATTGTGCGTGCATTAAATCTGGGCAAATTCCAGCACGTCCCATGTTTTGCACATACCTTGAATTTGGTGGTGCAGAATTATTTAAAAAACGAGAGGGGCGTGCAAGAGATGCTGTCGGTGGCCAGAAGAATTGCGGGACACTTTCGGCGTACAGGCACCACGTACAGAAGACTGGAGCACCACCAAAAACGCCTGAACCTGCCCTGCCATCATCTGAAGCAAGAAGTGGTAACGAGGTGGAATTCAACCCTCTATATGCTTCAGAGGTTGGAGGAGCAGCAAAAGGCCATTCAAGCCTATACAACTGAGCAAGATATAGGAGGTGGAATGCACCTGTCTCAAGCGCAGTGGAGAATGATTTCAACGTTGTGCAAGGTTCTGCAACCTTTTGAACTTGCCACACGTGAAGTCAGTTCAGACACTGCCAGCCTGAGTCAGGTCATTCCCCTCATCAGGCTTTTGCAGAAGAAGCTGGAGACATTGAAGGAGGAGCTAACACAGAGCGATTCCGCTAGGCATGTGGGACTTGTGGATGGAGCCCTTAATTCGCTTAACAAGGATTCACGGGTGGTCAATCTGTTGAAATCAGAGCACTACATTTTGGCCACCGTGCTCGATCCTAGATTTAAAACCTACCTTGGATCTCTCTTTCCGGCAGACACAAGTCTGCTGGGGTTCAAAGAACTGCTGGTGACAAAATTGTCAAGTCAAGCGGAACGCGACCTGTCAACATCTCCTCCTTCACATTCTCCCGCAACTGTGGGTGCGAGGAAAAGGCTCAGAATTCCGAGCCCACCCGCTGGCGGTGATGCAGGGCAGTCTGGAGCGACTGCTGATGCTGACATCTGGTCCGGACTGAAGGACCTGACAACGATTACGGACATGTCGTCTACTGTCACTGCATATGATTCTCTCCCCATTGAAAGAATGGTGGAGGATTATATGAGTGACCGCATCCAAGTAGGCACGTCAGACAGTCCGTACTTATACTGGCAGGAAAAAGAGGCAATTTGGAGGCCCTTGCACAAACTGGCTTTATTCTACCTAAGTTGCCCTCCCACAAGTGTGTACTCCGAAAGAGTGTTTAGTGCCGCCGCTCACCTTGTCAGCAATCGGCGTACGAGGTTACATACAGAAAATGTGGAGAAGATGATGTTCATTAAAATGAATTATAATCAATTCCTCCGTGGAGACATTGACCAGCAGCAATTGCCTCCACAAAGTACACAGGGAGCTGAGATGGTGGATTCCAGTGGGGACGAATTGATAATCTGTGAGGAGGGGGATGTACACGGTGATATATCGGAGGATGATGATGAGGTGGACATCTTGCCTCTGTAGAGCCAGTTTGTGCAAGGAGAGATTAATTGCTTCTTTTTTGGTGGGGGTCCAAACCAACCCGTCATTTCAGTCACAGTCGTGTGGCAGACCCTGTCACTGAAATGATGGGTTGGTTAAAGTGTGCATGTCCTGTTTATACAACATAAGGGTGGGTGGGAGGGCCCAAGGACAATTCCATCTTGCACCTCTTTTTTCTTTCATTTTTCTTTGCGTCATGTGCTGTTTGGGGGGTGTTTTTTGGAAGGGCCATCCTGCGTGACACTGCAGTGCCACTCCTAGATGGGCCAGGTGTTTGTGTCGGCCACTAAGGTCGCTTAGCTTACTCACACAGCTACCTCATTGCGCCTCTTTTTTTCTTTGCGTCATGTGCTGTTTGGGGAGTGTTTTTTGGAAATGCCATCCTGCGTGACACTGCAGTGCCACTCCTAGATGGGCCAGGTGTTTGTGTCGGCCACTAGGGTCGCTTAGCTTACTCACACAGCTACCTCATTGCGCCTCTTTTTTTCTTTGCGTCATGTGCTGTTTGGGGAGTGTTTTTTGGAAGGGCCATCCTGCGTGACACTGCAGTGCCACTCCTAGATGGGCCAGGTGTTTGTGTCGGCCACTAGGGTCGCTTAGCTTACTCACACAGCTACCTCATTGCGCCTCTTTTTTTCTTTGCGTCATGTGCTGTTTGGGGAGTGTTTTTTGGAAGGGCCATCCTGCGTGACACTGCAGTGCCACTCCTAGATGGGCCAGGTGTTTGTGTCGGCCACTAGGGTCGCTTAGCTTACTCACACAGCTACCTCATTGCGCCTCTTTTTTTCTTTGCGTCATGTGCTGTTTGGGGAGTGTTTTTTGGAAGGGCCATCCTGCGTGACACTGCAGTGCCACTCCTAGATGGGCCAGGTGTTTGTGTCGGCCACTAGGGTCGCTTAGCTTACTCACACAGCTACCTCATTGCGCCTCTTTTTTTCTTTGCGTCATGTGCTGTTTGGGGAGTGTTTTTTGGAAGGGCCATCCTGCGTGACACTGCAGTGCCACTCCTAGATGGGCCAGGTGTTTGTGTCGGCCACTAGGGTCGCTTAGCTTACTCACACAGCTACCTCATTGCGCCTCTTTTTTTCTTTGCGTCATGTGCTGTTTGGGGAGTGTTTTTTGGAAGGGCCATCCTGCGTGACACTGCAGTGCCACTCCTAGATGGGCCAGGTGTTTGTGTCGGCCACTTGGGTCGCTTAGCTTACTCACACAGCTACCTCATTGCGCCTCTTTTTTTCTTTGCGTCATGTGCTGTTTGGGGAGTGTTTTTTGGAAGGGCCATCCTGCGTGACACTGCAGTGCCACTCCTAGATGGGCCAGGTGTTTGTGTCGGCCACTAGGGTCGCTTAGCTTACTCACACAGCTACCTCATTGCGCCTCTTTTTTTCTTTGCGTCATGTGCTGTTTGGGGAGTGTTTTTTGGAAATGCCATCCTGCGTGACACTGCAGTGCCACTCCTAGATGGGCCAGGTGTTTGTGTCGGCCACTAGGGTCGCTTAGCTTACTCACACAGCTACCTCATTGCGCCTCTTTTTTTCTTTGCGTCATGTGCTGTTTGGGGAGTGTTTTTTGGAAGGGCCATCCTGCGTGACACTGCAGTGCCACTCCTAGATGGGCCAGGTGTTTGTGTCGGCCACTAGGGTCGCTTAGCTTACTCACACAGCTACCTCATTGCGCCTCTTTTTTTCTTTGCGTCATGTGCTGTTTGGGGAGTGTTTTTTGGAAGGGCCATCCTGCGTGACACTGCAGTGCCACTCCTAGATGGGCAAGGTGTTTGTGTCGGCCACTAGGGTCGCTTAGCTTACTCACACAGCTACCTCATTGCGCCTCTTTTTTTCTTTGCATCATGTGCTGTTTGGGGAGTGTTTTTTGGAAGGGCCATCCTGCGTGACACTGCAGTGCCACTCCTAGATGGGCCAGGTGTTTGTGTCGGCCACTAGGGTCGCTTAGCTTACTCACACAGCTACCTCATTGCGCCTCTTTTTTTCTTTGCGTCATGTGCTGTTTGGGGAGTGTTTTTTGGAAGGGCCATCCTGCGTGACACTGCAGTGCCACTCCTAGATGGGCCAGGTGTTTGTGTCGGCCACTAGGGTCGCTTAGCTTACTCACACAGCTACCTCATTGCGCCTCTTTTTTTCTTTGCGTCATGTGCTGTTTGGGGAGTGTTTTTTGGAAGGGCCATCCTGCGTGACACTGCAGTGCCACTCCTAGATGGGCCAGGTGTTTGTGTCGGCCACTTGGGTCGCTTAGCTTAGCCATCCAGCGACCTCGGTGCAAATTTTAGGACTAAAAATAATATTGTGAGGTGTCAGGTGTTCAGAATAGACTGAAAATGAGTGGAAATTATGGTTATTGAGGTTAATAATACTTTGGGATCAAAATGACCCCCAAATTCTATGATTTAAGCTGTTTTTTAGGGTTTTTTGAAAAAAACACCCGAATCCAAAACACACCCGAATCCGACAAAAAAAATTCGGTGAGGTTTTGCCAAAACGCGTTCGAACCCAAAACACGGCCGCGGAACCGAACACAAAACCAAAACACAAAACCCGAAAAATTTCCGGTGCTCATCACTAGTATAAATATTATACTGTATCTCTAAGAACTTATCCCAGTGAATAAAACTTTGAACTTATACTGTACCTCAATTGCAAAGCTACCATGTGTCTCAATTTCAATGGCACAGTTCCAACTTGAGGGAATTGTACTGTTGTTCAGGTAATCAGGACTGGGCATAACCATGGGGGGAGGTGGCATACCATATGTGATGTGACCATGTAGTATTATCACACACCTATGTGGTGCATGCTGCATCCATTTCAAAACACTACTTTCGGAGGTACTTTAGGCATCTACAGTAACTCCACCTCGATCAGGCTCAAATGGTATAGCAAAAGGAAGTGGGGTTGACTCATGAAAACCCAATTTCACTCACATCACAGAAAAAGACAGGGAAAAACACAGGGAAAAACAGAAAACACTTTAAGAGCAGCAATAAAGTATGGCAGTACATGAGTATTAAAATAACAGTACTGTTAAGTACCAGAGATAGATGTAATTGTAAACTCAAAATAAGTAAAAGTGCAGTGTACAATATATTAATAAAAAAATCACTAATCTCTAACATACAATAACATACAGTAGAAAAGAAAATATGAAGCTCCCAATGCAACAAAAGAAGCAGTCATTCTCAGCACTAATACTGTACACTGATTAAAAAAAAATTCAAAGATACTTGTCTATTTATCAGATAATATCATAAGGCAGCTAGTCCCAAACAGAACAAAAAACTTGTCCCGGTGACTTGCTACATAATTCAAATGGTCTGACAACTGCAGTATGCTGTTTGACTCTCTATGCATATCATTTTAAATGTGTTAACCATTTCCAGAGGATCTCTACACATCTCCTGGACTTGAACCTCTATGTAGAAAGATTCAGTATTTAAGAAATTAAGTAGATATAAGAAATAATTTGCATTATTAGAGAGTGAGTGCTTGGAGGGATAATGTAGGAGATGTGTCAAACCTTAGAGAGAAATAAAGTGGACAGGGATAAAGTTCCAATGAATCAGTTACAGACGTTTTAAAAATAACAGTTAGGAGCTGATTAATTGCTACGTTATCTCTCTCCACTTTATTGCTCTCCAAGCTATGATGTACAGCATTTCCACCTTGGTCTTAAAGTGATGCTGGGTAATTCTCTTGCCATCTACAAGTTGTTAAGGGCTTTGTATCAGCTAAGAAGGTCCACAAGACTATAAAAAAACATACTGTATACAATTGCCTTATATTGGTGACCAAAGCACTGTAGAGATTAATTCAATTAAATAAGTTCATTCTTTTTGATTTTTCATGGTTTCAACAATATCAGATACTGCACTGTAGTTCAGATATCACTTACAGGGCTGTAGAGAGATTGCCTGGGCCCCGGTAAAGTTGGGGACATGGCCTAATCACTGAGGTGTAATCAGGCACCTCTTTTAAAAAATACACGTGGAACGGCACCAATCTGAACTGAGAATGGGGAAGCTGTGAGCCCCTCAGCAAGGGGCAGATACGTGGAAGGGGGGGGGGGGGGTAGCGATCAATGGGATTGCTAACCCACCATGCAGGGAGAAGAGACTGCTGCACTCAGTGGTAGCAACCTCAGTGGAACCACTGCATCCCAGCACACAGCAGTATGTGCTGGGCTAGGGAGTGAGGTTGCGGCTGCCTGACAGGTAAGGAGGAAGAAGAAAAGGTAATTTAGTGTCCTTGGCTGGGTAAGGCATTTAATGCAGCTCAGTTATTATAATGTGAGATTAGTTAAATATGTGGAGATAACGCTCTCTGGTGAGGTGTAAGGCAAGTTATTCAATATTACAAAAAACAATAAGAAAGCATTTTGCAATGTTTATTGCTTTTCTGTGAAAAGGTTGATTAGTTGAGAGCAGTCACGGCAATGGGTTAAGAGACAATCACAATGTAGCAGTGGTGGTCTAGTGTAAGGATCAGTGTACCTGATCTGTTCCTACAGTACTGTACCTTGCCATATGTTGTACAGTGTCCTTCTCCTCCTGGTTTCAGGCTGGTGAGCACCCTGACAGATCAGTGTGCTCAGCCGCAACACTTCGTGATAACAATAATAATAATAATGATTTTATTTATATAGCGCTCTTTCTCCAATAGGACTCAAGGCGCTTAACAAAAGAATGAACATAATACACTACAGAAACGGGATCGGTATGAAATACCTCCAATCAAAATCCCGACGTTCAAAATCCCGACACCAATTGACCGATGGTCAAAATCCCGACAAGGTCAAAATACCGACATGGACAAAATACCGACATTTAAAATACCAACAAGGTCAAAATACAGACATGTAAAATGCCGACAGGTCAAAATACCGACATTTAAAATACCAACAAGGTCAAAATACAGACATGTAAAATGCCGACAGGTCAAAATACCGACACACTTTTTCTTGTTTTTTTTTTTGTGTGTATGTCGACATAAGTCAACATGGACACCATATAAAGTGTACCGCATCCCCTCGCATGGCTCGATGCGCTCGCCATGCTTCGAGCACGGTACCTCGCTACGCTCGGCACACTATTATATTCCCCCTCCAGGTCCACTGGGATGGTAAAGTATGAACAAGTCGGTTTCAATGAAAAAAATCATGAAAAACTCATGTCGGTATTTTGACCTGTCGGCATTTTACATGTCGGTATTTTGACCTTGTCGGTATTTTTAATGTCGGTATTTTGTCCATGTCGGGATTTTGACCTTGTCGGGATTTTGACCATCGGTCAATTGGTGTCGGGATTTTGAACGTCGGGATTTTGATTGGAGGTAAACTGACTGCATACCACAGAAACAATGAAGTACAGAAAAGCTTTTCATAAAATACAGAGAGCATGGAGATACTGAAGGGACATTATGAAAATGCTTGAGTAAGCAGGGAAGTCTTGAGTCTATTTTTTAAGGATTCTAGAGTGGGTGCCTCTCGAACTGTGTGGGGAAGTAAGTATCATAGATTTGGAGCCGCATGGCTAAAATCTTGACCCTCAGATGAATTACAGGAGATTTTAGGTACTGATAAATGTCCTTCATCTACAGATCATAGTAAATGAGTGGGGCAGTATCAAATTTTTCAGGCGCTTAATCACAAGCCCATGGTTCACGGGATAAAATGCTGCAGAGAGAACCAGAAGGATTAAGATTTCACAGTCACCTCTGTCTCTTTCCATAAGAAGATCATTTAACAGGGATGCATCCCAACCATCGGTAATACATACTGAACCCATTTAACACACACACCAGGGCTGTTTCAGTGCTATGTTTTCACCTGAATCCTATTGGAATGGATCATAAATATCATGGGTTGTCAGGAGGGTTTCTAGTTGATTTGCAACTACTTTCTCAATAAACTTTTCTAGAAAAGGAAAGCTTGAATCCAGTCTGTATTTGGTCATGCAGACAAGATCTAAACTAGGTTTTTTAAGATGGGGTCTAACAATTGCTTCCATTAAGGGTTCAGGAAAAATGGCTGTCTACAAAGAGCATTGACCTATTTTTGCAAAGACAGGTCCAATTATATACACTCTGTTAGAAGCTTGGATGAGGCAGGGTCCAGATCACAGGTAGTGGGGTGTAATTTTTTTTACATTTTAGCAATGTTCTTTACATCCATTGGGTCAAGGCTGGGCCATGAAGACATGTGGCTTACATTGCCAGGCTTGGTAGTGTGGCACTCCTTTGATGGCACTGTGGAGATTCCAGCCCAGATGGCGAATATTTTATCTGCAAATAAGTTTGCAAACTTGGAGGGTGTTATATCAGTCTGCAGGCATGTTGTCTTGCAAAGAATCTCCACTGTTAAGTTAAGCTTGCCTATTGTTTGCTGCCATTATCTCATTTGACAAGAATTCTGATTTCTTATGGGTGATTGCGGATTGTTATTCTTCATTATGCTTTATTCATTTTATCTTGTTTTCCTCCATCATTCCTCCAGTCTACGTCCCATTTTCATAAGCTCATTAACAATGTTCTCAAACCAGGGAGCTTGACAGTGTGGTTTACAAGGTTGTACACACACAGGGGTGATAATATCAATTGCAGCCTTCACATCCCTATTATAATTATGGACTAGGGAACAGGGATCTTCACAGGCACCCAGTGCCACAGAAAGATCCAGATTTGGTCATTCACATTGCGGTCGAATCCCCGAAGAATGTGACCACAAGATGATTGACATTGGCGATGTTGGGTGGGCACTGACACGGTGTTGCGGGGAAGTGGCAGGGCATGGTGAACAAAATGGGAGCATGTCGGGAGCATTTTTGAAGCAGTTGCATGATGTCACACGCAGCTGCTCCAAGAAAAAAAATGGTGCACGACTACCTACTAGCCCATCCAGGCTGTACAGGCAGGGAGCACCCTTAAATCGATGAGTTCACAATTAAATTGCAAACACATCATGGGCGGCACCACACATATGCTGGGCAGCCTTACCCTGTGCTGGGCAGCCCCTAGCATGTGAGTAAATGGATGCAGATCTTGCGTTTAACCTTTTATGGCTGAATGTATCCCATCACTTTAGAAAATAAAATATAAGAGTTCATGGAATTGCACCATTTTTTCTCTCAAATTATATAATTTGTTTGTATTTTCATGTAAAACACATCACAGGCATCTTCATATCAGCACATATTGTTGAATTGTCTGTGCAGTCCTTGAAGAAACTGGAGTTATTAAAATTTTACATGGTTCAAGTAACCTACATTGATGGAATAGGTTTTTTCAACAGGCATCCTAAATAAGGTGAACATTGCCATTCATGTTTGACTGGTACCAAAAAGAACTAATTAAAAGAAACTAATTTCCCCCTTCGGCTGCACAATTTGCCTTGTGGTCAAAATAAATGGTAATAAAAAAGACTGGTTATTAAGTCTAAAGCATTGTTCCCTGAGTATACATTGAAAAGGTCATCGAGGAGGGAGTATTATCAGAGACGCTTTCAAGCTTGCAGATTTTGGTTTTAGTTAACAGAAGCTTTTCAGTGTTTAACAATTTGATATCTTTTGTATGTCCCTCATCTCTACTGAATCATTAAATGAGAAATTCTGTGCGTCCGGAATATTTTATTACAAAGGTTGAATTTAAAATGATCATTTGTCCTCTTTTTAGAAAAGAAAATTTAGGCATTGTCACAAAATTATGCTCTATAAATGACCAAAAATAGAGTTGGTCTACAGTGAGTAAGCCATGAATTTTAAATATGAACAGGACAAACTTTTTGTTCATTAAAAACATTAGTAGTCTATGTCAAGAGGTAAAGCTCGTAGTTATTAACATGCAACAATTCACAAGATATTAATTGTAATCTCAGGAATTTAATCTGACAGTAACTCAAATATGTATCAAAAATCATCATAACTCTAAACTAATTCCCTATTATGAAATTAACATTGCAACAGATGGATTCTTTCTTTACAATACTATCATTAGCAGTTGTGAAATAGATAACATTTGCTAATTTAAAAATGTTGGAATTAAAGCGTTCAATGGAACACTAATCCCTTTCTGTCCTCCAATTATTTTTGTCTAATTAGATACAAATATTATGAATTTTGTCAATCCCATAATTCAGTCAAAGTTAAATAGCTTTATTTTGTAACTGTCCATTTAAAATGATTCCCTCTATGTATTAAAATATTTTTATTTTTATTTCATTATTTCTTTCTTTCTTTTTTCATATTTGTACAATATATACACGGTCGAGTCACATTATTATGACCAGTAATGGGCAAACAGGGTTTTTTCCCAGGGTGCCGCCGCCGCCATGACAAGATCTGCTACTCCTGATCCCCGCTCTCCCCGGCTGCAGGCACTGTGGGCTGTGTGGGCACCCACTGCAGCCAGCTCCAGTGACAGACACTAGAGGTCATAATTGACCTCTAGTGTTTGTGTAGCGCTGCTATGGGAGAGACGTCATGACCTCTCTCCCATAGAGAGAAGCCAGCAGCCGGAGATAGAGGACAGTGCAGCAGCAGTCCGGAAGCAGGAGCGGGGCTGGTAAGTATTTTTTTTGTGTGTTTGCAAGCGGCGCTACTACAGGGGTCACAACTACTTGTTGCACTACTACAAGGGGCACTGCTACAGGGGGCATAGCTACTGGGGGAAAATAAACTGGGGGCACAGCTACAAGGGGCACAACTACAGGGGGCATATCTACTGGGGGCACTGCTACAGGTGGCAAAGCTACTGGGGCAAATCAACTGGGGCACAGCTAGGGGAAACTGCTCCAGGGGGGACAGCTATTGAGGGCACAGCTACTGGGGGCAAATCTACTGGGGCCACAGCTACAGGGAGCACAGCTGCTGGGGGTACAGCTACTGGGGGCACAGCTACAGGGTGGCACAAGTACAGGGGGATAACTGTGGCCATGCCCCTTCCCTCTGAAGAAGCCACGCCCCTATTTTTGGGCATGCACCAACTCTATTTCTCTAACGTCCTAGTGGATGCTGGGGACTCCGTAAGGACCATGGGGATAGACGGGCTCCGCAGGAGACATGGGCACTTTAAGAAAGAATGTAGGTTCTGGTGTGCACTGGCTCCTCCCTCTATGCTCCTCCTCCAGACCTCAGTTTGATACTGTGCCCAGATGAGCTGGGTGCTTTTCAGTGAGCTCTCCTGAGTTTGCTGAGAGAAAGTATTTTGTTAGGTTTTTCATTTTCAGGGAGCTCTGCTGGCAACAGACTCCCTGCATCGTGGGACTGAGGGGAGAGAAGCAGCCCTACTCTCTGAAGCTAGGTCCTGCTTCTTAGGCTACTGGACACCATTAGCTCCAGAGGGATCGTATGCAGGATCTCACCCTCGCCGTCCGATCCCAGAGCCGCGCCGCCGTCCCCCTCGCAGAGCCGGAAGACAGAAGCCGGGTGAGTATGAGAAGCAAAGAAGACTTCACAGGCGGCAGAAGACTCCGTTCTTCACTGAGGTAATGCACAGCACTGCAGCTGTGCGCCATTGCTCCCACACACCTCGCATTCTCCGGTCACTGTAAGGGTGCAGGGCGCAGGGGGGGGGGGCGCCCCGGGCAGCATTTGGGACCTCTTTTGGCAAAAGTTTAACATAGATACAGCTGGGCACTGTATATATGTATGAGCCCCCGCCAAAAATTGCATATTAAAGCGGGAAAGAAGCCCGCCGCCGAGGGGGCGGAGCTTCTTCCTGAGCACTCACCAGCGCCATTTTTTCTCCACAGCTCCACTGAGACGAAGCTCCCCAGGCTCTCCCCTGCAGATACACGGTAGAAGAGGGTAAAAAGAGAGGGGGGCACATAATTAGGCGCAAAAATCAATATAAAACAGCAGCTACTGGGTTAACATTAAGTTACTGTGTTATTCCTGGGTTGATAGCGCTGGGGTGTGTGCTGGCATACTCTCTCTCTGTCTCTCCTAAGGGCCTTGTGGGGGAACTGTCTTCAAAAAGGGCATTCCCTGTGTGTGTGTGTTGTGTCGGTACGCTTGTGTCGACATGTCTGATGAGGAAGGCTATGTGGAAGCAGAGCGGGAGCAAGTGAATGTGGTGTCTCCGCCGACGGTGCCGACACCTGATTGGATGGATATGTGGAAGGTTTTAAATGATAATGTTAATTCCTTGCATAAAAGGTTAGAAAAAGCTGAAGCCTCAGGACAGTCAGGGTCCCAACCCGTGCCTGGTCCTATGTCGCAGAGGCCGTCAGGGTCTCTGAAGCGCCCACTATCCCAAATTGTTGACACAGATACCGACATGGATTCTGACTCCAGTGTCGATTACGATGATGCAAAGTTACAGCCAAAATTGGCTAAATCCATCCGTTATATGATTATAGCAATTAAGGATGTGCTGCACATCACAGAGGAAATCCCAGTCCCTGACAAGAGGGTACATATGTATGGGGAAAAGAAACCGGAGGTAACCTTTCCCCCCTCACACGAGCTAATTGAGTTATGTGAAAAGGCTTGGGAAACTCCAGATAAAAAACTGCAGATTTCAAAAAAGGATTCTTATGGCGTATCCTTTCCCGCCAACGGACAGGTTACGCTGGGAATCCTCCCCTAAGGTGGACAAAGCTTTAACACGCTTATCCAAGAAGGTAGCCCTGCCGTCACAGGATATGGCTACCCTCAAAGATGCTGCGGATCGCAAACAGGAGGTTACCCTGAAGTCCATTTATACACATTAAGGTACCTTACTGAGGCCGACGATCGCGTCGGCCTGGGTATGTAGTGCTGTAGCAGCATGGACGGATACCGTGTCTGAGGAAATTGATACCTTAGACAAGGATACTATATTGTTGACCTTGGGGCATATTAAAGACGCTGTCCTATATATGAGAGATGCTCAAAGAGACATTAGTCTACTGGGTTCTAGAATAAATGCTATGTCAATTTCTGCCAGAAGGGTCCTGTGGACTCGGCAATGGACAGGTGATGCCGACTCAAAAAGGCATATGGAGGTTTTACCTTACAAGGGTGAGGAATTGTTTGGGGAGGGTCTCTCGGACCTGGTCTCCACAGCTACTGCTGGAAAGTCAAATTTTTTGCCATATGTTTCCTCACAGCCTATGAGAGCACCGTATTATCAAATGCACTCCTTTTCGATCACAGAAAAACAAGAAAGTCTGAGGTGCGTCCTTTCTTGCCAGACGCAGGTGCAGAGGAAAGAAGCTGCACAACACAGCTAGTTCCCAGGAACAGAATTCCTCCCCGGCCTCTACAAAATCCACCGCATGACGCTGGGGCTCCGCAAGCGGAGCTAGTCCCGGTGGGGGCACGTTTTCGATATTTCAGCCACAAGTGGGTTCACTCCCAGTTGGATCCCTGGGCAATAGAGATTGTGTCTCAGGGATACAAGCTGGAATTCGAGGAGATGCCCCCTCACCGATACCTTAAATCGGCCCTGCCAGCTTCCCCCCACGAGAGGGAAATAGTGTTAACTGCAATTCACAAATTGTATCTTCAACAGGTGGTGGTCAAGGTTCCCCTCCTTCAACAAGGAAGGGGTTATTATTCGACCATGTTTGTAGTCCCGAAACCGGACGGTTCGGTCAGACCCATATTGAATTTAAAATCCCTGAACATATACCTGAAAAGGTTCAAGTTCAAGATGGAATCGCTGAGAGCGGTCATCGCAAGCCTGGAAGGGGGGGATTTTATGGTATCTCTGGACATAAAGGATGCATACCTTCATGTCCCCATTTATCCACCTCATCAGGCGTACCTCAGATTTGTGGTACAGGATTGTCATCACCAATTTCAGACGTTGCCGTTTGGTCTCTCAATGGCACCGAGAATATTTACCAAGGTAATGGCGGAAATTATGGAGCTCCTGCGGAAGCAAGGAGTCACAATTATCCCATACTTGGACGATCTCCTCATAAAAGCGAGATCAAGAGAGCAGTTGCTGATCAGCGTAGCACTTTCTCTGGAAGTGTTACGGCAACACGGCTGTATTCTAAATATTCCAAAGTCGCCGTTGATTCCTACGACTCGTCTGCCTTTCCTGGGCATGATTCTGGACACAGACCAGAAAAGGGTTTATCTCCCGATGGAGAAAGCTCAGGAACTTATGACACTGGTCAGGAACCTATTAAAACCAAAACAGGTGTCAGTGCATCACTGCACTCGTGTCCTGGGAAAAATGGTGGCATCATATGAGGCCATTCCCTTCGACAGGTTCCATGCGAGGACAGTTCAATGGGACTTACTGGACAAGTGGTCTTCAGATGCATTGGTTAATCACCCTATCCCCCAGGGCCAGGGTGTCACTCCTGTGGTGGCTACAGAGCGCTCACCTTCTCGAGGGCCGCAGATTTGGCATTCAGGACTGGGTCCTGGTGACCACGGACGCAAGCCTCCGAGGTTGGGGTGCAGTGACACAGGGAAGACATTTCCAAGGTCTGTGGTCAAGTCAAGAGACTTGCCTTCACATCAACATCCTGGAATTAAGGGCCATATACAACGCCCTACGGCAAGCGGAGACCCTGCTTCGCGACCAACCAGTTCTGTTTCAGTCAGACAACACCACCGTAGTGGCTCATGTAAACCGCCAAGGCGGCACAAGGAGCAGAGTGGCGATGGCGGAAGCCACCAGAATTCTTCGCTGGGCGGAGAATCACGAAAGCGCACTGTCAGCAGTGTTCATCCCGGGAGTGGACAACTGGAAAGCAGACTTCTTTAGCAGACACAACCTCCACCCGGGAGAGTAGGAACGTCATCAGGAAGTCTTCGCACAGATTACAAGTCAGTGGGAACTGCCACAGGTGGACATGATGGCATACCGCCTCAACTAAAAACTACAGAGGTATTGCGCCAGGTCTAGAGACCCTCAGGCGATAGCTGTAGACGCCCTGGTGACACCGTGGGTGTTCCAGTCGGTCTATGTGTTTCCGCCTCTTCCTCTCATACTCAAGGTGCTGAGGATAATAAGAAAAAGAGGAGTGAGAACAATAGTCATTGTTCCAGATTAGCCACGAAGGACTTGGTATCCATATCTGCAAGAAATGCTCACAGAGGACCAGTGGCCTCTTACTGTAAGACAGGACTTGTTGCAACAGGGGCCCTGTCTGTTCCAAGACTTACCGTGGCTGCGTTTGATGGCATGGCGGTTGAACGCCAGATCCTAGCAGAGAAAGGCATTCTGGATGAGGTCATTCCTACGCTGATAAAGGCTAGGAAGGATGTGACAGCTCAACATTATCACCGTATATGGCGAAAATATGTTGCTTGGTGTGAGGCCAGGAATGCTCCTACGGAGGAATTCCAGCTTTCCTTCACTTCCTACAGTCCGGAATGAATTTGGGCCTAAAATTGGGTTCCATTAAGGTCTAGATTTCGGCCCTATCCATTTTCTTTCAAAAAAAGATGGCTTCTCTACCTGAAGTTCAGGCGTTTGTAAAGGGAGTGCTGCATATTCAGCCCCCTTTTGTGCCTCCAGTGGCACCTTGGGATCTTAACGTGGTGTTGAGTTCCTGAAATCCCACTGGTTTGAACCACTCAAAACAGTGGAGTTGAAATATCTCACGTGGAAGGTGGTCATGCTATTAGCCTTGGCTTCGGCTAGGCGTGTGTCAGAGTTGGCGGCTTTGTCACATAAAAGCCCCTATCTGGTTTTCCATGCGGATAGAGCAGAATTGCGGATCCATCCACAATTTCTGCCAAAAGTGATTTCATCCTTTCATATAAACCAACCTATTGTGGTGCCTGTGGCTTCTACTGACTTGGAGGATTCCGAGTTACTTGATGTGGTCAGGGCTTTGAAGGTTTATGTAGCCAGAACAGCTAGGGTCAGGAAAACAGTCTTTGTTTATCCTGTATGCTTCCAACAAGCTCGGTGCTCCTGCTTCAAAGCAAACTTTTGCTCGCTGGATCTGTAACAC
This sequence comes from Pseudophryne corroboree, assembly GCF_028390025.1. Lineage (NCBI taxonomy): Eukaryota > Metazoa > Chordata > Amphibia > Anura > Myobatrachidae > Pseudophryne > Pseudophryne corroboree. Next base: position 317,234,879 of record NC_086451.1, on the reverse strand, counting down.
GATTCAGCAGGCTCATTCTGCGGCTGGATTGCTGCTGCCAAAATCAGTTAAGGCCCATTCCACTAGGAAGGTGGGCTCTTCTTGGGCGGCTGCCCGAGGGGTCTCGGCATTACAGCTTTGCCGAGCAGCTACTTGGTCAGGTTCAAACACTTTTGCAAAGTTCTACAAGTTTGATACCCTGGCTGAGGAGGACCTTGTGTTTGCTCAATCGGTGCTGCAGAGTCATCCGCACTCTCCCGCCCGTTTGGGAGCTTTGGTATAATCCCCATGGTCCTTATGGAGTCCCCAGCATCCACTAGGACTTTAGAGAAAATAAGATTTTACTTACCGGTAAATCTATTTCTCGTAGTCCGTAGTGGATGCTGGGCGCCCATCCCAAGTACGGACTTCTTCTGCAAGACTTGTATATAGTTATTGCTTCAATAAGGGTTAAGTTATGGTTGCATCAGGGTTGGACCTGATGCTCTGTTATTTGTCATACTGTTAACTGGTTGTTATCACATGTTATACGGTGTGATTGGTGTGGCTGGTATGAATCTTGCCCTGGATTACCAAAATCATTTCCTTGTACTGTCAGCTATTCTAGGCACAGTTTCTCTAACTGAGGTCTGGAGGAGGGGCATAGAGGGAGGAGCCAGTGCACACCAGAACCTAAATTCTTTCTTAAAGTGCCCATGTCTCCTGCGGAGCCCGTCTATCCCCATGGTCCTTACGGAGTCCCCAGTATCCACTACGGACTACGAGAAATAGATTTACCGGTAAGTAAAATCTTATTTTTACCTGGGGGGCCACAGGAAACTTTCGCCCTGGGCGTCACAAGGTCTAGAACTGGCCCTGATTATGACCCCCAACTAATAGCCAAAGTTACCGCCGTGTGCAGTACGGACAGCAGCTACACGGGCTGAACTAATGTTTTAGACACATTTGGTAGCCCCCAGGTTAATTTTGATGGTGAGCTGCTCCACTTTAACGCATCGGTCAGCCCTCATGCACCTTTGTAGTCAACGTTCACCTCCCAATGGTTTATGGTGCTCCGCAGTTTCCATGTCGGTTTTTCGCAATGGTGCCATTTGTCCAGTCACAATACACCTTCACCGCAGCAGCATGCAAACAGTTCACAATCTACGCTGTTTCAGAAATACTGCCTCCCTTGGCCCGAAAGCCAATAATCATCCCTTTTTGCAAATCGGATAAATCTCCCCTTTTTACCCATGACAGCAATAAGTGATATGTGTGCAGATGGCCTTTCCCACACCTTATATACCCACCAAGCCAGCGCACTACATGTGTGACATAGTTCATGGGTTACACCCTGCCAATGTCAAATATAGGGGATGGTCATAATAATGTAACTTGACCATGTATATTTATTTATTATTTATTAACAGTTATTTATATAGCACCAGCATATTCAGTGCCACTTTACAATTGCACTTTACTATATTGAGGAGCATAGGAAATGTATCTTCTGTCTTGTGTTGTGTAGTCTCAAACAGAAAAATAATAAAACTTTGATAAAACAGACAACAGGAAGAAATGTTGTTTGACATCATCACCATCTTTATTTAAATAAAACAGAGGATTTAAACTATAAACCTTGTCAATATTACTCAGGTGTCATAGACATTGTTGGCAGTGCTTTGAAAGGAGATTATAAATTGAAGACACTTTTTTTATATATTATTCTTATTATTATTATTATTATTGTTGTTGTTGTTGTTGTTGTTGCTGTTGTTGTTGCTATTATTCTTTATTTATATGGCACAACAAGGGATCCACAGCACCCAATTAGAGAGAACATAAACAAATAAGCAAAACAGGAAAACAGTGACTTACAGTTGAAGATAATATAGGACAAGTACAGTGTTTATAAACATACAGGGTACATAAACATATCTGCATCAGCAGACAAAATTGAAATAAGTATTAGGGTGGCAGAAAACTGCGGGGTGCGGTGCCATCAAAGATGGTTTAAGTAAGAGAAGGAAAATCACATGACGGAAGAGGGCCCTGCTTGCGAGAGCTTACATTCTCAAGGAGAGATGCAAACAGACAGGGGTGAAACAGCTGGGGTAGACAATGAGCATGGAACATTGGGTTAGGATATTTTTGGCTGGGATTTTGAAGAAGTGGGTCTTGAGAGTGCATTTAAAGTTTTGTAGAGAAGTGGAGAGTCTAAGGGAGAGAGGTAGAGAATTCCAGAGAAAGGGAACAGCACATGAAAAATCTTGGAGGTAGGAGTGGGAGGAAGTAATCAGTTGACAAAAGAGTTTGTGTGCATTAGCAGAGCAAAGCGGATGGGTGGGAGTATAAAGGGAGATAAGATCAGAGGTGTAAATTGCAAAGAAGTGGATGTGGGCTGTCACACTTGGTGTAAGTTGGGGTTCCGACAACTGAGTTTTGGCTGGAGGGACAGCTACCTGTGAGGAGAGTAAACGAGGTGGCTGAATGTAATTCCTCCTCATGGGGTGGAAGCCAAGCTAAGTGTTAACTTTGGCCGGAGGGCGTAAAGAAAAGGAGGACTTTGTAGGAAGATAACTGTAGTTTTAATAAATAATCAGGCTGTGCACAAATATTGGAGCAATTGAAGAAACTGGAAGAATTAGAGTCTATGGTTTAATTACTTGAATAGCAAAGCTGAAGAACTCCGGTAAAGAAGAACTGAAGACTGTGTTTTATGATTAAAAGACGAGGCTGAAGAACATGGACTTTGGATAAATGAAGACTGTGGTTTGTAATTGAAAGATGAGGCTGAAGAACTTGGACTTTGAAGAAATGAAGACATCTGCGGGAACCACCGTTAGCACCTGGAGCTCCTCTACGACCTAGGAACCCCGTGAGCGCTTCCACGAGTGGCAACATACTTAGACAGTAGGACTGCAGCAGCGTTTAGGTAACCGATGGATGAGAACAACCAGGACTAGGGAACCAGAAGTAACCTGGGAGCACATATCTGGAGAACCTTTCACAAGGAGGTAACATGAAGCACTGGCACTCTCCCTCTGAGCCAGCCCCCTTTTGTAAGGGGAGAACACGCAGGATTGGCTGGACACAGATTGGGAACTTCATTGGTAATACTCTGGTCTCCAACATGGCTGTCCCAGCACCTGAGACATACTTAGCTGTTAGCACACAGCTTTAGCCAGCTTCTGTCTCTGACACACTATACTGTGTAACCACTAGAGGACCTTACCGCAGCAATCCCCGCCGAAGCGCCCGGCTCTCCAGACCCTCGGCCCCTGGTCCTTGGCAGCCGCACATCCGTCCAAAAGGACCCGCCGCCAGCAGCTCCCTGCCGCCGCAGCCGCACCTACCAGCAGGATGATAACCTGCGGGAGCACCCGCCGGAGGTAAAGCTTCGGAGCCTGACATGGGCTTTGTAAATGAGTGTGAGAAGCCAGAATTTGATTCTGAAAGGGAAGACCATGAAGGGCTTGTAGGAGAGGGGAGGTGGACGTAGTGCATTTGATGAGGAAGATAAGGCTGGCTGCAGCATTAAGTATACTGTAGATTGGAACAGAGAGAGGCATTTATCAGGCAATCAACATAGGAGTAGATTACAATAGTGAGTGACTAGCCCTGTGAATGGATGATGGTCTTAGATACATCCTGAGTGAGAAAGGGTTTAATCCAGGAAATTAAATTTGTTATCACTATGAGCCCAATAATTGTGGGTACTAACAATACCTTACTACCAAAATTTCTGAGTTAACTTACCTTTCACATGGCTAGTCTCTGCATCTGTGTTCATGCTTTAACTGGCTTGTTGGTTTGGGCATATTTATGTAAAAAGGCAGACCATATTATTGGTGATGAAAACGGTGTTTGTTGTCAGTTTATTAGATTTCAATCTCAGGTCCGCAACCAAGATCAGTAAATCTTCATCTGCCAGAGGCAGACACTGACCTTGGCATTACCACAAAATGGAAGCGACATGCTTCTGTTTTGAGGAACGGAACCAGTCTCCACCCCATCCCCACCCCCAAACAACCTCAGCCTGTTTATCAGCACTGTATCAGGCACCATTCAGCACCCAGAACTCAGCATAAGTCTTCACACTCCATCGAAGCCCACACCCATACTCCTTGAAACTAGTCAATGGTAGTCCGGGGTCGGTCTTAAAAGGAGTGTGTTAAACTTTATGCTGAGTCCTGGGTGCTGCACGGCGTCTGATAGACACTGCAGATCACCGGGGGGACCAGCCAGCACATATATTAAACACATCATAACATGTATGTTTATATATGCTAAGAGGTTCACCCTAACACTATGTGGTCGGTGCTAAAGCCAATGGGCTGCATCCACTGCTGGTTTGTGGTTTTTCTTGGCTGATTTAAAAAAAAAAGTCTAGATAGTAATGTGCTGCATCACAAGATCATGCATCTGTGCCCTCAGCAATTCCTGGAAGAAGGTAAAATCAGATGTTCCTGATGAAGAAAAGTCCTGTAAGCTAAAGATTTTAAATTAACACTTATACCATCCAACTTGGAAATGATTTCCTTTATGATATAATTATAGATTCCCAAGGTAAGGACAACTGAAACACTTGCCTTTACCAAGTGGAGCAGATACTAAACTTGGAGTCATATTTTAAAAATCAAAGATTTTCTGAAGTTTTGTGGCAGTTTTAGAGTAGAATTCAAAGAAGCAAGTTGTGTGATGTCTTTAAAAAAAAGTTATATAAAATGTTATATAAATCATATCACAAAACCACTTAAAAAAATGCAGAAAATGATTTTGTAATATCAACATTTCGTAACTTCCCACCCATCCTTCCCACCTTCTCAATCTCTCCCTCTCATCAGGCACTGTCCCCTCTGCCTTCAAGCATGCACTCATCTCTCCTATTCTTAAAAAAACCTACCCTTGATCCAAACACTCTCTCCAACTACCAACCAATCTCTCTCCTCCCTTTTGCCTCCAAACTCCTTGAGCGTATTTACAACCACCTTACTTACTTTCTTTCCTCACACTCACTGCTTGACCCATTCCAGTCTGGCTTCCATCCTCTCCACTCCACTGAAACTGCCCTTACAAAAGTATGCAATGACCTCCATGCTGTTAAATCTAAGGGACACTACTCTCGACTTATTCTACTTGATCTCTCTGATGCTTTTGACACTGTGGACCATCCTCTCCTACTGCAAATCCTTCACTCCATTGGTCTGCGTGACACTGCCCTCTCTTGGCTGTCTTCCTACCTCTCTGACCGTTTAGTCTCTGTCTCCTCCCATGACTCCACCTCCCCCTCACTTCCACTAACTGTAGGTGTACCCCAAGGTTCTGTCCTTGGTCCTCTTCTTTTCTCTCTCTATACATTCTCACTAGGTAAGCTCATTAGTTGTTTTGATTTCCAATATCATCTCTATGCTGATGACACCCAATTCTATCTTTCCTCTCCAGACCTCTCCCCTGCTCTCCTCACTCATATCTCCAACTGTCTCTCTGCTATCTCTACCTGGATGTCCCAGTGTTTCTTAAACTTAACATGTCTAAGACCGAGCTGATAATTTTACCTCCCTCCCGCATAACCTCACCTCCTACAATCTCATTATCTATTGATGGCACTACTATCTCCTCTAGCCCCCAAGTGCGCTGTCTTGGAGTAATCCTTGACTCCTCCCTCTCCTTCCCACCACACTTTCAGCACCTCTCACAAACCTGCCGTTTTCATCTAAAAAATATTTTCAGGATCAGACCATTTCTGACCCAGGATATTACTAAGACTCTTGTCCACTCACTGGTCATCTCCAGACTGGACTACTGTAATCTCCTCCTGACTGGCATTCCTGACAAATACATCTCTCCATCTCTCCACTCCAATCTATCCTCAATGCTACTGCCCGGCTCATTTTCCTCACCAAACGCACTCTCCTCTCCTCTCTTACAAGACCTTCACTGGCTCCCCTTCCCTTTCAGAATCCATTTCAAGCTTCTCACACTCACTTACAAAGCCCTCACCCCCTCACTCCTCTCCTATCTACATCTCTGACCTTATCTCCCTTTACACTCCCACCCATCCTCTTCGCTCTGCTAATGCACGCCGACTCTCCTGCCTACGGATTACTTCCTCCCACTCCTACCTCCAAGTTTTTTCGCGTGCTGCACCACTTCTCTGGAATTTCCTACCTCTCCCCCTCAGACTCTCCACCTCTCTACAAAACTTCAAATGGGGTCTCAAGATCCACTTCTTCACCAAACCCAGCCAAATCTCATCCTAACCCTCTGTTCCATGCTTTCTATGTACCCCATCTGTGTCACCCCTGTCTGTCTACCCCTCCCCTTTAGAATGTAAGCTCTCATGAGCAGGGCCCTCTTCCCTCACGTGCTTATCCTTTCTCTTACTTTAATAATCTTTAACTGCACTAAATCCAGCAGTCTTCTGCCACCTGATACTTATTCCAGTGTCATCTGCTGATGTAACTATGTTTATTTACCCTGACAAGGTGGGATGTTGGTTCAATTACCTGGTATATCCAAAATCTTTAGAGATACTGGGCTAGATGCATCATTGCTTCGAAAGTGATAAAATGGAGAGACATAAAGTACCAGCCAATCAGACCCTACCTGCCATGTCACAGGCTGTGTTTTAAAAATGGCAGTTAGGAGCTGATTGGCTGTCACTTTTTTACTCTCTATTTTATCGCTTTACAAGCGATGATGCATCTAGCCCAAAATATGGAAAATAATGGATAAGGTGATTACTGATAAAATTGATTTGATTTTTTACATATTTTGGTGGCCTTTCATTGGCTTTCAGCTCTTTTCTCTTTGTTTTAAAGCTCTTTTTAGTGGTTACAGCTATTTCTCAGTTATTTCCATCTCTAAGTTGAAGTGTGCTCTTTTGCTGCTGGCTTAATTCTTTATTTTGCTTTGTAGCACTTTTAGGTGAATTTGCCTCCTGTGTGCTACAGGAAAGAGAATGACACAACCTTATTTTGACACTACTCTGATGTTCTTTAAAATCCCATAGTAGAGCTAAATAGCATGCTAAGATTATTTGAATGCACTATCACTACTGTCTTTGCAACTGTGAGTCTGAACTAACCATATATCACCAGACATTTTACAGTATATTTTCCACATCATTATTTACTAAACCTACTCTGCAATGCTCTTTGATCTTTGGCAAGTATTAAAATAATTTATTAACACTTGTTAGTAAGTGGACCGGCAAAATAATCATAACCATACAATTTTTTCTCTCTTAATGCAGGCCACAATCCTCAGCAAAACTGCACAACTATGTTGTAAGGCTCTTCTAACAAGGCAGTGACATTTCTTTTCAAAAATATATTACAAAAGGTAAACAGAATATACAGATATGACTGTGCCACATAAACAAATACCAAGATCTCTACAGTAAGTAAATGGGTTTCTATCATGAGCAAATAAAAAGTGCAATCCAAAACTGAAAAATAACATCTTTTTATGCTATATCAGGGAGCATTATGCTACAGCACAGAAAATAAAATAAGCAGCATGTGTAGCCAGCACACAGCATATATCTGAATAATGAGGCAATTGCAGTACAGTACTCATAGCAGGTATAGGGTTCTCAGTAAAATAATCCTTTTTTTCAAAAGTTCAAACTGGCTCATTCTCATTCTCTTCCAAAGCATACTTCATGAATACAATTATGTCTCTATGGAAGCTTATGGGCATTGTACCGTAGGTGTAAAGTGCCAGTGTCAATTCATTCTTCTCTGTGGTGTGTTGGAGCAGAAATCAAGAAAGAAAAATGATAGGGGTTAAGTATGCACTATATGCAGAAGGCCAAATCCTGTTAGAAAAACATGTATAACTATAATTCCACAATCAAAATACAGAATTAATTAAATATTCAGATGAGTAGTTTAGATTTTTTTTTTTTTTATCTATACCCTTATTTTTTTTCTATTCAAGGAATACCAAGTGTTGTCATTTAGAATGTTTTGGACAATACCAAAATGTTAATTATATATGAAATACTGTATGTTGTTTTGATTTGTTTCATTGCAGTTTAATTTTGTTCAAATTAATTATTTTGCGATATCAGTCAGAATGAACAATAGTAGACAATACTCATAGGTTGAATAGAAAATGATACGCAACTGGGGTACTTTTTTATTTGAATCACTTTTTCTACATGTTTTAAAATAAGATTTTACTTACCGGTAAATCTATTTCTCGTAGTCCGTAGAGGATGCTGGGACTCCGTAAGGACCATGGGGAATAGACGGGCTCCGCAGGAGATAGGGTACTTTAAGAAAGCTTTGGATTCTGGGTGTGCACTGGCTCCTCCCTCTATGACCCTCCTCCAGACCTCAGTTAGGGAAACTGTGCCCAGAGGAGATGGACAGTACGAGGTAGAATTTTGTAAATCTAAGGGCGAGATTCATACCAGCCACACCAATCACACCGTATAACTTGTGATAAACTTACCCAGTTAACAGTATGAACAACAACATAGCCACGGTATCACAGAAAACTATAATATAACCCTTATGTAAGCAATAACTATATACAAGTCTTGCAGAAGAAGTCCGCACTTGGGACGGGCGCCCAGCATCCTCTACGGACTACGAGAAATAGATTTACCGGTAAGTAAAATCTTATTTTCTCTAACGTCCTTGAGGATGCTGGGACTCCGTAAGGACCATGGGGATTATACCAAAGCTCCCAAATGGGCGGGAGAGTGCGGATGACTCTGCAGCACCGATTGAGCAAACAGGAGGTCCTCCTCAGCCAGGGTATCAAACTTATAGAACTTTGCAAAGGTGTTTGTCCCCGACCAAGTAGCTGCTCGGCACAACTGTAATGCCGAGACCCATCGGGCAGCCGCCCAAGAAGAGCCCACTTTCCTAGTGGAGTGGGCCTTAACCGATTTCGGTAACGGCAATCCTGCCGTAGAATGCGCCTGCTGAATCGTGTTACAGATCCAGCGAGCAATAGTCTGCTTTGAAGCAGGGGCGCCAACCTTGTTGGCCGCATACAGAACAAATAAAGCTTCAGTCTTCCTGATCCGAGCCGTTCTGGTCACATAAATCTTCAAAGCCCTGACTACATCCATTGACTCAGAATCCTCCAAGTCCCTTGTAGCCACAGGCACGATAATAGGTTGGTTCACATGAAAAGATGAGACCACTTTTGGCAGAAAGTGAGGACGAGTCCTCAACTCTGCCCTATCCACGTGAAAAACCAAGTATGGGCTTTTATGCGATAAAGGTGCCAATTCTGAAACACGTCTCGCCGACGCTAATGCCAACAACATGACCACTTTCCACAGTTTTAAGTGGTTCAAACCAAGGTGACTTGAGGAAACGTAACACCATGTTAAGATCCCACGGCGCCACCGGAGGCACAAAGGGAAGCTGAATATGCAGCACCCCCTTCACAAAAGTCTGTACCTCAGGAAGAGAGGCTAATTCTCTTGGAAAGAAAATGGATAATGCCAAAATCTGGACCTTTATGGACCCTAATTTTAGGCCCAAGGTCATTCCTGTTTGAATGAAGTGAAGTAGACGGCCCAAATGGAACTCCTCCGTAGGAGCAGCTCTGGCCTCACACCAAGAAACATATTTCCGCCATATACGGTGATAATGTTTCAACGTCACGTCTTTTCTAGCCTTGATCAGGGTAGGAATGACTTCCTCCGGAATTCCTTTTTCCGCTAGGATCCTGTGTTCAACCGCCATGCCGTCAAACGCAGCCGCAATAAGTCTTGGAACAGACAGGGCCCCTGCTGCAGCAGGTCCTGCCTTAGAGGAAGAGGCCACAGATCTTCTGTGAGCAACTCTTGTAGTTCCAGATACCAAGTCCTCTGTGGCCAATCTGGAACAATGAGGATTGTTCTGACCCTGCTTATTCTTACAATTCTTAACACCTTGGGTATGAGAGGAAGAGGAGGAAACACATAGACCGATCTGAACACCCAAGGTGTCACCAGAGCGTCTACCGCTACCGCCTGAGGGTCGCCTTGACCTGGCGCAATACCGCTTTAGCTTTTTCTTGAGATGGGACGCCATCATGTCTATTTGAGGCAGGCCCCACCGATCTGCGATCTGTGCAAAGACTTCTTGATGAAGTCCCCACTCCCCCGGATGCAGATCGTGCCTGCTGAGGAAGTCCGCCTCCCAGTTGTCCACCCCCGGGATGAACACCGCTGACAGCGCGCTTACATGGCATTCCGCCCAGCGTGGAATCCTGGTCGCTTCTGCCATGGCCACTCTGCTCCTTGTTCCGCCTTGGAGGTTTATATGAGCCACTGCTGTGACATTGTCTTACTGAATCAGAACCGGTCTTCTCCGAAGTAAGTTCTCCGCTTGACGCAGGGTGTTGTATATGGCCCTCAACTCCAGGACGTTGATGTGGAGACAATTCTCCAGGCTTGACCAGAGACCTTGGAAATTACTTCCCAGTGCCACTGCTCCCCAGCCTTGGAGGCTTGCGTCCGTGGTTACCAGGACCCAGTCCTGAATGCCGAACCTGTGACCCTCTAGAAGGTGAGCACTGTTCAGCCACCACAGGAGAGATACCCTGGTCCTGGGAGACAGGGTGATCCTTTGATGCATTTGTAAATGGGACCCGGACCACTTGTCCAAGAGGTCCCATTGAAAAGTCCTCGCATGGAAACTGCCGAAAGGGATGGCCTCGTATGAAGCCACCATCTTCCCCAGGACCCGCATGCACTGATGCACTGAAACCTTTTTTTGTTTCAATAGGTTCCTGACCATGGTCATGAGTTCCTGAACCCTTTCAATCGGAAGAAAAACCTTTTTCTGGTCTGTGTCTAGGATCAGGCCCAGAAAGGTCAGACGCATTGTAGGAACTAGCTGGGACTTCGGTATATTGAGAATCCAGCCATGTAGCTGCAACGTCTTCATGAACAGAGACACGCTGTCCAACAACTTCTCCCGAGATCTCGCCTTTATTAGGAGATCGTCCAAGTATGGGATAATTGTGACCCCCTGCCTGCGCAGGAGCACCATCATTTCCGCCATTACCTTTGTGAAAATCCTCGGGGCCGTGGAAAGCCCAAACGGCAACGTCTGAAATTGGTAGTGACAGTCCTGCACGGCAAATCTCAGGAATGCCTGATGAGGGGGGAATATCGGAACATGAAGGTATGCATCCTTTATGTCCAGAGACACCATCCAGTCCCGTCCCCCCCTCCAGGCAGGCGATGACCGCCCGGAGTGATTCCATTTTGAACTTGAACCTTTTCAAGTACAAGTTAAGAGATTTCAGGTTTAAAATGGGCCTGACCGAACCGTCTGGTTTCGGGACCACAAACAAGGTTGAATAATATCCCTCTCCCTGCTGGAGATGAGGAACTGTGACAATCACCTGTTGAACATACAATTTTTGGATTGCTGTCAACACTGACTCCCTCTCTGATGGGGAAGTCGGCAGACCCGCTTTGAAAAACCGGCGAGGAGGCAAGTCTTCGAATTCTAGCCTGTATCCCTGAGCAACAATCTCTATTGCCCAGGGATCCACCAGCGATTGAACCCAGACGTGGCTGAAAAACCGAAGACGAGCCCCCACCAGATCTGCCTCCCCCCGGGAAGCCCCAGCGTCATGCGGTGGACTTTGCAGACGCAGGGGAGGACTTCTGCTCTTGGGACCTAGCTGTGTGCAGCTTCTTTCCCCTGCCTTTTCCTCTGGTAACAAAGGACGATCCCTGCACCTTCTTGTTTTTATTGGAATGAAAGGACTGCATTTGATAATGAGGTGCCTTCTTAGTATGCTGCGGGGGGACATAAGGTAAGAAATTTGACTTACCAGCCGTAGCCGTAGAGACAAGGTCCGAGAGGCCATCTCCAAACAACTCCTCCCCCATGTATGGCGAGGACTCCATGTGCCGCTTAGAATCGGCATCCCCCGTCCACTGCCGGGTCCACAGGAGTCGCCTAGCAGAAATAGACATAGCATTTATTCTGGAGCTTAATAAACAAATGTCTCTCTGAGCATCTCTCATATACAAGGCAGCATCTCTGATATGCTCTATGGTCATTTGAATGGCATCCCTATCTAAGGTGTCAATCTCCGTAGATAAGGAATCTGCCCATGCCACAACTGCACTACAAACCCAGGCCGACGCCATTGCCGGGCTAGCAATAGTACCGGAGTGAGTGTAAATGTGCTTCAAGGTAATTTCCTGCCTGCGATCGGCTGGTTCCTTGAGGGAAGCCGTATCCTGAGAAGGCAGTGCCACCTTTTTGGACAAGCGTGTCAGCGCCTTGTCCACTTTAGGTGAAGATTCCCAGCGTATCCTATCAGTTTGTAAAAAAGGATACGCCATAAGAATCCTTTTGGGAACTTGTGGTCTCCTATCTGGAGCGTCCCAAGCCTTTTCGCACAATTCACTTAACTCAAATGATGATGGAAAAGTGACTTCAGGCTTTTTCTCTTTATACATGTGTACCCTCGTGTCAGGGACAGGAAGTTCCTCAGTAATATGCAAAACCTCTTTAATGGCCATAATCATGTACCGAATACCTTTTGCCACCTTCGGCTGTAATTTTGCATCTTCATAGTCGACACTAGAGTCAGAATCTGTGTCGGTATCTGTGTCATCGATCTGGGATATGGTGTGCTTCTGAGACCCCGACGGGCCTGGCGTGACAGGGACAGGCATGGACTGGGTACCTGACTGATCCCTAGCTTCTGCCTTGTCTAACCTTTTATGCAATAGATTGACATTTGCATTCAAGACATTCAGCATATCCATCCCATTCCGGTGTCAGCGTTGCTGACGGCGACCTGACATTCAAACACTCCCCCTCCACAGTAAGCAAGCCTTCCTCGTCAAACATGTCGACACACGTGTACCGACACACTTCACACACACAGGGAACCCCTTTTCTGAAGACAGTATCCCTGTCAAGGCCCTTTGGAGAGACAGAGAGAGAGTATGCCAGCACACACCCCAGCGCAACAACCGTGGAGACCAACACAAAATGTTTTTCCCCAGCAGCGCTGTGTAATATGTAAACCACCAATTATGTGCCCCCCCCCCCCCTCTCTTTTAAGCACCCTTTCACCGTGTGTAAGCAGGGGAGAGTCCGGGGAGCTTCCTCTCAGCAGAGCTGTGGAGAGAAAGTGGCGCTGATGAGTGCTGAGGGAGAAGCCCCGCCCCCTCGGCGGTGGGCTTCTGTCCCGCTCAAACTTAGGAAAATATGGCGGGGCTCTTTTATATACATGTACAGAGCCCACCTGTACATGTATATAGTCTTTTTGCCATGCAGAGGTTTATATTGCTGCCCAGAGCGCCCCCCCCCCCTGCGCCCTGCACCCTTACAGTGACCAGAGTGTGTGAGGTGTATGGAAGCAATGACGCACAGCTGCAGTGCTGTGCGTTACCTAAGTGAAGCTGAAGGCTTCTGCTGCCTGAGACGTCTTCTGACTTCTGTACTTCTGGCTCTGTGAGGAGAACGGCGGCGCGGCTCCGGGGGTGGACGCCCAGTAAGAACCTGCGTTCACCCCCTCTGGAGCTAATGGTGTCTGGTAGCCGAGGAAGCAGAGCCTATCTTTGACAAGAAGGTCTGCTCCTCTCTCCTCAGTCCCTCGATGCAGGGAGCCTGTTGCAGCAGTGCTCCCTGTGAAAAAGTAGTAAAAAGTAGAAAGAAAAATCCAAACAAAAATGCTTTCAGGCAGAGAACTCTGGAGAGCCCACTGCAGTGCACCCATCTTGCTCTGGGCACAGTGTAAAACTGAGGTCTGGAGGAGGGTCATAGAGGGAGGAGCCAGTGCACACCCAGAATCCAAAGCTTTCTTAAAGTGCCCTATCTCCTGCGGAGCCCGTCTATTCCCCATGGTCCTTACGGAGTCCCAGCATCCTCAAGGACGTTAGAGAAAATAGATTTTTTTCCTTTTTATAAAACGTGCATTAACATACAGTACAACACTAAAACGCATCACTTAATTCAGGTGATTTAGCATATATACTGTAAGTGACAATAATTTAAAAGGCAAAACTAGGCAAAAAACAAGCTAGCTCACCAGAATGGACTATGTCTGCATCTCACAGGCTATTATATTAGAAGTGAAGTGTTCAGATTGTTTATACTCAAAATGTTGGCACTATAATGTTAACATAGTCTGAATGTGACATTCAGGCTGTCGACATGTACAGAATGTTGCTATTAGCATGTTGACATTTAGTATGTAGACACTGGGTCTGATTCAGAGTTGTACGATATTGCACAGCTGCATGCAAGCGGCTGTGCAATACATTACAGCTAATATGCTAATGCAGCAGGTGGCATTTTGTGAAAATAGATGTCTACTGTCTGCTTCTGTGATTCGCAGGTGCATCTCAAGATGCACCATCAGATAACACTGTGTGACCATAGGCAATCTGAGTAACCTTCAGGTTACTCAGATTTCCATCTCAGGTCCATAGCCGAGATCAGTATATAGTATCTGCATTGTCAGACACTGACCTTGGCATTACCATAAAAAGGAGATGACACACCTCTGTTTTGAGAAACGGGACGGTCACCAAACCATCCCCACCCCCAAATACCATCAGTCCTCAGGTCCCGTTCTGCACATGCGCAGTGTACCTACCATAAGACTTGTACACTACTTATAGGATTAACGTACAAGTCAGAATTAGGCCCACACACACATTACCAAAATGTCAACATTACTGTATGAATGTCAACACATGAAATCAGGGTTTTTCTTATGATTAACACTAGAGTGCAATTAGGTTTATGGTCAGGCTGCAGTTGGGTTTATGCTTCAATCTGGACTAGCGTTAGGCTGCATTTATGGTTAGGGATTGGATGCAGTAAGGGTTAGACTGCAGTTAGGGTTAGGCTGTAATTAGGGTTAGAATTAGGGTTAGGCTGTTTAGGCTAAATTAGGAGTGTCAACAACAGTTTTTTTACACATCAATTGGCTTATGTCATAACCTATGAGAATATTTGACAGCTAGGCAAAAACATTTTTCCTGGGTACAGTAGGTGGTAGATGATACAGGATGCATCTAGTTAATCAAAAGTGTATGAATATACTGTAGGTACCTTCCTTGTATATATTACCTTTGTTTAAATTAATAGTGATTTCTGATTCAGTACATTCTCAATATATATAATTTTTCCTGAGATTATACAGTAATCATTGCTGTAGTGCCGTATTTATTATCTGAAAATTGCAGAATATTTTTCTTCTGTGCAATGGGATGTTTCCGTACTCCCTAAGCTTGCCTTAGCACCAGGGCCAGAAGCTGAAATATTGGAGCCCAGTACGCTAACATCTCTGCCCCCACTCAACCACCCTTGCATATATAAACACACAAACACATATATAACTACAAACCAGACATTACTGTCATAATGGTGAGGTAGGGTGCTAGGACCTAAGAGGGACTCACCATCACCACAGCCAGGTTATCCCTTCTGTGAAGGGACAGTACAGCAGAGGGGCTGTGGGTGACTGCTGCTGTCTTTAAATGACCCCTCTCTATCTGAGTCTGTCACACACTACTTGTTCCCAGTGGTGCCAGAAGGAGACTGGGTACATGCACACCTGCTGGGCTGTCTCAAGGATGCTTCTCGACTGCCATGGTGGCAAGAGACAAAGGAGGGCTGGCGAGGCATCATGATGTTGACCGGTACTGGACGGACCAAGTGAAAGGGTGCTGGTGGTGGGGGGTGATGGGAGTGGATCGTACGGCCGGACTTTTGTAGTTAATTGGCGGTTGGGCAGGTAATCAGTTTAAATGGGTTTAATAGGCGCTGCAGTCCTGTCTTTTCTGTCCCTGACCCCCAAGGCCCCTCTTATCCTCAGGGCCCCTTACTGTTGTCCACTTTTTCCTCCCCTGTCACCAGGCCTGCTTAGGACACCTGTGTTACGGTTTCACAGAAGCACTGCCCAGTAAACTCCCCATTCATCCTATGTAACTTATTTCCTATTCCTTATACTGCATGTTGCCTATAAACACACTCTGACACTTATTAGGAGTCCGTGTTTAATATGCATAAACTACAGTATCTAATCAACACCCTTTTGTATTTATGATTACTTTTTATCTTTAAATTAGTACTCTATCCCAATTTTATAATTATATGTTAGTCTAATTATATCTTTGAGATGTCTATCAATATAAATGTTAACATATACTAATAAGTTATTTCTTATGAGTTTTTCATTATACCCATTATTCGTACATACCCATGAGTGTCCCTAAACAGAGTGTTTTGCCTTTTCCTGTCCCTCCTTTTCTCTAAACTTTTATAACTACAGTGAGTAGTAAAACTAATGTAAACAGTGTAAGAACAAAGAAAACCCAGCACCTACTAGTGGCACTTGCTATGTACTGTACCTGCTGCTTTTCAATGGGTATACTCAACCGAAAATAGAAAGTAACAAAGATAAGGCTAGTGTTGAAAAGCGCTGGTATAGAGCACAGCAACAATGTATTTATTTGCATATATTCATTTTATTCAAAACAATCATGTAAATAACATATACAAAAAGACAATTCACCGGCCAGTGATTACTTAAGTAATCACTGGCCGGTGAATTTTCTTTTTATATATGTTATTTACATGATTGTTTTTTAAATAAAATTAAAATACGCAAATAAATACATTGTTGCTGTGCTCTATACCAGCGCTTTTCAACACTAGCCTAATGTAAGTACTGTAGCTTCATCTAACAACAAAAAATAATAGCCAATGTACAACTAATACTACATGTGAATAATCTGCATAAAGTAACAGAATACCAGTCAACTGTATATCCACTAATAACAGTAATAATAATTCAAAAGCTTTAACTGCATTTAAATTAGTTTCACTTAAGTGCCTACTAAGTATTCCTATATATACATTTTCCTAAGACTTAAACATTGTTACAATTATAAAACTGTCACATTAATTGAATAGTTTTGTTATAGTGTTTATTCACACTAGCAATTGTTTTCATTATAAAACTCCAATTTTCTCTAGGAAAGTAATCACGGAAAAGGTAAATTATACTGCTGAAATTGGTATTGGATATAAAATGAATTATAACTTATTTGGCTTTATTAATCTAAGTTCATGAGCATATTAGTAATCAATGACATCCAGTGCCGTAACTAGGCATTTTAGTGCTGTGTGCAAGAAACGGCATTAGCGCCCCCCCCCCCATGTAAGACAGGGGCAGTGCGCGCCGCAGACGCGTAAAAAAAAAAAAAAAAGGGGGGCGTGGCTTCATGGGAAGGGGCGTGGCCACAAAATAATACCAATTCATACTACGGTGCACAGTAGTCTCCATTATTCAAATTACGCTGCAGAGCACCTTTTATACATTACGGCAGACAGTGACCCCTTTTTACACAGTACGGCAGACAGCGACCCCTTTTTACACAGTATGGCAGACAGCGACCCCTTTTTACACAGTACGGCAGACAGCGACCCCTTTTTACACAGTATGGCAGACAGTGGCCCCTTTTTACCCAGTACGGCAGACAGCGACCCCTTTTTACACAGTACGGTAGACAGCGACCCCTTTTTACACAGTATGACAGACAGCGACCCCTTTTTACACAGTATGGCAGACAGCGACCCCTTTTTACACAGTATGGCAGACAGTGGCCCCTTTTTACACAGTACGGCAGACAGTGGCCCCTTTTTACACAGTACGGCAGACCGCGTCCCCCTTTTTACACATTGTGGCAGACAGCGACCCCTTTTTACACATTGTGGCAGACAGCGACCCCTTTTTACACATTGTGGCAGACAGGGTCCCCATTTTTACACATTGTGGCAGATAGAATAGATAGAGAGAGAAGAGAGAGAGAGAGAGAAGAGAGAGAGATACTTACCATTCAGTGCAGGCAGTTTTCTCAGTGCTGCCGCCAGCTCCCGAGTCCTCTTGGTAGTGTCCTGCTCCTCCATGAACGCACAGCCACTCCATCTTCCTGCAGACTGACCCACCGCCAGGTACAGCAGCAGCAGCTTCACAGTCCCCTGCAGGCAGACCAATCAGCAGCAGCAGCGGCGGTGGGTGAGGGGACACAGACTCTGCCGCCGCCAGCGGGAGTAGGAACACAGGCAGCGCCGGCTGCCAGCGGGACACAGGCGGCGCCGCCGCCGCCAGCGGGACACAGGCGGCGCCGCCACCAGCGGAACACAAGCAGCGCTGCCAGCAGGAGTAGGGACACACGTAGCGCCGCACGCTTTAGTGGACACAGGCGGCGCTGCACAAGGGACACAGGCGGCGCCAGCAGCAGCAGCAGTGAGTCTGGCTGTGGGCTGTGCAGAATGGAGATAGCGGCCGTGCGGGTGTGTTGCAAGATGGTGCGCCTGCAGTGCATTTGCGCTGTGGGCAAGGCACCATCGGCACACACCTAGTTACGGCCCTGATGACATCTTTAAATGTATCTAATTGTATGAGGACAATATGTATGAATAAAGCAGATAAATAAAACTATAATTATAATTTACAGTTTTTTGCATTTTCATACTGTATATGTGTTTCTTAAAATGAGACTTAGGGGTCTATGTATTATAAAGCTGGATACACACTATCATAAAGCCTACTGAAGTGCAAGAAAAAGTGTTTACTAAATGGCTACAGCAGGCTACTGCCATCTTAGATGATGATAACTGCAGAGACCAATATCACGTTGGTAAATATGGCAGCATTGCATTCCACATAGGAAGCTATTGGGGTTGCAGCTGCAGCAGGAATGGAGAATCGTAGCAGGTATTGAAGATATTTGCTGTGGTCCCTCTGTGATACATTTAGGAGATACTAAATATTTACAGTTAACCCCAGAAAATGGATGTTTTAAGGAAATAAGCCACAAATAATACGAAAATTATGTATTATAATAATAATAATAATAATAATAATAATAATAATAATAATTATTATTATTATTATTATTATTATTAAGGGGATTAAATTAATAAATTAAATAAAATACAGGTTGAGTATCCCTTATCCAAAATGCTTGGGACCAGAGGTATTTTGGATATGGGATTTTTCCGTATTTTGGAATAATTGCATACTGTAATGAGATATCATGGTGATGGGACCTAAATCTAAGCACAGAATGCATTTATGTTACATATACACCTTATACACACAGCCTGAAGGTCATTTAAGCCAATATTTTTTATAACTTTGTGCATTAAACAAAGTGTGTCTACATTCACACAATTCATTTATGATTCATATACACCTTATTGTTAGGGTCTCCTGCTCTGTGCTGCCACGTCGTCATGGTAACCGGGAGACAAGTGCTAGCGGAGTAACCTGAGCGTAGCTGATACTCCGGTTCGGGTCTTTTGCTGTGCAGTGGTTACAGGCTCTGTGCACGGCAGGGGATCCAGTGCTGGTTTTTGTGCTCACAGTCTGTGAGGTCTGAATGGGGCGTGGACAGCACCTGCTATATAAACCCTCTTCTCAGGTTAGGCAGATGATGCTGAATCTTTGTTGGTTAGTCAGTTCCTGAAAGCTAGCTAGTACTGTGTAAACTTTGTATTTGTTTGTTGCTTACTGCAAATAGGCATTGGGATTTGGTATTACACTCTGCCAATCCAGACCTAGCAGTAAGACTGGAGTCAGTCGTTTAACCTGCTGGGGTTCTTTTGCTACTCTGTGAACCTAGCAAGTTTGCGGCTGTATTCTCAGACTTGCCTGCCAAAATCCTTTCTCACTGTGCAAGGTGTTCAGGTGTCAGTTTAGTGGCAGTAAGCTGAACCAGTGCACTGCAAGTTAGGACTAGGATTGTGGAGACTCTCCTTGTGTCTATTATTCCATTTCTGACCAAGGAGTTTACTGCCACACCCGTTGGTAACCCTTTAGGGTTTTGCTGTTGCCCTTAGCAACAGCATTTCGGGTTCTCTACGTATTAAATCACTACATCTCGCTTCTTTCCATCTGAGCATTCCTAATACTAGGGAGACACCCAGTTTCTTAGCCTTTGGGCTTCTCTGTTCACTTTGTGTTTATTTTGTTACCCTATCACCTTCTATGTATGTAATGTCATATTCCCCAGTCTGTCTGTGAGTTTATTTGTTTTGCATCCCTCTCCGTTCAGACACCAGTACATTCCTGCTGGCACTGGTGTGCATAACATATTCAGCAGCCCAATACTCCTGTTGAAATTTTGTGGGAATATGGAGCATACCCCTCAAAATACTTTGCAACAGGTGGTCGATCAGGTGCAGGTCCTGACTCGACAATTTAATGATTTTTCCATTAAAATGCACACCTGGTGGAGCTCCCGCAGCAGCAGTGCCTTCAGGGGTTAAGGAGCCGAAAGTAAATCTCCCGGATCGTTTTTCTGGAGATCGCTCGCAGTTCTTTTGTTTCAAGGAGAGCTGCAAGCTATATTTCCAGCTGAGGCCTCAGTCTTCTGGGTCAGAGATTCAGCGGGTGGGCATAGTGATTTCCTTGCTACAAGGAGACCCACAGGTCTGGGCATATGGGTTGCAGCCTGACTGTCCGTCGCTTAAAAGTGTTGATGCTTTTTTTACGGCACTGGGCATGTTGTATGATGACCCTGACAAGACGGCCTCAGCCGAGGCTCAGATTTCGATCCTTAAGCAAGGGCGAAGGCCAGTTGAGGTTTATTGTACGGAGTTTCGGAGGTTGGCCCATGATACCCAGTGGAATGACCCAGCCCTGAGACACCAGTACCGAAGAGGTCTTTCTAACCAGTTAAAAGACCAACTGGTACAATATCCCTTGCCTGATAGCTTGGATCAGCTCATGCAGTTATCCATTCGGGTGGATAGACGGCTGAGAGAGCGCAGGCTTGAAAGGGAGACCGAGGGTTCCTTCTTTCCCAAGGGAACCTCAGACTCTGAGGAATTTTCCGAGGAGCCTATGCAGATTGGGGCTACCCGCCTCTCCTCGCATGAGAAGACGCGGAGGAGACAGCAGGGGTTATGTTTGTACTGTGGGAATAAAGGTCATGTGGTAATATCATGCCCAGAAAAGCCGGAAAACTTCAGGGCCTGAGGGTGATGGGAAATATCCTGTCAGGCCAGAAGTCAGAATTTCCCAAGAAGACTTTTATCATTCCGGTGACCTTGAAGATCCTCGGTCAAACTGTCAAGCCTGAGGCCTTTGTGGACAGTGGGGCCGACGGGGTTTTTATGGACCGCCAATTCGCCCTGAAACACTCTGTTCCCTTAGTACCCTTGGCATCGGAAATTGAGATTTGTGGGTTAAACGGGGAACCATTATCCCAGGGTAAAATTACCTCTTGCACTAGCCAGATTTCTTTGTTTATTAGAGCCACACACTCTGAAAAATGTCCTTTTATGTGACTGTCTGTACTTTTGCCCCATTGGTGTTGGGGTTACCCTGGTTAAGGGCCCACAATCCTCAATTTGACTGGGTCTCTGGGGAGATTCTTAGTTGGGGTACTGATTGTTTCAGGAGTTGCTTGAGCCTTCCAGTCAGGCTTTCGCAGCTAAGTTTGCCAGGATTGCCAGGATGTTATGCAGATTTTGCGGACGTGTTCTCCAAAAGAGTTGCAGAGGTACTACCTCCCCATCGCCCCTATGACTGTGCCATTGATTTGTTGCCTAATGCTAAGCTTCCCAAGAGCAGGTTGTACTCCCTGTCACGTCCTGAGACTCAGGCTATGGCAGAGTACATTCAGGAGAACTTGGCTAAGGGATTTATCAGACCTTCACAGTCTCCAGTTGGGTCGGGGTTCTTCTTCGTGGATAAAAAGGACGGTTCGTTGCGACCCAGCATCGACTTCAGGGAATTGAACCATATCACGATTAAAAACTCATACCCACTGCCTCTCATTTCGGTCTTGTTTGACCAGCTTCGTACTGCCACCATTTTTTCCAAGATTGACCTACGCGGTGCGTACAATCTAATCCGAATAAGAGAGGGGGATGAATGGAAGACTGCCTTTAATAACCACTCAGGGCATTATGAATATTTGGTGATGCCTTTTGGGCTCTGTAATGCCCCGGCAGTCTTCCAGGACTTCATGAACGATGTGCTCAGGGAATATTTGGATAGATTCTTAGTTGTATACTTAGATGACATCCTAATCTTCTCCCATTCCCTGGAGGAACATCGGAAGCATGTACGCTTAGTCCTCCAGAAACTCAGAGACCACCGGCTTGGGGCGAAGCTGGAGAAGTGCGAATTTGAAGTTCAGCAAATAGCATTTCTAGGATATATTATCTCCCCAGAAGGTTTCCAAATGGAGGGTTCCAAGGTACAGGCAGTCCTGGATTGGGTGCAGCCCACTAGTTTGAAGGCGCTTCAGCGTTTTCTGGGCTTTGCGAATTTTTATAGACGATTTATCGCTGGATTTTCGTCTATAGTGGCGCCCTTGGTGGCACTCACTAAGAAAGGGGCGGATGTTGCTCACTGGTCTTGTGAGGCCAAAGCGGCTTTTGCCCGTCTCAAAAGGGCATTTGTCTCGGCCAAGGTGCTGCGACACCCAGATCCAGAGCGTCCTTTTGTGGTGGAGGTGGATGCCTCTGAGATGGGTATTGGGGCAGTGCTCTCTCAGATGGGGGTGTCTGATAATCGCCTTCATCCCTGTGCTTACTTTTCCCGTAAATTTCTGCCTGCCGAGATGAATTATGATGTAGGTAACCGGGAATTGTTGGCTATTAAGGATGCACTCGAGGAGTGGAGACACTGGCTTGAGGGGGCTAAGTTTGTGGTCTCAATTCTCACCGACCATAAGAATTTGGCATATTTAGAGTCAGCGAAGCGCCTCAATGCCAGGCAGGCACGATGGGCTTTGTTTTTTGCTCGCTTTAATTTTTTGATAACATATCGCCCTGGGTCAAAAAACATCAAGGCTGATGCGCTCTCGCGGAGTTTTGCTCCAATCCAGGAGACCACCAAGGAGCCATTGCCCATTGTGTCCCCATCATGTATTAAAGTGGGCATTACCCAGGACCTCTTGTCATTAGTCCTTAGAGCACAGGAGCAGGCTCCTCCAGACCTTCCGGTAGGTCTCTTGTTTGTGCCTCCTAGGTTAAGACAGCGAGTGTTCCTGGAATTCCATGCCAAGAAGTCGGCAGGTCACCCGGGTATTGCCAGAACTCGGGAGTTGCTATCTAGGGCGGTGTGGTGGCCCTCAGTGGCTAGGGATGTGGATCAGTGGGTTCGGGCATGTGACATCTGTGCCCGAAATAAGACTCCTAGAGGGGTTCCTGTTGGCCCATTACATCCACTCTCTATTCCATCTAAACCATGGACCCACATTTCAATGGATTTTGTGGTGGACTTGCCCAAATCCTCGGGGATGACAGCCATCTGGGTTGTCGTTGACAGGTTTTCGAAGATGGCGCATTCGTTCCATTGGTTGGGCTGCCATCGGCCAGACGCCTGTCTGAATTATTTATGCTGCATGTTGTGCGCCTCCACGGGTTGCCACTTGATGTGGTCTCTGACCGCGGATCCCAGTTTGTGGCCAAATTCTGGAGGGCATTTTGTTCCGATCTCCAGATTTCTGTCAGCTTGTCGTCAGGCTACCATCCGCAGTCTAATGGGCAGACTGAAAGGGTGAACCAGTCCTTGGAGCAGTTCCTCAGGTGTTATGTCTCCAAGTGTCAGACTGACTGGGTTGCTCATCTGTCCATGGCGGAGTTTGCCTATAACAACGCGGCTCACTCTGCTACAGGGATCTCTCTCTTCCTTTGTGTATATGGGCATCATCCTAAGGCCAATTCTTTTGACCCCCAGGACTCCACGCCTGGTGGTTCCTCTGTGGTTTCGGTCCTTAGAGGTATTTGGAGGAAAGTGAAGAAAGCCCTTGTGTCTGTGTCATTAGTGACCAAAAGGGTTTTTGATAAGCGGAAAAGACCCTGCAGCTTCAAATTAGGAGACTTCGTCTGGTTGTCTACCAAGAATTTGAAGTTGAGACAGCCATCTCATAAGTTAGGCCCCCGGTTCATCGGTCCTTATAAGATCACTAGGGTTATCAATCCGGTGGCATTTCAGTTAGATCTACCCCGTTCTTTGGGTATCAATAAAACATTTCATTGTTCCCTTTTAAAATGGGCGATTAGTAATCCTTCTTCCAGTGGAAGACCTTCCCCTCTTCTGATACGTGGCCAGAGGGAGTTTGTTGTTGAAAGGATTCTTGACTCCAAGATGGTTCGGGGTCGGCTGTCATTTTTGGTGCACTGGAAGGGGTATGGCCCGGAGGAGCGGTCGTGGGTGCGCAGTTGTGATCTTCATGCCCCCAGACTGTTACGCTCTTTCTTCTCGCAGTTCCCCGATAAACCCGGTGGTAGGGGTTCTTTGACCCCTCGTCAGAGGGGGGGTACTGTTAGGGTCTCCTGCTCTGTGCTGCCACGTCGTCATGGTAACCGGGAGACAAGTGCTAGCGGAGTAACCTGAGCGTAGCTGATACTCCGGTTCGGGTCTTTTGCTGTGCAGTGGTTACAGGCTCTGTGCACGGCAGGGGATCCAGTGCTGGTTTTTGTGCTCACAGTCTGTGAGGTCTGAGTGGGGCGTGGACAGCACCTGCTATATAAACCCTCTTCTCAGGTTAGGCAGATGCTGCTGAATCTTTGTTGGTTAGTCAGTTCCTGAAAGCTAGCTAGTACTGTGTAAACTTTGTATTTGTTTGTTGCTTACTGCAAATAGGCCTTGGGATTTGGTATTACACTCTGCCAATCCAGACCTAGCAGTAAGACTGGAGTCAGTCGTTTAACCTGCTGGGGTTCTTTTGCTACTCTGTGAACCTAGCAAGTTTGCGGCTGTATTCTCAGACTTGCCTGCCAAAATCCTTTCTCACTGTGCAAGGTGTTCAGGTGTCAGTTTAGTGGCAGTAAGCTGAACCAGTGCACTGCAAGTGAGGACTAGGATTGTGGAGACTCTCCTTGTGTCTATTATTCCATCTCTGACCAAGGAGTTTACTGCCACACCCATTGGTAACCCTTTAGGGTTTTGCTGTTGCCCTTAGCAACAGCATTTCGGGTTCTCTACGTATTAAATCACTACATCTCGCTTCTTTCCATCTGAGCATTTCTAATACTAGGGAGACACCCAGTTTCTTAGCCTTTGGGCTTCTCTGTTCACTTTGTGTTTATTTTGTTACCCTATCACCTTCTATGTATGTAATGTCATATTCCCCAGTCTGTCTGTGAGTTCATTTGTTTTGCATCCCTCTCCGTTCAGACACCAGTACATTACTGCTGGCACTGGTGTGCATAACACTTATACACTCAGCCTGAAGGTCATTTAATACAATATTTTAATAACTTTGTGTATATAACAAAGTTTGTGTACATTGAGCCATCAAAAAAACAAAGGTTTCACTATCTCACTCTCACTCAAAAAAGTCCGTATTTCGGAATATTCCGTATTTCGGAATATTTGGATATGGGATACTCAACCTGTAATTAAAATTCTCTGAAAAATTACAATATGTTTGTTCAATTGGGTGTTTTTTTTATAGTGTCGTATCTTAATATATTTGTATTACTGTAGGTGTTTCAGGACACAGATATTTTCCTGTGGTGTTTTCCCTATAATAGGATTAATTAAGGGGTGGTTTAACACTGTACATTTTGATTAATTGCATGTGTTTGTACCTATGAGTCAAGATATTCAAGTTGTCTGCATATTGCTCATCAAATTGGTACAAACAAATGTGAAAATTTTCCAGATTTTTTAATTTTTATATTGAGGTTAAAAATGTAAAGGTAAATTTTTAAAAATATATTATATCCTGTTCACCCATGTTGAAACTGGTTCTCACATGATTGTGCTAGATCTCATATTTGCAAATTACCTTCAGCACATTTAAGCTGAAATCTATAAATTTTAATCTTTCTTAATGGCAAGTGTTGATCAAGAAATCTCAAACACCAGGACCAGACTTCCAAATCGGTAGAGTTTGCATTATATAATGAAAAACAATGTTAAAACACTGTAATATTATTTAAAAAGAATGTTTTAAAGACTAATGTTAAAGTGGACATTGAATGCTTTATCGGAACTGAATCTCAAACTACAAATTTCTAACCTCAAATTAGAATTGGAATCTATTGACAGTTACACAATATATCAACATATTAAAATTCCAATAATGTTCAAGAATACATTTAGTACTGAAATAAGTAGTAAGACAATCTTGTTTAACAATAGAACACTATTTTTGATTAAAAGTACAAAAGAAAGATGAAATTAAGAGTTTTGTATGAAACTGTGCTATCAACTACATGTGACTCTGGACAAGTTACTTTGAAAACAAGGAGAAGATGTATCAAGTAGAGTGGAAAAGTGGAGACTTTGCCCACAGCATCCAATCAGCTTTAAGATAGCATTTATCAAGAACATTCTATAAAATTATAGGGACTGTAGAAGGTGAACTGTTGTCATGGCCATCTTCTCAACTTATTCACTCTTTTCACTATTTGATACATCTCCCAATAATAAAAATTCCAGGTAATCTATGCCAACTGCTCAGCAAATAGCCCCGATTGATCAATTGCAGCTTAGACTAATAAAAGCAAATATCTATTTATTTTCTTTGGGTTATTGCATATTTGCAAAATTGTTTGGTCACAAAAACGGCAAATGTATTTTTTTATTAACTACTCCATTATATTACACATTGCATGCAATGTATCACAAATAATAAAATGAACTGTAATATTTTTGTTCCCATTTTCTGTAACTGTACTGTATATAAAGAACTTCAATTAATGTAAACAACATGACATACAAAAATAAAATCTGTCTTTTTTCAGGGGCATTACACCCTGAGCAGTGGTTCCCAAACTGGGTGTCATGGGGCATTTGCAGGGGTGACACGAGTTGGTGGTACAGTACCAAATAAAATGCTGTTTGGTCAGTGTGATAGGCAAAAACATGGATGCTCTTCATAAAATGTGTGGATCAAGAAAAGTGCAACAGTGTCCACCCCCACTTAACTGAACCTACTGTAAAAATGAATACTTAATGTAATATTTTTTATGACTTTCTCAAAAAGAAAGTTTTGTCCTAACGGTGAGGTTAAAAATGTTAATAGTGCAGGGTGCCATGATTGGAAAAAGTGTGGTGACCACTGCCCTAAGGTACAGTAAGCTAGGCTTTTTTAAATTTCTACAAGCAACAACAAAACTGTTCATATTAAAATACTACTGCTTCCCAGTTCTGATCTTACCGTTCGTCTGGATTGCGAAAACATTTGTACAAATTGTTGTTGATTACATTGTAAAGGTTTCATTTTTCTTTGACTTTTCATTATATGTAATGACTACACAATTAGAACACAGTATTTATTTAGTTGCTTGAACTAAATTCATATATTCCTGCAAGAAAAATCCTTAATTGAAGGATATCAAAATAAGCCTTGTGGCAAGAAAAAGCAGTGAGTAAAATATATAACATTCACAAGGCTACCACTTTGCATTTATAAGTAAGGGACCATCCATCTAAAACACAATCTAGAATAATTAATTACTGAGTAAGTTTCTTGATTACAAATGCTTCCAATGAATTGTATTTTGAGCATTATTCCTGACTATGCAGCTTGCTGTTTGTCTGACTTTCACTATGTTTTTTAAGTGTTGTTTAAATGTTAACAGCACTTAAGAATAACACTGTGCTGCTATTGGGGGATATTTAAGTGTCATTTTGTTTGTGGTTTAAAAACTGCCCATATTTCAGAGCCAAACCAGCAGATTTACTATCCTGTAAATGTGGTTTGCCATACAAGGTGTTTAAAAAAAGGTAAGCGAAACTTTTTCCACTTTTACACATTGCTCATGGTGCTGTGGGATCTACCGGAACATCCTTTATTATGATTAGCCACAGACCCTGGTGAGCCCCCTCCTCTCCATGGCGCTGTAGGCTCCAGCATTGCACCAGAGTCTACTGCACATGTGCAGGTATCTGAAAACATGGTGCCCATCATGGTCCGAGACAAATGTCATATTGCGCATACATGGTGGCCATTTTTAAAGTGATTTTTGCCGTGGCTGCTGCGCCTGCAGCGCCCATCGCAGGACTCCAGAAAGGTAAGTATAAAACAACATAAGTGCAGTGTGTGCAGTGTGGGCCTCCCCTGGACCCAGAGGCCCATGTGCACTGCACCCATTGCACCCATGATAGAACATTTCCACCCAAGACAGGAAAGTTTTGTTTGGTGGTGCAGGTCTCTGGAATTTGTACTGGAACCCAGAGAAAGCCCACCATTCCATCATGTCCCATAACTTCAAAATTAATGATCCAACACAGTGCTTGTCCCTGGGTGGTGTACTGTGGCATACCGGCTGTCACTCAACGTCTACTGTAATACATAAGGTACATAACATACAAATTACATTATCAAATAAACTGGGTGCACAACATAAGACTTACCGTTTTGGAGATGCTCTGACTCTTGGCCCTTGTCAAAGTTGTTCAGATAGTTACACTTGACCATCTCTCCTGCTTCCAATGCATCAACTTCAACAACTAGTGTTCACTTGCTGCCTAACATATCCTAACACTTGACAGTTGCCATTATAAGTACTAGGCTGGGAGACCACCTTGGAATACCAGGTGCAGTAAATAAGTGCTGAAAAGCAGAAGGAAGAGATCCACATCTCAATTCTTTAATCTTCGAATCTCCTATACTTACCTTACCATTTTTTCTTATCAACTGTGACTCTCCTATAGGGAACACATAGTAATCAATATCGACATATCACATTATATTTGAGAATTGCATGTGATTTTTCTTTACTTTGTGGGATGTCATTTCCTCTGGTCAATCCTTTTTTCGTTTATACCCTAATGTACCCATGATGCGAGATACAAGACTGACGTAGTTTGATTCATGAATTAAATGATTCACATACAGAACCTGCCAACACTTTACCAAGGGGGTCATTCCGAGTTGAACGCAGAATTTGTTCAGTGATCAGGCTAAAAATCGGCAGTTCTGTGCATGCGTATGTGGCGCAATGTGCACGCGCGACGTACAGGCACAACGAACGATGTCGTTTTGCACAGGGTCTAGCGATGCATTGCAGCCGCACTGTTTGCCGCAGAGAGATTGACATGAAGTGGGCAATTCTGGGAGGCAACTGACCATTTTCAGGGAGTGTGCGGAAAAACGCAGGCGTGCCAGGAAAAACACAGGCGTGCCAAGAAAAACGCAGGCATGGCTGGGCGAACTCTGTGCGGGTTTGTGACGTCAAATACGAACTGAATAGTCTGAAGTGATCGCAAGCGCTGAGTAGGTTTTGAGCTACTCTGAGACTACACAAACATTTTTTGCAGGCGCTCTGCGATACAACCGTTCGCACTTCTGCTAAGCTAAAATACACTCTCAGTGGGCGGCGGTATAGCGTTTGCATGGCTGCTAAAAACTGTTAGCGAGCGATCAACTCGGAATGACCCCCCAAATTCCTTGTATAACAAACTGCCTATTTGCTACACTTCTGCTAATTACTGATGCAGTGAGTGACATACAAGGCAACACTAGCATCATTTTTTACATACCAGGTTTCAAGTCCCCAAAGGCAACCTTTTTTTTTTACTTTTTCATACTTTACGATCCACATGGACTATGATTGGGAATAATAACCTGTGCTGAGCGCAGCGGTAATAGAGCAATGCACCTTGCCCGAAGCATGGCGAGCAAAGCGAGCCATGTGAGGAGACACAGTGCACGAATTGGGGTTCCCCGTCACTTAACGAAGAATACAACACCGAAAAAGTAAAAAAACTCATGTCAACCTTTTCCCATGCCGACCTTGTTCATGTCTACTTAATGTCCATGTCGACCTAGTGACCATGTCAACCTAATGCATGTCAACCAATAGTGGTCAACCTAATTCATGTCAACCAATAGTGGTCAACCTGAGATTCTTTTTTGTTTTTTATAATTCAGTACATGTCTTTTGCCAAATAATTTTATTGAATTTACTATTAAAAGTTACATTTCATCTAAGGCTTGGATCTCTTTGGTCAATTAAACTATTGCGCATGAAAAATTTGTGTTCCTGGCTAGGAAAGCAGAAAAATTATTATTTACAGTATGGGGAAAGTGGATGGGCTCTAGATATTTCAAGGATAAAAAATGCTCCGATTTGTATTTATTTCTCCCTTTTTTTTTTGGGGGGGGGGATGTTTTAGAGGTGGATAGCTCGCGACCAGCCATGTTATGTTATGTCATATTTTGAAATATTGTGCTTTCTGTGCTATGCTTGTGCTTACATTGGAAGTGGTATACTCGGACTGTTTTATTCCGGGTCACCAGTGCTCTGCAGTTATATAGCTTTATCTGAATTCTCATCTGTCTGTTGTACTATGTGCCTTATATATGTACAGCTGTTTGTATGCTGTTTTTTGTGTCTGTTTTTGTCTATTTTAGTTGTTGTGTAAGTTGTTAATGCAAAATTTTAAATTCAAATAAAAAACTATTGAATTTAAAAAAAAAAGTTACATTTTATTACACCTTTCATAACATAAGAGTGCCCCAGCAAAGAGTCTTTCTTTTTCTTTGTTGTACATACAGTTGCCATTATAACAAGATAATCAATATTATTAAACTTTACAGGTCAGTGGTTTTAATATTAATGATGGGCGAATGTATACACTCAAACATTCAGGGGTAAACATACAGTATTCAGAATATGGAGCAAAGCTAAAAAAAAGAGTAACTTTACACCATGGCAAAAATATGTTCCACTGCATATGGGGCAGATATAAAATATGTACAGAGATATAGGTTTGGAAGGTCTTGTCCAACCTGAAATCCAAATTGCACTGTAAAAATAAAGCTGTCCGGCACTTGTGGGCTACAGTACTGTACATACAATAGCAGCCAGTTTACATAAAAAGTGTGTTTGCATCATGGTTTGTCTAGGTGCAGTTGGTCCTTTTTTGTTATATTTTTGCTTTGCTTCTTATTCAGTGTCAGCTGCTTCTCTGTCACTTTTTAATTTTGTTTATTTATCATGGCTAGCTTTGTACCTTACGGAGATTGTGTTAACTTCTGTCTGCTCACAATTTTATATAGAACTAAAAAAAAGTAGATACAAAATTCCTTAAAGTGGTAGGTCTGGTATTTATATGTTTAGTTTATTGATGTTATATAAAAGAAAACAAATTACAGATATTTTTAGATGCTTCAATGCATGTGCCTATAAAAGAGAACATTTTACTCAAGCCTGAAAATTCTTATTTTTTTGTAAACTTATTTAAAAAAAAAACATGTATTCATGTAAAAAAGGTTCTTTATGCTGTGTAGAAAAATGAACTATCCAGACTGGTTTTTTTTGCTTGTTCTACCAAAGAAAGCATAAAACAGAAAAAAGAAAACCTGTATCTCAAAAATGGATTCTTAACATAATTATTTTCTTCCCACACTTACAGTATTTTTATCTTATACATGAAATTACATAACAATATTACACTGAAGTATTCCCTGTAGTGTTATGAGGCTAATATTTTTGAAACCTTAATATTCTTTAACAACAATTTTAGTGTTTAACTCTGCAAATGCTTATGGATATGTAGCATTCATTGCTTCAGCTCTCTTTTTCACTTTGGTAAAAAAAAATTCATTTAGATCTTTACTATCAGCAACTGATACTGTATATACAACACTGTTATAGACAGGGCTTAAAGTGGTCCTGGAGAGGTGGTGGAACTCATTTACCCAGATACCAGACCCCCCTTCCCCCTACATTAAGTGGAGCCAGAGACAGTGCTAGTATTTTCGGCACCCCCCTGCAAACTGTAAATTACAGTAGTGCCCTACTTCACATACTTTATGAAGGGACATTAATCTCATAAAGAAGCAGCATTGTCACATAATAGTACCCTCAATTCCAATTACACCACACAGTGGCACAATCTTATTCACATTACACCGCATGTAGTGCCCCTGATTCATATTACACCACATAGTAATGCCCCTTATTCAGGTTACGTCACTTAGTTGTGCCCTTTATTCACATTGCACTACACAATGGTATCCTCTATACATGTTATGCCACACAGTAGTGCCCCTTATACACAATTACCACTGTATTTGTGCCCTTTACACAATAATGCCCACAGTTGTAGTGCCCTTCACACATAATGTCCACAATAGTAGTGCCCCTTACACATAATGACCACAGTAGTGCCACTTATACACATATTGCCCACAGTAGTGCCCCTTATACACATCTCTGCCTCAGTCACTCCAGCAGCTTTCCCCCCCCTCTGTTTTCCCTCCGGCCCCCTCTCATCTTGTCTTCAAGATGCGCAGAGCCTGCTACTCTGCACTTCAGCAGCGGTAACAGCATGACATAACATACATTGTGCTGGAAAATGAAGCCACATGGACCTGATGAGTGGGTGAATGCTGTTCAACAGACACAGTATGTGTGAGTACCAGGAGGGGTGGGCTGTAAATTAAGAAAGCCCATGGACCCACCAGGAGATGAGGAAGGAGGCGGCTGCAGCTCATCAGTAACACTAACGCCACCTGCATCATCTATTGATGTAGGTGATGGGGCAGGGTTTTCTGTTGGAATTACTGTGCAGGGCAATGGAGGTGGTGGAACTAGTTCCCCCTACCATTACAGGTGGTGGAACTCAGTTCCACCTCGTTCCCCCCACTTTAACCCCTGGTTATAGACCATAGGTTTTCAAGTGGAATTAAAAATACATTTTTCATGCAACACCAGAGATGAAGTATGCAACCATTACATGGAAACACACATTGTCCACACCTTTTAAGAAATTCAAATCAACGTAACCAGCAAAGAAGGTATGGCAACCAAGTTTTGGGACAACAAGGGCATGTTTCTTGTTGATTTCCTCAACAAGGGAGATCCTGTGAATGCTGGCCGCTATTGTGACTCATTGATCATTTTGGAGAAGGTGATTAATAAAAAATGACCTACAGTAGGTTGCTGTGGACAGGCATTGTACTGCTCACAATATTTCCATTCCACACTCAGCCAACCGCACATGTGAGCTGTTATGGTGCCACTCATGAGAAGTAGTGGACCATCCACCCTACAGCCCATTTCTTTGGACCACTGAGGAAGCACCTGGGAGAAAGACAATTCCAAACTGATGGTGAAGTTCAGATAGCTGTCATGTCCTGGCTTGAGGCCCTTGACACTGAAAGATGCCTTGGTGTACTGTTGGAACAAATGCTTAGACAACTATGGAGACCATGTTAAAAAACAATCGTACCACGGCCATACTATTGATTATACATACGTTGAATACATTTATGCAATGAGAGGTCTTGTTGCATACTGTATTTATTGAACCTCCCTCGTATTAAAGCCCTTCAAGATTGCAGGAAGGAGCAGTGGGGATTGTGGACTGGTGACCAAAATCATTAAGGTTCTGCCTGCACTGCCCAGTGCTGTGATATATGGAAGTAATTTAGTGCAAAATTATCCCATTTCATTGTGGAGTGGACAACTCTTGGGTCCCGGTTTACTTTCTAAAGGCTCTTTGTTAGTTTCTTGACATCTCTGAGTCTATGAGATGCTCCAGGAAAGTAGGCAACTCTGCTATTTAGTGAGGTCAGTATGCTGAACTTGTTGGATGCTGGTGTAATGTTATGTTGAAAGTCACTTCAACATCCTGATTCAGGATGTCTGAAGATACATACACCAGCCAAGTATATCAGGTACCCTTGCTACAGTAGGTATGAAATCACTTAGTCAAGTATATTGGTAATATAAAAAATATTTTTATTGTAAAATTGAGCACGGCACTAAAACAAGAGTTTGACAGCACCATACTGACACAAATACAACTATAACATGTGGAAAGTTGAAAATTACCAGTTCTGGATTACTACTCAAACTGAATCAATCATGTGGTCATTCACTCATCTGTAAGTAACACAGTGTCCAAATCCAATGAGGCTGCACTTCTGGCAGGCACACAAAGAGACAAAGTAAAAAGAGCCATTAGCCACATCCATATATCTTTCAGCAGGTTCTGACCATTTCAACAGGAGCTGCAACCCCTTGCCAGATATGTTAATGGCTGGATGTCTTGATTAATGATGATAGGGAAAAAGCGGATTTATTTAATAAATTCTTTTCATCAGTATTTACTAAAGAGGACAGGTTGACGAGAGTAGAGCACAACATAAACTATAATAATGACCCATTGCTTGGTACTTGGTTAAATGAGGGAGTAGTCCGGGAGAGACTAAGTAAAATTAAGATAAATAAATCTCCTGGGCTGGAAGGGATAGCATACTAGAGTACTTGGATACCTTCAAGGTTATTACTAGGAATTAGCATGGCTTTGTGAAGTACAGGTCATGTCAAACTAACTTAATAAGCTTTTACGAGAACGTGAATGATAATATTGATCAGGGTCAAGCAGTGGATGTGATCTTTTTGGACTTCGCTAAGGCCTTTGACAAAGTTACACATAGTAGACTAATTCTCAAACTAAGAAAGCTTGGGGTAGGAAATACTATTTGTTCTTGGGTAAGTAATTGGCTGTTCAATAGGGAACAGCGAGTGGGGATTAATGGGATGTACTCTGAATGGGCTTCAGTACTCAGTGGAATACCGCAGGGTTCATTACTCGGGCCATTGCTGTTTAACATATTCATTAATGATCTAGGAGAGGGACTGGAAAGCACAGTCAATTTTCACAGATGATACTAAACTATGTAGAGTAATTAATTCAGACAAGGATGTTGAGTCTCTACAGAATTACTTATCTAGACTTGAGGTCTGGGTGGATAAATGGAGAATGAGGTTCAATATAGACAAATGTGAAGTTATGCTCTTTGGGACTAAGAACAATCAGGCAGCCTATAAACTAAATGGCTAAAAAGTAGGGATAATGGTAGTTGAAAAAGATTTGGGTGTGCTCATCGATAATAAACTTGGTAGCAGTACGTAATGTCAAAAAGCAGCAACAAAAGCTAATAAGGTGTTAGCATGCATAACATGGGGTATG
The DNA here is from genome assembly GCF_028390025.1 of Pseudophryne corroboree. Classification (NCBI taxonomy): domain Eukaryota; kingdom Metazoa; phylum Chordata; class Amphibia; order Anura; family Myobatrachidae; genus Pseudophryne; species Pseudophryne corroboree. Next base: position 317,199,995 of record NC_086451.1, on the reverse strand, counting down.
GAGACAAGGGATGAGAGTGTAATCCTGCCACTGTATAAATCATTGGTGCGGCCACACCTGGAATATTGTGTACAGTTCTGGGCACCTCACTATAAAAAAGATATCTTGGAACTCGAAAGGGTTCAGAGGTGAGCCACTAAACTGGTTAAGGGGTTAGAGGCACTGGATGATGAGGAAAGACTTAAAAGGTTAGATATGTTCACACTGGAAAAGAGGCGACTGAGAGGGGACATTATTAATATTTATAAATACATTAAGGGACAACACAAGGATTTATAAAACGATTTGTTTATCAAAATAATACTACATACAGTAGGACACGAGAACACACCCTGAGGTTAGAAGAAAATAAATATCATACTCAACAGAAAAAAAGGGTACTTCACAGTAAGAACAGTAAGGATTTGGAATTCTCTGCCAGAGAAGGTAGTAATGGTGGTCTCAATCAATAAGCTTAAAAATTGATTAGATAAATTCCTAGCGGAAAAAAATATCCAAGGTTACAGCATTTAATTAACATAAAAATAATAATACAGATTAAACGCGATGGACATTTGTCTTTTGTCAACCTCAACAACTATGTAACTATGTGACACCAAGACATCAGACAGACACAGATAATGGGGGGCATGCACATACTGATGTACATTGTTAATGGTCCACAACACCAGGGAAACATGATTATATGCTATCTCTGCACTTCCAGGTAATTTGTGCCTGATCCCAAAAAATGATGGGCCTAATTCATGCTTGTACGCAGATGCAATTGCAAATCTGGTTTTCTAGGCTATGGGGCTGCTAATGTTAGCAAGAGAAGCTGCCACCCAGAAATGAAGAGGCGCCCACTGGACACATTGCGAAATCATTTGCAATTGCATATGCATTCACAGCCTATACACAAAAATTAGGAACATCAGGGATAAGGGTAGGTCCATGGCTATGCAAACTGGACACAGCAATTGCGACACAGGTGACATGTCTTTACTTGGAATGAGCCCACAGCTGATGGCAGATTACTGCACTGAGAATGGCCATGACAAGCCTGTTTTTTTCCAAACCCCCCCTTCATTAACACCTCCAAACAGTCACTTCCTGTCAATCACATCTCCATGAACTCCTTCATGGTGGTTAGAATACAGTGGCAGCTTGACACATGCACATTGCGTTCACAGCATGTGCTTAGTTGGCTGACAATGTTTTCTTTGCATGAACATCGGCCATCGCATACAAACATGAATCAAGCCCTATGTGGTTTTTGATGGTGCTTGTGAGGAGCTGTTAATTAGTGTATTATACATTATAATAGTAATAAAAAGCAGCTGCTTGGAGAGGGTTACTCATTTTCTCTAAAACCAGCAGAAACAGCAGAATTGTAAGTAAATAAATAAACATGTGAAGCAGCACTATAATAAAAACTCAATGAACAATGAGTATCTCATAGATGGTTAATAACCATATGAATTGTGATAGAATAAAAAAAAATATTGACATTTATATTAAGATAACCATCATTAGAGATTTCTCTTACAAGATTTACATAAATGTTCAGTAGTAGCGATAAGGAACCACTTCCAGAACTCAGTTTGACTCTGAACCCCAAAGTGACCCGAGCATAGACTTGGTTAGACTTGAAACCCCAAAGTTCTAGTGTGTTCAGTTTTCATCAAAACTGAACACACTAGAACCGCTCATCTCTACATTAAAGAAAACTTTTCTTAAACTTATGAGAATGAAAAGACATTTCTGCTTCATAAATAACAATATTATCAGTAAAGCCAGTATGATAAGATCTGTTGTTATTTGAGAAATTTTTATATATATTAATGTTGCAATAAAGAAAATCGGACAGGTGGAGCACTACAGGGAATTACATGTTGATCTGAATAATATGTTTAAATACAAAATTAGTTATTTGATAAATCAAGACTTTATGATTGGTGTCACTGATAAGAACACAATGATTTTTATGTACTATACTTTTGCACCTATTACTGAACATTTATAAATCTTTAGTATCTACTCTGGGTAGGCTTATAATGTCTAGGAATTACACAATTTAGAACCTTTCCATCAATTCTTAGACAACAATCTTCACCCTATTCTGAGTAATCTTTCATTATGCCTAAGGGACTCTCTGGAAAATACTGTATTAAAGTTTTTTTTATAAACTTGATATAAATGATTTCTTTTTATACTATTGATGTAATATTACTCTATATCCATATCCCACCAGAGGAAAGACTGGCTATATTGACAATAGCTATGTTCGTACATATTGAAGATTCGAGATTAGTTGCATTTCTATGATGCTAATGGAATTTAGAATTACATTCAACTATGTAATGTTTAATGATTTTTTTTCACTATCAACATGGTGTGGCCATGGGTATTACTACAGCACCTGCCTATGGAATTTACAGTATATGTCTAAATTTGAGAAAACCCTCTCTATTTCCTTATCACAAGCTTTTTTCTGCTATATTAACTAATGTCTTATGGAGACAGAGACAAGAGGAATTTAATCTGTATTTGACTGAAATTAACATGATACTGTACATTAAGGTATCAAATGTAAACTGAGTATTGCAAACAAATCTGTATTATACCAATATGAGGCACTGTCCCTCATATTGTTTACCCTCCCCCTTGCACCCTAACAATAACCCTCCCTCCCCACAGCCTAACCCTAATGTTCCTCCACCCCCACAGCTTAACCCTTGCACTCCCTTCCCCGCAGCCTAACCTCAACCCTACTCGGGGGTGCCTAACCCTAGCCCTCCCCCTGCAGCCTAAACCTAACCTCCCCTGTGACTTACAACTGAGGACTCTCAAGCAGAGGTTGATCGAGATTCAGTTGGTCAGAATACCGGTGCTGGCATTTGGATCCATGTCAAGATGCTGGCATCGGCATTTCAAGCAATATTGAGATTCCGGTATCGATATTCCAACTGCTGGGATCCCTGAATGCTGGTATCCTGTCACTGTTTGTGAATATTACATCTAATAGTGCATCTTTGCAAGTAAGCTCCCACACCAATTGCTTGAAGGGGATCAGTATGAAATCCCTACAATCAAAATCCCTACGGTCAAAATCCCGACAACAATTGACCGACGGTCAAAATCCCAATAAAGTCAAAATACCGACAAGGACAAAATACTGACATTTAAAGTACCAACAAGGTCAAAATACTGACATTTAAAATGTCGACAGGTCAAAAATGTCGACATGAGTTTTTCATTGTTTTGTGTGTATGTCGACACAGGTTGACACAGACACCATATAAGTGGACCGCATCCTTTCGCATGGCTTGCTGCTCTCGCCATGATTCAGTCACGGTGCCTCGCTGCGCTCGGGTCCAGGTCCACTGGGATGGTAAAGTATGAAAAAGTCAGTTTTAATAAAAAACTCATGAAAAACTCATGTCGATTTTTTGACCTGTCAACATTTTAAATGTTGGTATTTTGACCTTGTCGGTATTTAAAATGTTGGGATTTTGACTTTTGACCTTGTCAGGATTCTAACCATCGGTCAATGGTTGTCAGGATTTTGACCGTGGATATTTTGATTGTAAATAAATTTACTACATCCCGCTTGAAGAATGCTTCGTGTAATAAATTTAGAAATTTGCCACTTGTAGTTGAAGTTGCAGATATTTATGAGGCACAGTGGCTGCTGCTAATTACAGCTCTTGACAGTTCCAGCGTGGCAAAGGCAGATGCTGCTGTTGTGGCTCATACAAGTGCCCATGTTACGGGGTGGCTTCTGTGTCTGCAAAATGCCTCAAATTATGATATGATTGAAACAGACCTGAATTTCAAATCTGGGGATAAAAGAAGATAGTTATAACCACAGTACTTTTATAAAAATTACCTAGGTATCAACTGATGCATGTTAAGCGCATTATTGACTCACAGATAAAAAGGAAGTAAGTGGAACTGGTTAGTCAGCAAATTTGTAGTGAGGGGATATACATTTAAAAGTTATGAGAATTAAAAACAAGTTAAAATACCTAGTATGGTTTTCTTAAAGATGAATGGGGACATGTACTAAGCAGTGATAAAAGTGGAGAAGTGAGCCAGTAGAGAAGCTGCCCATGGCAACCAATCAGCTACTCTGTATACTTTTATAGTATGCAAATTATAAATGTTACATCAATGCTGATTGGTTGCCATGGGCAACTTCTCCACTGGCTCACTTCTCCACTTTAATCACTGCTTAGTACATGTCCCTCTAAGAAACATAAGGTTCAGGATAAAATGATGTGTGTTGTCATACCACATTAATTAAGAGAGAGTTAAAAAGGTGATTAATAAATATGTACTGGTATATTTTAAAGTTTCACAAAAAGCGGATTATTTTCTATAAAGCACTAATCATATGTGCCCATAAATTGGTATAAACAGAGTTACTTTTGTCTTCACAAGGAAGTGGAACTTTTCCTTGAATGTCTTTCAGGTATTGAACTGGAATTATTAATGGAGAAAGCATTTCACACTTTTTGTCAATTATCTTTTATTAAATAGAATTATTTTTTCAATTCTATATATAAAGGAGCAATTTACCTTTTACAACGTCCATGTAGAAAGTCTCATGTTGGTCAGACATCCAGAAAGGTTATGTTGAATCTAACAGAATATAAAAGCAACATTAGTACTCTTCTAGTAGTGATGCAGCTAAAATGACAGGGTCTGATGTGTATGTGACATTTGTATGAGTTCAGACATGTTCTTTCACAGGTCAAATGGTGTATGTTACTGCAGAACAAGGGGAAAAGTCAATGACAGCAGCAGAAGGCAAGTTACTCCTGTTATGTTGTCAGTGCTATTGTATAGATGAATTAAGTACTTCAGTCCCAAAAGAAGCAAATAGGGATTATGGTTTATCATGCTCACTTGAAGATATTTCTCTTTTACAATAGGATATTGAGTTTCAACTAGAGATGAGCGGGTTCGGATCGTCGAGGTCCAACCTCCCCCCCACGAACTTCACCTATTTTACATGGTTCCGAGGCAGCCTCGGATATTCCCGCCTTGCTCGGTTAACCTGAACGCGGCCGAACGTCATCATCCCGCTGTCGGATTCTAACGAGATTTGTATTCTATATAAAGAGCCACGCGTTGCCGCCATTTTCACTGGTGCATTGGAGATTGAACGGAGAGGACGTGGCTATGTTCTCTGCCTGAAAAGCTCCGTATCTGTGCTCAGTGTGCTGCAAATATCTGTGCTCAGTGTGCTGCAAATATCTACCTTCTCTGCCTGAAAAGATCCATATCTGTGCTCAGTGTGCGGCAAATATCTGTGCTCAGTGTGCTGCATTTTGGTGACCAACAGTATATAGTTGTACAGTACAGTAGGCCATTGCTGTATCTTGCAGCTCTGTGTCACTGCAAGTATCCACTCCATATCTGTGCTACATTTTTGTGAGCAGCATATATAGTAGTACAGTGCAGCATTTTGGTAACCAACAGTATATAGTTGTACAGTACAGTAGGCCATTGCTGTATCTTGCAGCTCTGTGTCACTGCAAGTATCCATTCCATATTTGTGCTGCATTTTTGTGAGCAGCATATATAGTAGTACAGTGCAGCATTTTGGTAACCAACAGTATATAGTTGTACAGTACAGTAGGCCATTGCTGTATCTTGCAGCTCCGTGTCACTGCAAGTATCCATTCCATATCTGTGCTGCATTTTTGTGAGCAGCATATATAGTAGTACAGTGCAGCATTTTGGTAACCAACAGTATATAGTTGTACAGTACAGTAGGCCATTGCTGTATCTTGCAGCTCTGTGTCACTGCAAGTATCCATTCCATATTTGTGCTGCATTTTTGTGAGCAGCATATATAGTAGTACAGTGCAGCATTTTGGTAACCAACAGTATATAGTTGTACAGTACAGTAGGCCATTGCTGTATCTTGCAGCTCTGTGTCACTGCAAGTATCCATTCCATATTTGTGCTGCATTTTTGTGAACAGTATATATAGTAGTACAGTGTAGCATTTTGGTGACCAACAGTATATAGTTGTACAGTACAGTAGGCCATTGCTGTATCTTGCAGCTCCGTGTCACTTCAAGTATCCATATCTGTGCTGCATTGTTGTGAGCAGTATATAGTAGTACAGTGCAGCATTGTGGTGACCAGTATACTACAGTACAATAGTCTAGTGCTGTTCTCGCTGCTCAGTGTCAGTTCTCCGTAGTATCATCAGTGCTCAGTAAAATCAGTGCTCAGTATAATCAGTGATTGATCAGTATAATCAGTTCTCAGTATAATCAGTGCGCTGTTAGACGTGTGCCCGTTTTCCGTCATTAGTGAATTGAGATTTAGACAATTGATGAAGTTATTGTGTCCCCGGTACAAAATCCCATCTAGATTCCACTTCACTAGGCAAGCGATAGCGAGATTTTACCAATTAATATCAGTGATTTATAATTAATTATTAATTACAGTTATCTTGCCAAATGATTCCAGTGATTTTGTCATTTTCTTCCAGTGATTTGGACCAATAATACCATTGATCAGAACGAATAATTCCTGTGATTTTGTCATTTTCTTCCAGTGATTTGGACCAATAATACCATTGATTAGAACAAATAATTCCTGTGATTTTGTCATTTTCTTCCAGAGATTTGGACCAATAATACCATTGATTAGAACAAATAATTTCAGTGATTTTGTCATTTTCTTCCAGTGATTTGGACCAATAATACCATTGATTAGAACGAATAATTCCTGTGATTTTGTCATTTTCTTCCAGTGATTTGGACCAATAATACCATTGATTAGAACGAATAATTCCTGTGATTTTGTCATTTTCTTCCAGTGATTTGGACCAATAATACCATTGATTAGAATGAATAATTCCTGTGATTTTGTCATTTTCTTCCAGTGATGTGGACCAATAATACCATTGGTTAGAACGAATGATTCCTGTGATTTTGTCATTTTCTTCCAGTGATTTGGACCAATAATACCATTGATTAGAACAAATAATTCCTGTGATGTTGTAATTTTCTTCCAGTGATTTGGACCAATAATACCATTGATTAGAACAAATAATTCCTGTGATTTTGTAATTTTCTTCCAGTGATTTGGACCAATAATACCATTGATTTGAATTAATAATTCCTGTGATTTTGTAATTTTCTTCCAGTGATTTGGACCAATAATACCATTGATTAGAATTAATAATTCCTGTGATTTTGTCATTTTCTTCCAGTGATGTGGACCAATAATACCATTGGTTAGAATTAATAATTCCTGTGATTTTGTCATTTTCTTCCAGTGATTTGGACCAATAATACCATTGATTAGAACAAATAATTCCTGTGATTTTGTCATTTTCTTCCAGCGATTTGGACCAATAATACCATTGATTAGAACAAATAATTCCTTTGATATTGAGGTGTTTGTGTCGCTTAGCTTAGTCATCCGGCGACCACAGTGCACCTCTTTTTCTCTTTTCTTTACATCATGTTCTGTTTGGGGTCAATTTTTTTAAGTGCCGTCCTGTCTGACACTGCAGTGCCACTCCTAGATGGGCCAGGTGTTTGTGCCGCCCTCTTGGGTCACTTAGCTTAGTCATCCAGTGACCTCGGTGCAAATTTTAGGACTAAAAATAATATTGTGAGGTGTGAGGTGTTCAGAATAGACTGGAAATGCATGGAAATTATGGTTATTGAGGTTAATAATACTATGGGATCAAAATTACCCCCAAATTCTATGATTTAAGCTGTTTTTGAGGGGTTTTTGAAAAAAAAACACCTGAATCCAAAACACACCCTAATCCAACAAAAAAATTTCAGGAAGGTTTTGCCAAAACACGTCCGAATCCAAAACACGGCCGCATAACCGAATCCAAAACCAGAACACAGAGCCTGAAAAATTTCCGGTGCACATCTCTAGTTTCAACATAATAAAGGGTACAGCAAAAAGAAAGGGGAACAAATTATAGGTTGGGGGGGGGGGGGTTACACAACAGAAGGCTGAAGCCCAAGCAGGTCTCAGACAATGAACAATGAACATAGAATTAGATAATAAGCACTGGTCATAAGCATCTTAAGTATCAACGTTAGGTGAATGAAAGACGCTAAAGTCAACTGGCTTGCTATATAAAAAAGACCTACTCTGCGCCTCTCTATATTCTCCCCATCAAAACCATATCATGTGTAGTGAAGAAGCAGAAGAAGTCAGCAGTTTCAAATATAGGGTCTACTCATACATAGATGTGACAGTTTGGCTATTTTGAAACACTTGACTCGAGGCTGTATCAGGTGAGTAGATTTGATGATGTGGTACCAGCTATATGGAGGTACTGGATTACTAGTGTGATAGGATAGCTGGGAAGTTTATTGCACGGAGAGTTCACTATCACTGGGATGAGATTAACCAGTAAATATGGATATGCTGCAATGGATTTGCAGAAGCAACTTTTCAGGAATGCTGGAATAGGCTAATATCAGCGAGTTAGGAGATGCTGCAATGGAGTTGCAGAGGCAGCCTTCCGGAATCACTGGGATTAGCTATACCAGTAAATCTGGATATGCTGCGATGGTTAAGCAGGAGCAGCCCTTCAGGATCACTGGGATTGGCTGTACCAGTGAATCTGGATATGCTGCGATGATAAAGGTGAGCAGCCCTTTAAGATCACTGGGATTGGCTGTACCGGTGAATCTAGATATGCTGCGATGATAAAGCTGAGCAACCTTTCAGGATCACTGAGATTTTGCTGTACCGGTAAATCTGGATATGCTGCAATGATGAAGCTGAGCAGCCCTTCAGGATAACTGGGATTGTCTGAACCAGTGAATCTGGATATGCTGCAATTATGAAGCTGAGCAGCCCTTCAGGATAACTGGGATTGGCTGTACTGGTGAATCTGGATATGCTGCAATGATGAAGCTGAGTAGCCCTTCAGGATCACTGAGATTGGCTGTACTGATGAATCTGGATATGCTGCGATTATGAAGCTGTGCAGGCCTTCAGGATCACTGAGATTGGCTGTACCAGTGAATCTGGATATGCTGCGATGATGAAGCTGAGCAGCCCTTCAGGATCACTTGCATTGGCTGTATTAGTGAATCAGGATATGCTGCGATGATGAAGCTGTGCAGCCCTTCAGGATCACTGGGATTGTCTGTACCAGTGAATCTGGATATGCTGTGATGATGAAGCAGGAGCAGCTATACTGGATAGCTCAGGAAGCCAGGGAATACTAGAGATAGAAATCGCACTTGTCTAGAATCCAACAGGAAAGTCAGGAGCTCACAGCAGGTTGATAGACAACGAAGTACTGGCAATTTGCCTGTGCTGGGATTCAGGATTTATACCCCTGGTTTGCTGCTTATTGGTGGTGATGATCACATGACTGTGAAAATGGTTGCTGATTGGACTCTGACCGGTCAGTTGATCAGAAGTGTCACGTGCCATCCATGATAAGTTTCGGAGGGAACTGCTAGCGTGGTGTGCATGGCGGAGACTGACAATGGGTGCTAGACCTGTGAGCACTGGTAATGGAGGTACAGCGCAGCGGCAGACAGTGCAGGATGTCAGATAAACAATTGGATGATGGACAGCACCTCAGAGTAGGGGGCAGGTAAGGGAGTGCTGAATACATCAGTTTCATGACACTGAGCAATGAAAGCTCTAGCAGCAACTAGTGTATGGCACATAAGATACCTACAGTATCTCCTTGAGATAAACCATTTGAAACAGGGCAGCCAAAGTGTCGAGATGTGTACTGCCATGACTCTGCCGATCATAGTGAAGACTTCAATCAAAGGTAGCTGAATATAGGGACAGAACCAAAACACATGATAAATGTCTCCCACGTATCCAAAATTCCTCCATCAGTAAGATACTCTCTGTGAATTAGCTTAAAAATACATTGGGACACTTTAGAACAGGTACACAAAATAACTTCCCGCTCCTCTTCTAAAAGAGTTTTAGAGAGATCCTTCTCCCACTTTACTCAGGCACACCAATATCTTTCTTTCAATTTCCTGTATTTGGTAATGCTATCATCAGGATATTCCATCCTTATTATTAGGAGACTGAAAGTGGGAAAAAATATATGATGGAAAATTTGGCATACTAAGTGGGGTGAGAAGACATCTCTGAAGCCAGTAACATAATTGTAAGTATTTAAATAACACTTGTGTGGGAACAGCATACAGTAAGTCAATTGGAGATGTGTAAAGGGGACCAATCCATCAGTCAATAGTGTATCACCCAGCGAGGAGAGATCACGTCTGACTCAGGACTCTAGACTCAAATCAAAGATGAGGTATGCAATATTTGTTTAAGATAAATTAGGAGAAGGTAATGATAACTCATCGGCGGTAGCTACGAAAGTATGCCAGATATCATAGCTTGAACTGCCTTAGGTGGTTTAGAATTGAAAGGTTTAATGGAGCGAGGAAACCATAACAAGTCAGGAAGAGTGAAGGGTTGTACCATATCTTTCTCAATAATAACTTATGGTTTTGGGGGTCACTTTAAGTTTTTAATATTATGGGGTCTAATCAATTGCCATTATTTTCAACAAAAGTAGGTGAAAATTAGCATTTGTAGAAATCAAGTAACAGGGCCTTTCATTATAAATTGAATACAGGAGAAATCACAAATATCTCATGCTTAGCTTTCAGTCCCGATGCAGCCAGCTGTCCTCATAAGGGGCTTCTCAAGTATCCAAAAATGCTACATTTTTGTTTTACTAGATGAGTCCAAATTAGACAAATAATTGTGTGCATTTTTTAAGAGTTTATGTATTTTTGCTTTTAAGCTATTTGTCTATTAGTCACTACTGTGCATTGTTATGTGTTCCCTGTATAGTTGCTTAATTGGTTTTGAATGAGTTAAGGAACACTTTCAGAAAAGTTAGATCTCTCCCCAGTTAAGAGGTTCACTGATAATATAAGAAAGGTTTGGGCAGAGCGTTTTCAGTTTGCACCTGAGGATAGAGGCTATTTAGAAACTACAGTACTGTGCATTGTGTTTATCTCAGTTATGCCTTATGCTGTCTTTCATGAATAAATATGTAGTCTTTGCTAAAGCCTTGTTTTTTTCTTTGCCTTTGCTACTGTTTTGTGAATTTATGCAGAAGAATACAGGTTTATGAAGTGCACCGCATTGTGACAAATTCATTGTTTAATGTTATCAGTGAGTGCCGAGTGGAAGCTTAGAAAGTAGAACGGTGCACAGTAAATCCACATTGATACAGGTATATGTAAAACAGTGCCAATACAATAATACAAATCAGATCTGCATATTTGCATTGCCTACTGATGAGAGAGGATGCCAAGAAGGCTTAACCTTTATTTTCAATAGCCTCTCTCCACATTTGCCCACAAAAAATATGTTCTTCATCAAATGTACCTGGATAGTACAAAAGTAATCTCGCTGCAAGTATAGGATGGATCCCCCTTACGAGCTGGATCCCCCTTACGAACTCCACCTGAGCACCGGTAAACAATACTTTTGTTTGGATGTAGAGGCTCTGTGCCCATCTTGCTAAAATGAAAGCAATCCAGGAAATATAACCTCTTCAGCAACAGAACATTATTTAAATATCTCTTCCTGAAAATAAAATCTATTTGTGGACGTAGGGGGTCATTCCGACCCGTTCTCACGCAGAGGTTCATCGCTGCGGTGCGAATGGGTCGGAAATGCAAATGCGCGTTATTGCCCAGCGACAGCCATCGCCGGGCAATGACCAGAAGAAAGAAGATTGCAAGAAGATTGACAGCGTGGAGGCGTTCCGGGGCGGATACTCCCCATTTTCCGGGCGTGGAGATCTGAACGCAGGTGTGTCCAGGCATTTGGAGGGCGGTTGTCTGATGTCAATTCCGGGACCTTAATTGCTGGATCCATCGCACAGGGTAAGTAACTGCAGGGCTGGTCTTGTTCTGCACAAAACTTTTTTAGCATAGCAGGGCTGCACATGCAATCGCAGCCCTGCTATGCTAAAGTACACTCCCCCATAAGCGGCGTCTAGTTGATCACATGAGCAGCAAAAAGTTTCTACTTGCGATCAACTCAGAATGACCTCCATAATGTATAATTGACCTCCATAATGTAAAATTGCAAGGGGTGCAATTTTCTCAAATCTGGTTGGTACTGTAAGTGGGGTGTGACTGAGGTGTGACTTCTCGTTTAATAATAATCATCTGATTGGGCCAGTAATTGAAAAGTGTATTGCTATGACCAATCAGTAATGAGTCTATCAGACATGCAAAGTCATTCAGCAGTGGGGCAGATTTATCAAAGCTTCAAGAGATATAAAGTGGAGAAAGATAAAGTAGCAACCAGAGGTTAAAGTGAGCTGGAACGGGGTGGAACTGTGTTCCGTCAGTTCCATTTGGAACCAGAATGCAGTTCCACCTCCTTTGGGTCACCTAACCCAGGGAGAAGTCGGGACCCCGCTGAGATTTTGTTACCAGCGGGCACCAGCTTCTTCCTCTCAGTCGCAGCCAGAGGCCGGGACTTCCCGCTCAGGCAGTGTGCGCTGTGCGGCGCTATGAGATAGACTTCATAACATCTCTCCCATAGATCTGAAAAGCGGGCGGCCAGACGGAGGGCAGCAGCGGTCCGGAAGCAGGAGTGGGGCTTCTGAGTATTGTGTTTTTGTTTTTTTTGTGTATGCATGCAAATGGCGCTACTAGGGGGCACATCTACTGGTGGCACAATGACTGGGGACACATCTACTGAGGGCACAATGGCTGGGGGCACATTTACTGAGGGCACAATGGCTGGGGTCACAATGGCTTTGGGCACATCTACTGAGGGCACAATGGCTGAGGGCACATCTGTGGGGGCAAATCTACTGGGGGCACAATGGCTGGGATAAAACATCTACTGAGGGCACAATGGCTGGGGGCAAATCTACTGGAGGCACAATGGCTGAGGGCACATCTACTGGGGACACATCTACTGAGGGCACAATGGCTAGGGGCACAATTGCTGGGGGCACATTTACTGGGGGCACAATGGCTGGGAGTACATCTACTGTGGACACATCTACTGGGGGCATAACTTCTGACTGGGGGCATAACTACAGGGGGTACATCTACTGGGGAAAACTGCTGAGGGCATATCTACTGGGGGCACATCTGCTGGCGGCACAAATACTTGGGCACATCTACTGGGGGCACATCTACTGGGGGAACAACTGCTGTGGGCACATCTACTGGGGGGTACAACTACAGGGGGCACATCTACTGGGGGCACATCTACTGGGGGCACAACTGCTGGGGACACATCTACTGGGTCACGTCTACTGGGGTCAGATCTACTGGGGGTATGTATTCTGGGGGCACGTCTACTGGGGCAGGACTACTTGGGCAGGACTACTGGGGCACAACTACAGGGAGAAAAACTACTGGGGGCATAACTACTGACTGGGGGCATAACTACTGGGGCACAACTACAGGCAGCATAACTACTGACTGGGGGCATAACTACAGGGGGCACATCTACTGGGGCACATCTACTGGAGGCACAGCTACAGGGGGCACAACTGCTGGGGGCACAACTGCTGGGGGCACATCTACTGGGGGCATGTCTACAAGGGGCACAACTACAGGGGGCATCATGTCTGACTGGGAGCATATCTACTGGGGCCATATCTACTGGGTGAATAACTACAGGGGCATAACTGACTGGGGGCATAACTACTGACTGGGGGCATAACTACTGGGGCACAACTACAGGTGGCATAACTACTGACTGGGGGCATAACTACAGGGGGCACATGTGCTGGTGGCACATCTATTGGGGGCAGAATTGCTGGGGGCACATCTACTGGAGGCACATCTACAGGGGGCACAACTGCTGGGGGCACGTCTGCTGGGGGCACATCTACTGGGGACACAACTACTGGGTCATGTCTACTGGGGTCACGTCTACTGGGGGCACATCTACTGGGGGTATGTTTACTGGGGGCACATCTACTGGGGTAGGCCTACTGGGGCACAAGTACAGGGGGCATAACTACTGGGGGCATATCTACTAGTGCATAACTACAGGCGCATAGCTACTAGGGGCACATCTGACTGGGGGCATAACTACTCATTGGGGGCGTAACTACTGGGGGCAAATCTACTGGGGCATACCTACAGGGGGAATATCTACTGGGGGCATAACTATGGGGGCATTACTACTGGGGGCAACACTACACAGGGCATTACCACTGGGGCATTACTACTGGGGACACTACTAATGAGGGCATTGCATAGGGGACACATTATAAGGGGCATCACTCCTGGGGACATAAGGGGAACTACTACTGAGGGCATTGTATAAGGGACACTATTGCTGTGGGCATTATGTGTATTTGGAGTGCTACTACTGTGGGCTTTGTGTATAAGGGGCACTTATGTGTGACATAACAAGAATAAGGGACACTAATACAGTATGTGGTGTAATGTTAATAAGATTGTGCTACTATGCGGCATAACTTGAATTAAGGATACTATTGGGTGACCATGCCCCTTTCTTTTTGAGATCACGCCCCTTTTTTGCAGTGCACGCAATCCCTTTATTTCACAGGCATGGGGGAGGAGTTCCACCCCCTCTCTAGGACCACTTTAAGCACTGGTAGCAGCCAATCAGCTCCTAACTGCCATTTTTTTCAAACAAACCCTCTAAAATGACAGAAGCAGCTTGGTTGGTATTTTACCTCTCTCAACATTATCTCTTGCCAAGCTTTGATAAATACCCTCAGTGAATCACAGCATTAGTGTGTGAAAGACTTTTTGTAATAACTTTCAGCCCCAAATAAGTTGTATTATTATCATTAGTATAAGGCTGGTGCATGAGAGGCAGTGACAGATTGGGGCTCAAAAATGGCCCGGGCATTTGTGAGTGTGCGCCGCCACGATGTACTGGGGCATGCCGCGAGTCATGGGGGCGTGGACTCGTGGCATGACCCCATTACCAACCATGATGACGCTTGCTGGGGGTGGGGGAGTGTGGCACGCCCCCATTTCCATGGAGACAAGTGGGGGAGGCTAAACCAGAGAGCCAGAGGCTGCGCTGCGCGTGGCCTTCCCAGCTCTCTAAGGGACCGGATCTGCCCACCTGCCCATCGGCCCTTCTGGCATGTGCCAGAAGTGCCAGATGGCCAGTCCGGCCCTGATGAGAGGTATAGGAGGCCATGAGGGGCTGATGGAGAGTGGAACGCACATCTGTTTGGAGCATATCTTGTGCATTTTTAAACAGTACTTGCTCCAGAAACAATTGTATAGAAGCATGGGCAATGCAGTCATAAGCATTTCAAACACATCTACCTTATAAGTGATGATGAAGTACAACTGAACTGTAACTTTGCTTTGTTATGTAGGCAGAATTCCCTGAGGGCATGCTGACACAGTTGCAGGCTATGAAGAGTTGCAATCTTTTGCACTATGTATAGTCTGGGGCACGTGGACATTAATGTTGTTTATGATAAATAACAAATCAAGGGGTCGATTCAGAGTTGCTTTTTTTAGCACATCTACGATCAATTACTCAGACATGTGTTGGGACGGCCAGCACAGGGCAAGTTCATCCCGCATGTCAGGATCCAGCTACTCACCACAGACATGCGAGAGCATTGCACGCTGCGTTGTCCCCCCGTCTGCCTCTGCCTGTCAATCAGGCAGAGGCGATCGCACAAGTGAGATGCCGTCGCATCTCCCTGTGTGCACACGCACAGTATAGCTGCTGTGCGTGCATACACTTCACCGGGCTTCAGCCTGCGACCTCAGTCATCAGGATGTTCATGCAGGCGAATGCACTCTACACCCAAGGTTTTTCAACTTCTGGTGGACACGTGGGGCCAAATGTAACAGAGTGAGAGTTTCAAAAAGTGAGAGATTTGGTAAGGTTTTGCAGTTTTTTTTAAAGTGGCAATCATTTACACAGCAAGATCAACCTGGTTTTGCAGTGTAAATGATTGCAACTTAAAAAAAAACCTGAAAAACCTTACCAAATCTCTCACTTTCAGAAACTCTCACTCTATTATATTTGCCCGTGGGGTCTGGCAGATGTGGACTTCATACCTCATGACACACCCCAAGGTTCCAGTGTATGGATCCAGGTCACAGGATCCACATGCAGAGTTTGTGGATGCTCTGTCCATGAGGTGTATCTTCCATCTACCATACAACTTTCATCCAGTATCCCTTCTGCCAAAGGTCCTATGGAAATTCAAACAGAAGGGGGCACCCTCATCCTTGTAGCCCCAGCATGGCCCAAACATCATTGGTTCTCCGATCTACAGAGTCTCTCAGTGGATCGACCCCTTCCACTGCCTTTGCAATGGGACCTCCTATCTCAGGGTCTATGTCTACAACCAGATCTGACCAGTCTGTCTGCATGGCTCTTGAATCATCAATTTTAAGAGCAAAAGTTTTTTCACGTTCTGTGATACAGACAATGCTTAAAGCATGCAAACCAGCCTCAGCCCTGTCTTTATTTTAATATTTATTTTACAGGGGTATTAGAGGTAACAGTGGGCCCTTAATGATGGAAACTGCCCTAGGCTTCAGCCTTGGCCTTTGGTACCCTTTAGGGGGTAATCCCATTATTGGGGGGGTCCCCACTTCCCCAAGAATCCCTAGCTTGCCTCTAAGCGTAACAACTGCAGTGATCTATTTCCACTGCAAATATTGAGTAGTATGGTGTCAAGCAAATGATGATATTCAGAAAAATGATGCGCTACCGGCTGGTTGCTGGTCCCCGAGGCAATAGCAGCTCGGATAGCCACCCTGTGGTTACCTATACATTCTTTAAACGTGGACTCAGTCTTACCTATATAGCTGAGTCCACAGGGACCTACTATCTGTTAACTCTCAAAGCTAGAGTTGACATCACCAGTCAAAAGAAATTGACAGGTTACACATGTACATTTGAAGCAACAATTTATAACTGGACCAAATAAAACTGGTCTGCCTGTGGTGTGTGGTGTACCAGTCTTGACCAGTATGTCCTTCAAACTGCGCCCACGTTTGTAAGAAGGCATTAGTCTATGATCCTGTAAACGTGATTCCACCTTCAGGGCTGCTTCTTTTGCCTCCCGGCATTCCGCCTCTGGTTATAAGACAGGACAATAACATTTTGAACATCAATACTAGTAGTCACATAATGAAGGGATTTCTATTTTCACAGATTAATAAAATGCAGATAACTTTACAAAAAAAAAAAACTTTAGCAGTTAAATTGCTGTGTTTTTAATAAACTCATCATAGAGTCTTTAATTCCCAAAATGTATTTTGTATCTAAAATATTGTCATAGTTCACAATGAAAAACACAATTTATCCACCCCCCCCACCCCCCCAAAAAAAAGGACTGTAAAATTATGTTTATTAATTTGGCAAGTAAAGTTCATATATACTGTAAGTCACAGAGGTCCTGCATACGGGTCTGGGATTCAAGGTCGACACCAGTTAGGTTGACACAACTTAGGTCAACACCAATTGGTCGACACACATTAGGTCGACACCAGAAATAGGTTGCCACAGACAAAAAGCTGACATTTACAAGGTAGACATTGAAAAAGGCTCACATGGGTGAGCTTTTGGGGCGTGGAGCTCCCTATATTGCTCTGACTGGGCCACCTTGGGGCATCACCACCTTACATTTACTTTTAACACTTATACCACATTGTGTTTGATTTATATTTATGTAGCATTTTTCACATATCTTTTACACTTACAGTATAACACTGCTCAGCTAAACTTCACATTCTAACACTCTGACACTTTACTGCTGTCCTCCTTTTTTTCTTTTACATTCAGCAGCCTCTTTCATTTGCTTAACGCTGATCTTTCACTTCTATCCTTTTTATGTGTGGTGCCCTAGGGTGGTGTGGCTGGGGTGGTCTGGGGGTGCTCTCCATCCTGGAGGTGAACCCCTATAGTGTTAGGGACCTTTCCAATGAGGTCACCGTGAAGCAGGTGGGCAGGCTCATATACTGGCCAATATATGCCAAGAACCTCAAATATTATATTATGGTTATAATAATTTTAAGGGTGTATGGTGCACCTGCACCCCGGTTCCTATGTTATAATATTGCAGTACTTAGTCCCAGCAAGGCAGCACATCCCATTATAATAAGCTAGGGTGTGCAGTCCAGGTCCCGTTTCCAAAATACATTTAAAAACCAACAGTAATGATATCCCAGTAATAGGTACATAAAGCAGGTATTGCAAATAAGATATTATTTATTTATAAGATAGCTTTGTGATTTACCAGATAGTATGTCCCTGTGGACTCAGCTATATAGGTAAGACTGAGTCCAAGTTTATAGAACGTATGGGTAACCACAGGGCGGCTATCCGAGCTGCTATTGCCTCGGTGACCAGCGACCAGCCAGTAGCGCATAATTTTTCTGAATATCATCATTCACTTGTTAGCTTGCGCTACCGGATGATTGACACCGTACTACCCAATATTCGCGGTGGATATAGATCACTGCAGTAGTTACGCTTAGAGTCAAGCTGGATACATCGGCTTAATGTAATTGCACTTAAGGGGTTAAGTGAAAGTATCTCATACTCCAGCCTGCACTAAGT
The DNA here is from genome assembly GCF_028390025.1 of Pseudophryne corroboree. Lineage (NCBI taxonomy): Eukaryota > Metazoa > Chordata > Amphibia > Anura > Myobatrachidae > Pseudophryne > Pseudophryne corroboree. The sequence continues at coordinate 317,181,437 of NC_086451.1, read as the reverse complement.
GTTTTACTGAGTAGTTTTCCTCTTTGGAGATACGTTATGAGTTGTTTCTCTACTTTACTATTTTGTTTGACTTTGTGTTTTTAAGTAGTCAAATACACAGATGGTTGCTGTTTCGTAACATAATAATGTATCTGTACTAGTTAGTTACATATGTTGCTGTTTGCTATTTTTGTAGCTTCCATTCATAGGATAGACTGCTCTTATCAGTATGTGTATACTACAGTCGATAATATCTTATTTGCAATACCTGCTCTATGTACCTATTATTGGGATATCATTACCATTGGTTTTTAAATGTATTTTGCATGTCTTTAATGTGATGTAATTCTTGTGCAGTTTTGATTTTTCACTGTGGTATTTTGAGTTACTATGGTTACTAAACTTGCGCTTTGGTCATTACAGCTCCTGATGATCAACTGTTAATGATGTCAGCGTAGGTTATGCACCGGTGGTGTCGGTGGTCCTCCCGCAGGATTCACTACAGATCTCTTTATGCTGTATCTATTTAAGGTATGTGTTTGTACTTTGTGTTATTTACTGATGACAATTTGAATGATAAATTGAAACGTTGAAAAATACAGGACAGTTGTCCGTAATTCTTTCTGGATAAGCTTGAGTGCTGCACCCGTGGGACAGTATAAATTTACTGAGGGTACCAGCGCCAGCATTGGAAGGCTTACTGGGAGTGCCAGACCACATCATCTATATATATATATATCTCTTAGAGATGTGTGACGGGCACTTTTCGTGTCTTGGTTCTGGTTCCATGCTTGTGTTTTGGATATGGATTGGTTTTGCCAAAACCACCCTTTTGTGTTTTGGATTTGGATGTTTTTTGAAAAAACAACACAAAAACAGCTAATTCACAGAATTTGGGGGTAATTTTGATCTTACGGTATTATTAACCTCAATAACATTCATTTACAGTCTATTCTGAACACCTCACAATATTGTTTTTAGGACAAAAGGTTTCACCAAGGTTGCTGTATGACTAAGCTAAGTGACACAAGTGTGCAGCACAAACACCTGGCCCATCTCGGAATGGCACTGCAGTTTCAGACAGGATGGCAGATATAAAAAAATAGGCCCCAAACAGCACATGATGCAAAGAAGAAAAAGAGGTACAATGAGGTAGCTGTATGACTAAGCTAAGCGACCTAAGTGTGCGGCACAAACACCTGGCCCATTTGGAGTGGCACTGCAGCAGTGGCATGCGGTGAGGTCAGTGGCTGGTGAGGCACTGCAGCTATAATGTCAGCCGAGTCCCACCGATGCCCGCTACCGCCTCCGAGCTGATGCCGGCTAGCACCACTACCCCTGCATGCTCCGAAGGCATATTATATATATATATATATATATATATATATACACACACACACAAAGTGTGATCTGCCGGCACTCGCGGTCAGTGTATAAACTTCTCAATGTTTCAATTTTATGACAACATTTTTCATCAAGTATAAAATAAGATAACTGTGGCTTACCTTAAATACTCTTCACCAAGCCCCATATGCAGCTATGCTTCCTGCTGTTCCAGACTAACACTGACGTCAGAATGGCGCCCATTTGCAGTGAGCATGACGTCAGCTGAAATTTTTTTCATAAAATTGAAATGTTGAGAAGTATACAGATGTAACTGCCTTATAATAATTTATACTGTTACCCACCCCACCAGATCACTATTTCTTTAACCCCTGCATTGGAGGGCACCCAGGACACTGTACTGATATGTAGCCCATACACTTGTGCGATGCCCTGCGACGTCGCGGGGCATCGCACCGGCAGTTCAGGTGCGATGAAATCGCACCTGAACTGCCAAAGTGACTACCATGCAATCATGCGATAGATCGCATGATAATCACGTGATGGGCACTTCACTGCCTCTGGCTGCTCCCGGCAGGTGCCCATCGCGCATCGCAGTGTGATATATCGCACAGCGTCCCCTTTTTACACATTATGGCAGACAGCGTCACCCCTTTTTACACATTACGGCAGACAGCGTCCCCTTTTTACACATTACGGCAGACAGTGTCCCCTTTTTTACACATTACAGCAGACAGCGTCCCCTTTTTTACACATTACGGCAGATAGCGTCCCCTTTTTACACATTACGGCAGACAGCGTCCCCCTTTTTACACATTACGGCAGACAGCGTCCCCTTTTTTACACATTACGGCAGACAGCGTCCCCCTTTTTACACATTACGGCAGACAGCATCCCCTTTTTTATACATTACGGCAGACAGAGCCCCCTTTTTACACATTACGGCAGACAGCGTACCCTTTTTACACATTACGGCAGACAGCGTCCCCTTTTTACACATTACGGCAGACAGCGTCCCACTTTTTACACATTATGGCAGACAACGTACCCTATTTTACACATTATATATTTAGTGGCCCCCCCTCATCCACACCCCTTATATATTTAAGGATCCTCCCACCCAATAAATATTTAGAACAACAATAAACAAGAATAAGCGCTGGGAAACTGGATAAGAAATTTCTCACAATTTTAATAGTGTGATATGAAAAATAATAATTACTGTTGCAACAGATGATTAAAAAGAAATATGTATAATAAAATTAGGGCATAGCATAGCACTGCAAAGATTTAAAAAGTCCCATATACTTTATAGTATGTATATAGTTTGTCGGTACTCAAATGAGACAGTTCATTCCCAAAGATTTTTTGCAACAGTCCAGGAACAATAATAGCAAATGGAAAAGTGAAAACTGCAGTTGGAATGACCTTACGTAGCTAGGTTCAAGAGGCTGCTTGGTCCAATTAGTTGCTCAGGTCCAATGGTGCAGATGTCCAAATCGCTGATGAGAGGAGTTCCTATATACGACTTCTAGGCGTTTGTATGGGGATGAGGAATCAGAGTCCAGCTAATCCACCGACGCGTTTCGCTGTTTTGCACAGCTTTATCAAGGTGATTGTATTGCAGTGACTGGGTGCCCTTTATATAGCAGTGCTAATAGCCCATACAGAACAGGTGTGACAAATTAAGAACATTTAGATAATGTTAAAAATGAAATTCTATCCAGTTTCCATAAATAGTGACAGACACTAGGACTAAAATATCAATAATTTGTAAGGTTTTTATTAATATAAAGCCTATTTTAAATGAATTCAATGATTGTGAAGATAGGTTCCCGATCACGTGATCGCGGAACCATTTCCTATGTCTGGACCGCACAAAGAGACCCGTTCGTGCGGTCCGTCGCCTGGTTACAGGGCGCCGGACTTGCCGGAGGCTTGGCCTGGTTCCGGTCACGTGTCTGGACGCCAACCAATGGGTATGATTTTGCGTTCCACACACTGGAAACTGGAACAAGTTTGCGTTCCAGACATAGGAAATGGTTCCGCGATCACGTGATCGGGAACCTATCTTCACAATCATTGAATTCATTTAAAATAGGCTTTATATTAATAAAAACCTTACGAATTATTGATATTTTAGTCCTAGTGTCTGTCACTATTTATGGAAACTGGATAGAATTTCATTTTGAACATTATCTAAATGTTCTTAATTTGTCACACCTGTTCTGTATGGGCTATTAGCACTGCTATATAAAGGGCACCCAGTCACTGCAATACAATCACCTTGATAAAGCTGTGCAAAACAGCGAAACGCGTCAGTGGATTAGCTGGACTCTGATTCCTCATCCCCATACAAACGCCTAGAATTCGGATATAGGAACTCCTCTCATCAGCGATTTGGACATCTGCACCATTGGACCTAAGCAACTAATTGGACCAAGCAGCCTCTTGAACCTAGCTACGTAAGGTCATTCCAACTGCAGTTTTCACTTTTCCATTCGCTATTATTGTTCCTGGACTGTGGCAAAAAATCTTTGGGGATGAACTGTCTCATTTGAGTACCGGCAAACTATATACATACTATAAAGTATATGGGACTTTTTAAATCTTTGCAGTGCTATGCTATGCCCTAATTTTATTATACATATTTCTTTTTAATCATCTGTTGCAACAGTAATTATTATTTTTCATATCACACTATTAAAATTGTGAGAAATTTCTTATCCAGTTTCCCAGCGCTTATTCTTGTTTATTGTTGTTCTAGTTATAGGTTCTAACTAACCCCGGTGTATTAGCTGCTCTAAGAAAAGCAACTCACCACGAGCGCCAAAGGTTTTACTTGTTAATTCCATTTTTCCAATAAATATTTAGTAACCCCTCTTTCCCACCCTTTATATATTTAATGAACCTTTCACTCCCACCCTGTAAAATATATGCAATGATTCCCCCAGCTGGACAACCCTCCCCCCCCCTCCTCTGTCTGACCTCAGTGCAGGCTTGTTAGAGTCCAGCTCCAGGGTCCGAAGTCGCCTTCTCAGGGGATGAGATGTCATGAAGTCTCACCCCCCAGTGCCTGCTACACAGCACTGTCACTGGCGCCACCGGAGGAGAGGAGCTTGAAGCACCGCAGCAGCCGCTGGTTCAGCCTGCAGGAGCCGGGGATAATACTTCTTCTCTCCAGACTCCGCCTCCAGAAGCAGCTCTCTCTGATCTCTACCGCCGCTGCTGAGAGTGCTGTGAGTTACTAGGAGATGAGGGTTGGGCCAGGGGTTGACGGGGGTGGGGGCACTGCCGCTGGCCAATTAAATATAAATCATTGACAGGGTGTGTCAAAGCGGCACTTCCAGTAGGTGCCGCCTATATGTATTTTTTTAATGGGCTTTTACTGCCCGATGCTCAGCCCCGCCCCCCACTTCCGTCTCTTTAACATTGTTAGCTGGAGGCACCGAGAACGGTGCCTCTGAAACAAATTCAGAACACTTTTTTATGAAGTAGAAATTATTAAAATAATGTAAAGGCTACAGCAGATACTTATGACACAGAATATGTGTCATAAGTATCTTCTTTATATTATTTTAATCATTAATGACAGGGGAGGCACTGCCTCCCCTGCCTCCCCTGACTGCACGTCCCTGCACTGCAGTGGCAGATAGGATGGCATTTAAAAAAACTAGGCAACAAACAGCACATCATGCAAAGAAGAAAAAGAGGTGCAATGAGGTTGTTAGGGTCTCCTGCCCTGTGCTGCCACGTCGTCATGGCAACCGGGAGACAAGTGCTAGCGGAGTAACCTGAGCGCAGCTGATACTCCGGTTCGGGTCTTTTGCTATGCAGTGGTTACAGGCAGGGGATCCGGTGCTGGTTTTTGTGCTCACAGTCTGTGAGGTCTGAGGGGGGCGTGGACAGCACCTGATTTATAAGGCCTCTTCTCAGGTTAAGCAGATGCTGCTGAATCTTTGTTGGTTAGTCAGTTCCTGAAAGTTAGCCAGTACTGTGTAGCTTTGTATTTGTTGTTGCTTACTGCAAATAGGCCTGGGGATTTGGTACTACACTCTGCCAATCCAGACCTAGCAGTAAGACTGGAGTCAGTCATTTAGCCTGCTGAGGTTCTTTTGCTATTCTGTGAACCCAGCAGGTTTGTGGCTGTACTTTCAGACCTGCCTGCATAATCCTCTCTCACTGTGCAGGGCGTCCATGTGTCAGTTTAGTGGCAGTAAGCTGAACCTGGGCCCTGCAAGTGAGAATTAGGATTGTGGAGACTCTCCTTGTGTCTATTATTCCATCTCTGACCAAGGAGTTTACTGCCACACCCGTTGGTAACCCTTTAGGGTTTTGCTGTTGCCCTTAGCAACAGCATTTCGGGTTCTCTACGTATTAAAACACTACATCTTGCTTTTTCCATCTGAGCATTTCTAATACTAGGGAGACACCCAGTTTCTTAGCCTCTGGGCTTCTCTGTTCACTCTGTGTTGGTTTTGTTACCCTATCACCTTCTGTGTACGTTATGTCATATTTCCCAGTCTGTCTGTGAGTTCATTTGTTTTGCATCCCTCTCTGTTCAGACACCAGTACATTCCTGCAGGCACTGGTGTGCATAACAGTTCAAACACCAGTACATTCCTGCAGGCACTGGTGTGCATAACATATTCAGCAGCCCAATACTCCTGTTGAAATTTTGTGGGAATATGGAGCATACCCCTCAAAATACGTTGCAACAGGTGGTCGATCAGGTGCAGGTCCTGACTCGTCAATTTAATGATTTGTCCATTAAAATGCACACCTCCCAGGCCGCTGGCGGAGCTCCCGCAGCAGCAGCACCTTCAGGGGTTAAGGAGCCGAAAGTAAATCTTCCGGATCGTTTTTCTGGAGATCGCTCGCAGTTCTTTTGTTTCAAGGAGAGCTGCAAGTTATATTTCCAGCTTAGGCCTCAGTCTTCTGGGTCAGAGATTCAGCGGGTGGGTATAGTGATTTCCTTGCTACAAGGAGACCAACAGGTCAGGGCATATGGGTTGCAGCCTGACTGTCCGTCGCTTAAAAGTGTTGATGCTTTATTTACGGCACTGGGCATGTTGTATGATGACCCTGACAAGACGGCCTCAGCCGAGGCTCAGATTTCGATCCTTAAGCAAGGGCGAAGGCCAGTTGAGGTTTACTGTACGGAGTTTCGGAGGTTGGCCCATGATACCCAGTGGAATGACCCAGCCCTGAGACACCAGTACCGAAGAGGTCTTTCTAACCAGATAAAAGACCAACTGGTACAATATCCCTTGCCTGATAGCTTGGATCAGCTCATGCAGTTATCCATCCGGGTGGATAGACAGCTGAGAGAGCGTAGGCTTGAAAGGGAGACCGAGGTTTCCTTCTTTCCCAAGGGAAACTCAGACTCTGAGGAATTTTCCGAGGAGCCTATGCAGATTGGGGCTACCCGCCTCTCCTCGCGTGAGAAGACGCGGAGGAGACAGCAGGGGTTGTGTTTGTACTGTGGGAATAAGGGTCATGTGGTAGTATCATGCCCAGAAAAGCCGGAAAACTTCAGGGCCTGAGGGTGATGGGAAATATCCTGTCAGGCCAGAAGTCAGAACTTCCCAAGAAGACTTTTATCATTCCGGTGACCTTGAAGATCCTCGGTCAAACTGTCAAGACTGAGGCCTTTGTGGACAGTGGGGCCGACGGGGTTTTTATGGACCGCCAATTCGCCCTGAAACACTCTGTTTCCTTAGTACCCTTGGCGTCGGAAATTGAGATTTGTGGGTTAAACGGGGAACCATTATCCCAGGGTAAAATTACCTCTTGCACTAGCCAGATTTCTTTGTTTATTGGAGCCACACACTCTGAAAAAATTGTCCTTTTATGTGACTGTCTGTACTTTTGCCCCATTGGTGTTGGGGTTACCCTGGTTAAGGGCCCACAATCCTCAATTTGACTGGGTCTCTGGGGAGATTCTTAGTTGGGGTACTGATTGTTTCAGGAGTTGCTTGAGCCTTCCAGTCAGGCTCTCGCAGCTAAGTTTGCCAGGATTGCCAGGGTGTTATGCAGATTTTGCGGACGTGTTCTCCAAAAAAGTTGCAGAGGTACTACCTCCCCATCGCCCCTATGACTGTGCCATTGATTTGTTGCCGAATGCTAAGCTTCCCAAGAGCAGGTTGTACTCCCTGTCACGTCCTGAGACTCAGGCTATGGCAGAGTACATTCAGGAGAACTTGGCTAAAGGATTTATCAGACCTTCACAGTCTCCAGTTGGGTCGGGGTTCTTCTTCGTGGGTAAAAAGGACGGTTCATTGCGACCCTGCATCGACTTCAGGGAATTGAACCGTATCACGATTAAAAACTCATACCCACTGCCTCTCATTTCGGTCTTGTTTGACCAGCTTCGTACTGCCACCATTTTTTCTAAGATTGACCTACGCGGTGCGTACAATCTAATCCGAATAAGAGAGGGGGATGAATGGAAGACTGCCTTTAATACCCACTCAGGGCATTATGAATATTTGGTGATGCCTTTTGGGCTCTGTAATGCCCCGGCAGTCTTCCAGGATTTCATGAACGATGTGCTCAGGGAATATTTGGATAGATTCTTAGTTGTATACTTAGATGACATCCTAATCTTCTCCCATTCCCTGGAGGAACATCGGAAGCATGTACGCTTAGTCCTAAAGAAACTCAGAGACCACCGGCTTGGGGCGAAGCTGGAGAAGTGCGAATTTGAAGTTCAGCAAATCGCATTTCTAGGATATATTATCTCCCCAGAAGGTTTCCAAATGGAGGGTTCCAAGGTACAGGCAGTCATGGATTGGGTGCAGCCCACTAGTTTGAAGGTGCTTCAGCGTTTCCTGGGCTTTGCAAATTTTTATAGACGATTTATCGCTGGATTTTCGTCTATAGTGGCGCCCTTGGTGGCACTCACTAAGAAAGGGGCGGATGTTGCTCACTGGTCTCGTGAGGCCAAAGCGGCTTTTGCCCGTCTCAAAAGGGCATTTGTCTCGGCCAAGGTGCTGCGACACCCAGATCCAGAGCGTCCTTTTGTGGTGGAAGTGGATGCCTCTGAGATGGGTATTGGGGCAGTGCTCTCTCAGATGGGAGTGTCTGATAATCGCCTTCATCCCTGTGCTTACTTTTCCCGTAAATTTTCGCCTGCCGAGATGAATTATGATGTGGGTAACCGGGAATTGTTGGCTATTAAGGATGCACTCGAGGAGTGGAGACACTGGCTTGAGGGGGCTAAGTTTGTGGTCTCAATTCTCACCGACCATAAGAATTTGGCATATTTAGAGTCAGCGAAGCGTCTCAATGCCAGGCAGGCACGATGGGCTTTGTTTTTTGCTCGCTTTAATTTTTTGATAACATATCGCCCTGGGTCAAAAAACATCAAGGCTGATGCGCTCTCGCGGAGTTTTGCTCCAATCCAGGAGACCACCGAGGAGCCGTTGCCCATTGTGTCCCCATCATGTATTAAAGTGGGCATTACCCAGGACCTCTTGTCATTAGTCCTTAGAGCACAGGAGCAGGCTCCTCCAGACCTTCCGGTAGGTCTTTTGTTTGTGCCTCCTAGGTTAAGACAGCGAGTGTTCCTGGAATTCCATGCCAAGAAGTCGGCAGGTCACCCGGGTATTGCCAGAACTCGGGAGTTGCTATCTAGGGCGGTGTGGTGGCCCTCGGTGGCTAAGGATGTGGATCAGTGGGTTCGGGCATGTGACATCTGTGCCCGAAATAAGACTCCTAGAGGGGTTCCTGTTGGCCCATTACATCCACTCTCTATTCCATCTAAGCCATGGACCCACATTTCAATGGATTTTGTTGTGGACTTGCCCAAATCCTCGGGGATGACAGCCATCTGGGTTGTCGTTGACAGGTTTTCGAAGATGGCGCACTTCGTTCCACTGGTTGGGCTGCCATCGGCCAGACGCCTGTCTGAATTATTTATGCTGCATGTTGTGCGTCTCCACGGGTTGCCACTTGATGTGGTCTCTGACCGCGGATCCCAGTTTGTGGCCAAATTCTGGAGGGCATTTTGTTCCGATCTCCAGATTTCTGTCAGCTTGTCGTCAGGCTACCATCCGCAGTCTAATGGGCAGACTGAAAGGGTGAACCAGTCCTTGGAGCAGTTCCTCAGGTGTTATGTCTCCAAGTGTCAGACTGACTGGGTTGCTCATCTGTCAATGGCGGAGTTTGCCTATAACAACGCGGCTCACTCTGCTACAGGGATCTCTCCCTTCCTTTGTGTGTATGGGCATCATCCTAAGGCCAATTCTTTTGACCCCCTGGACTCCACGCCTGGTGGTTCCTCTGTCATTTCGGTCCTTAGAGGTATTTGGAGGAAAGTGAAGAAAGCCCTTGTGTCTGTGTCATTAGTGACCAAAAGGGTTTTTGATAAGCGGAAAAGACCCTGCAGCTTCAAATTAGGAGACTTCGTCTGGTTGTCTACCAAGAATTTGAAGTTGAGACAGCCATCTCATAAGTTAGGCCCCCGGTTCATCGGCCCTTATAAGATCACTAGGGTTATCAATCCGGTGGCATTTCAGTTAGATCTGCCCCGTTCTTTGGGTATCAATAAAACATTTCATTGTTCCCTTTTAAAACGGGCGATTAGTAATCCTTCTTCCAGAGGAAGACCTTCCCCTCTTCTGATACGTGGCCAGAGGGAGTTTGTTGTTGAAAGGATTCTTGACTCCAAGATGGTTCGGGGTCGGCTGTCATTTTTGGTGCACTGGAAGGGGTATGGCCCGGAGGAGCGGTCGTGGGTGCGCAGTTGTGATCTTCATGCCCCCAGACTGATACGCTCTTTCTTCTCACAGTTCCCCGATAAACCCGGTGGTAGGGGTTCTTTGACCCCTCGTCAGAGGGGGGGTACTGTTAGGGTCTCCTGCCCTGTGCTGCCACGTCGTCATGGCAACCGGGAGACAAGTGCTAGCGGAGTAACCTGAGCGCAGCTGATACTCCGGTTCGGGTCTTTTGCTATGCAGTGGTTACAGGCAGGGGATCCGGTGCTGGTTTTTGTGCTCACAGTATGTGAGGTCTGAGGGGGGCGTGGACAGCACCTGCTTTATAAGGCCTCTTCTCAGGTTAAGCAGATGCTGCTGAATCTTTGTTGGTTAGTCAGTTCCTGAAAGTTAGCCAGTACTGTGTAGCTTTGTATTTGTTGTTGCTTACTGCAAATAGGCCTGGGGATTTGGTACTACACTCTGCCAATCCAGACCTAGCAGTAAGACTGGAGTCAGTCATTTAGCCTGCTGAGGTTCTTTTGCTATTCTGTGAACCCAGCAGGTTTGTGGCTGTACTTTCAGACCTGCCTGCATAATCCTCTCTCACTGTGCAGGGCGTCCATGTGTCATTAGTGGCAGTAAGCTGAACCTGGGCCCTGCAAGTGAGAATTAGGATTGTGGAGACTCTCCTTGTGTCTATTATTCCATCTCTGACCAAGGAGCTTACTGCCACACCCGTTGGTAACCCTTTAGGGTTTTGCTGTTGCCCTTAGCAACAGCATTTCGGGTTCTCTACGTATTAAAACACTACATCTTGCTTTTTCCATCTGAGCATTTCTAATACTAGGGAGACACCCAGTTTCTTAGCCTCTGGGCTTCTCTGTTCACTCTGTGTTGGTTTTGTTACCCTATCACCTTCTGTGTACGTTATGTCATATTTCCCAGTCTGTCTGTGAGTTCATTTGTTTTGCATCCCTCTCTGTTCAGACACCAGTACATTCCTGCAGGCACCGGTGTGCATAACAGTTCAAACACCAGTACATTCCTGCAGGCACTGGTGTGCATAACAGAGGTAGCTGTATGACTAAGCTAAGCGACACAAGTCTGCTGCACAAACAACATGGGACATGCTGTAATTTGCCCAGATGTAAAACACACACAATATTGGTGGTACAGGAGAGCATAACCCTAAACCACACACACACACACACACACACACACACACACACACACGGCAAAGCATGTAAAATTAATTTGGACAATAATAACTTTATTTGGAGCTATTATAATAATATGCAGCACAGGTGAGCGTACCCCTATACCACACAGGACAAACCCTGTAAAAATTATTTGGATAATAATATAAGTAATGTATATAACTCTTTTATTTGGAGTAAATAATATACAGTACAGGACACCACCACTGGATTTATGGCAGCACAAGACACCACCACTGGACTGATGCAGCACAAGACAGCACCACTGGACTGGATTTATACGGCAGTACCCCTGGACTTATACGGCAGTACCCCTGGAGTTGTACGGCAGTGTCAGACATGATGGCACTTTAAAAAACTAGTCCCCAAACAGCACATGATGCAAAGAAGAAAAAGAGAGGCAAGATGGAATTGTCCTTGTGCCCTCCCACCCACCCTTATGTTGTATAAACAGGACATGCATACCTTAACAAACAAATCATTTCAGTGACAGGGTCTGCCACAGAACTGTGGCTGAAATGACTGGTTTGTTTGGGCCCCCACCAAAAAAGAAGCTATTAATCTCTCCTTGCACAAACTGGCTCAACAGAGGCAAGATGTCGACATCATCCTCCATTTCCTCACCACTTTCAGTGTATACATCTTTCTCCTCGCAGAGTATTAATTTGTCCCCACTGGAATCCAATATCACAGGTTCCTGTGTACTTTCAGGAGGCAATTGCTGGTAAAGGTCTTGCTGGAGGAATTTATAATTCATTCTGATTAACATCATCTTCTCAACATTTTATGGAAGTAACCTCCTACGCCGATCGCTGATAAGGTTACCGGCTGCACTATTTGGGAGTACACACTGGAGAGGAGGCAACTTAGGTAAAATAAAACCAGTTTGTGCAGGGGCATCCAAATTGCCTCTTTTTCCTGCCAGTATACATACAGACTGTCTGACATGCCTACTTTGATGCTGTCACTCATATAATTCTCCACCATTCTTTTAATGGTGACAGAATCATATGCAGGAACAGTTGACATGTCAGTAATTGTTGGCAGGTCCTTCAGTCTGGACCAGATGTCAGCAGTCGATCCTAATTGCCTTGCATCACTGTCAGCGGGTGGGCTAGGAAATCTTTTCCTTTTCCTCGCAGCCCCAGTTGCAGGAGAAAATGAAGGAGGAGATGTTGACGGTTCACGTTCCGCTTGAGTTGACAATTTTCTCACCAGCAGGTCTTTGAACCTCTGCAGACTTGTATCTGCCGGAAAGAGAGATACAATGTAGGCTTTAAAACTCGGATCGAGCACGGTGGCCAAAATGTAGTGCTCTGATTTCAACAGATTGACCACCCTTAAATCCTGGAAAAGCGAATGAGGGGCTCCATCCACAAGTCCAACATACTTTGCAGAATCGCTTCATCTTAGCTCCTCTTTATATTTCTCCAGCTGCTGCTGCAAAAGCCTGATGAGGGGAATGACCTGACTCAAGCTGGCAGTGTCTGAACTGACTTTGCATGTGCTAAGTTCGAAGGGTTGGAGAACCTTGCACAAGACAGAAATCATTCTCCACTGCACTTGAGACAGGTGCATTTCCCCTCCTTTGCCTATATCGTAGGTGGATGTATAGGCTTGAATGGCCTTTTGCTGCTCCTCCATTCTCTGAAGCATATAAAATGTTGAATTCCACCTCGTTACCACTTCTTGCTTCAGGTGATGGCAGGGCAGGTTCAGTACTGTTTGCTGGCCCTCCAGTCATCAGCACGTTGTGGCTGAATGTCGAAAGTGGCTCACAATTTTTCAGGCACTGACAGCATCTCCTGCACACCCCTGTCATTTTTCAATAAATTCTGCACCACCAAATTAATTGCATGTGCAAAACATGGGACATGCTGCCCAGATGTAATGCATGCACAATATTGGTGGCATTGTCCGATATCACAAATGCCCAGGAGAGTCTAAGTGGGGTAAGCCAGTGGCACACGTGCGGGGTGGTTCCGAGTACCTGGAAACCCCCCCTGAAGAGCAGAATTTTCTATTTTTGAGCCACAGCTGTCTCCGTCTCAGCTAAAAGCCGCGATTGTGTACACAATCGCGACAGTGAAGCTGCTGCTCTGCTGCAGCACTGGAGAGCTACTGCACTGTATGTAAGTAGCTCACTTTTTACAGAATGCCCGGCGTGGAGCTGCTGGCTGCGCATGCTCAGCCACAGTCAGATCCCTCCGTTCTCACACTGCTGCCCATCTGCGCCCAGCACCTGGTGGGGAAAACAATGTGTGTATGTATATATTTGTAGTTATGTATGTATGTGTGCTTGTGTATGTGTGTATGTATGTGTTAGTGTATATATGTATGAATGTATATACATATATATGTGTGTGTGTGTGTGTGTGTATGTGTATATATATATATATAATATATGTATGTATGTAAATAAGTGTGTGTGTATATATATATATATATATATATACATGCACATATACATAGACACCCCCTCCCCTCTCAGAAACCCCCCTCAATAAATCCTTCATTTACCCATGTAAGCCATTGTGCAATGATGTCCTTCAGTTTCCGTAAGAGGTTGTCAGCGGTGTGCATCTTTGGGAAAGCGGTGATACATAGCGTAGTCTGCCTAGGAACGAGTTGGCGTTTGCGAGATGCTGCTACTGGTGTCGCTGCTGTTGTTGCTGCGGGAGGCAATACATATCCCCAGTGGGCTGTCACAGTCATAGAGTCCTTAGTCTGCCCTGCTCCACTTGTCCACATGTCCATGGTTAAGTGTACAGTGGGTACAACTGCATTTTTTAGGACACTGAGGACACTTTTTCTGACATTTCTGTACATTCTTTGTATCGCCTGCCTAGTGAAGTGGAATCTAGATGGGATTTGGTACCGGGGACACACTACCTCAAACAATTCTCTAAGTCCCACTGAACTAAAGGCGGATACTGGATGCACGTCTAACACCAACATAGCTGTCAAGGCCTCAGTTATCCGCTTTGCAACAGGATGAATGTTATCATATTGGACAGTCAATTGCTTACTTGAAGTAGTACAATTGGTCTTTCCAACTTCCCCTCTAGGATGACGATTGACTCACAGCAGCAACAATAGCAGCGGCAGCAACAGCAGCAGTAGGCATAGCACTCTAGGATCCTCCGGAGGAATCCCGGTTAGGAGAGGACTCCTCAGCCTTGCCAGTGACATGGCCTGCAGGACTACTGACGTTCCTGACTGAGGAGGAAGTTGACGTTGAGGGAGTTGGTGGTGTGGCTTGCAGGAGCTTGGGTACAAGAAAAATAAGGGATTTAGGTGTCAGTGGACTGCTTATGCTCTTACCCAAAGTTTCTGAACATGACAATGACTTCTGATGAATGCGCAGCAGTTGACGTATAAGGGGGGATGTTCCTAGGTGGTTAATGTCATTACCCCTACTTATTATGGATTGACAGAGGCAACACACAGCTTGACACCTGTTGTCCGGATTTGTGGAGAAATAATTCCACACCGAAAAGGTGGCTTTATTGGTATTTTGCCCAGGCATCACAATGGGCTCATTCATCCCAAGGACAAAACCTGTGTCCCCCAGTTCCTGATTTAAACAAACCACATCACCATCAGAATCCTCATCATCAACTTCCTCCTCAGCACCAGCAACACCCATATCCTCATCCTGCTGTACTTCAACAATGACATCTTCAATTTGAATATCAGAAACTGGATGTGGGTGCTACTTCCAGTACTTGCAGAGGGCGTGCAAATGGTGGAAGGAGCCACCTCTTCCCATCCAGTATTGGGAAGGTTAGGCATCGCAACTGCCAACACACTTGACTCTCCTTGGGGATTTGTGATACCATCTTAGAACGCACAGTTTTTTCTGTGCTTTTTCCACCTTAACTCTTACCATTTTTCTAGTGGGAGGATGAGGGCTTCCACCGTCATGTGAAGCTGAACCGCTAGTCATGAACATAGGTCATGGCCTTAGCCATTCCTTGCCACTCCGTGTTGTAAATGGCATATTAGCAAGTTTATGTTTCTCCTCAGACCATTTCAATTTATTTTGGGGGGTCTGTTTACTGAACTTTGGCTTTTTGGATTGTACATGCCCTCTACTATCACCTTGGGCATCGTCTATATCATGACTAGTGGCAGCAGCTTCAGCACTAGGAGGAAGTGGTTCTTGAGCTTTCCCTATTTTATCCTCCATATTTTTGTTCTCAATTATTTTTCTAGAGATATATAACAATATGCGGTACAGGAAAGCGTACCTCTACACCACACAGGGCAAGCCCTGTGAAAATTATTTGGATTAAATATTAAAAACCCCTTTATTTGTAGTATATAATACACAGCACAGGACAGCACCACTGAATTTATATGGCAGCACCACTGGACTGGACATATAAGGCAGTACCACTGGAATTATACGGCAGTATCACTAGTCTTATATGTCAGTACCACTGGAATTATATGGCAGTATCACTGGAATTATACTGCAGTATCACTGGAATTATACGGCATTACCACTGGACTGGATTTATACGGCAGTATCACTTGACTTATATGCCAGTACCACTGAAATTATACGGCAGTATCATTGGAAATATATGGCAGTACCACAGGATTTATATGGCAGTACCACTGAACTGGATTTATATGCCAGTATCACTGGAATTAAATGGTAGTATCACTGGAATTATACGGCAGTATCACTGGATTTATACGGCAGTACCACTGGACTGGATTTATACAAGAGTATCACTGGATTTATACAGCAGTACCACTGGAATTATACGGCAGTATCACTGAAATTATACGGCAGTATCACTGAAATTATATGGCAGTATCACTGGAATTATACGGCAGTACCACTGGATTTATACGGCAGTACCACTGGACTGGATTTATACAACAGTATCACTGGAGTTATACAGCAGTACCACTGGAATTATACAGCAGTATCACTGGGATTATACAGCAGTGTCAATGGAATTATACAGCTGCACCACTGGATTTATACGGCAGTACCACTGGAATTATATGGCAGTATCACTGGAATTATATGGCAGTATCACTGAAATTATACGGCAGTATCACTGAAATTATACTGCAGTATCACTGGAATTATACGGCAGTACCACTGGATTTATACGGCAGTACCACTGGACTGGATTTATACAACAGTATCACTGGATTTATACTGCAGTACCACTGGAATTATACAGCAGTATCACTGGGATTATACAGCAGTGTCAATGGCATTATACAGCAGCACCACTGGATTTATATGGCAGTACCACTGGAATTATATGGCAGTATCACTGGAATTATATGGCAATATCACTGGAATTATACGGCAGTACCACTGGAATTATACGGCAGTACCACTGGGCTAGATTTTTATGGCAGTATCACTGAATGTACCTCTACACCACTCAGGGCAAACCCTGTGAAAATAATTTGGATTAAATATTAATAACCACTTTATTTGGAGTAAATAATATACAGCACAGGTCAGCACCACTGAACATATATGGCAGCACCACTGAACTGCATTTATATGCCAGTACCACTACAATGATATGCCAGTACCACTGGAATTATATGGCACTATCAGTGGAATTATACTGCACTATCACTGAAATTATACTGCAGTATCACTGGAATTATACGACATTACCACTGGACTGGATTTATACGGCAGTATCACTTGATTTATATGCCAGTACCACTGGAATTATACGGCAGAATCACTGGAATTATATGGCAGTATCACTGAATTTATACGCCAGTACCCCTGGATTTATACGGCAGTACCACTGGACATATATACGGCAGTATCACTGGATTTAAACGGCAGTACCACTGGACATATATGTCAGTATCACTGAAATTATATGGCAGTACCACTGGACATATATACGGCAGTATCACTCGATTTATATGGCAGTACCGCTGGACATATACGGAAGTATCACTGGAAATATATGGCAGTATAACTGGACATATACGGCAGTACCACTGGACATATACAGCAGCGCAGGGACCCCACCACTGGACTGATGCAGGACAACAAAGCACCACTGCAATGTACTGGACTTATGGCAGCAGAGGACACCACCACTGTGACTGGACTGATGCAGCACAAGACTCTACCACTGTACTGATGCAGCACAACACAGCACCACTGCAATGGACTGGACTTATAAAGCAGCACTGGAAATATGGCAGCAGAGGTCACCACCACTGTGTCTGGACTGATGCAGCACAAGACACTACCACTGTACTGATAAAGGACAACACAGCACCACTGCAATGGACTGGACTTATACAGTAGCACTGGACATATAGGCGCAGAGAACACCACCACTGTGACTGGACTGATGCAGCACAATACACCACTACTGAACTGATGCAGCACTACACAGCACCACTGGACTGGACTTATACAGCAGCACTGGACATATGGCAGCAGAGGACACCACCACTGTGACTGGACTGATGCAGCCCAAGACACTACCAGTGTACTGATGCAGTACACTGAGGACAGATACACGTCTTATCACTACACTCTCCAATGCCAGAGTGAAAATGGCGGTGACACGCGGCTCCTTATAAGGAATCCAAACCCTGCCAGAAATTGACAGCGGGATGATGACGTTTTGCCTCGTCCTGGTTTCTGAGTCAGGTGGGAAAACCAAAGCCTGACACGGATTCGGGCTCGGGTAGTGAAGTTCGGGGGGTTTCGGTTCCCCGCTCATCTCTAATGTATATATATATATATATATATATATATATATATATATACACACTCTAGGGGTTTGAAAAAGTGAAAGCATTTCCATGTGCAAATGTACTTTACCTTTCTGTCTATAAAAAGATGATTCTTTTCTGACAATGTGTTATGTTTTTGTTATAAAATGATAACTGGAACTGAACGAACCTATTAATTAGGATGAGAAAATAGAGAGACAGAGAGAGATGAGCTAGAAAACATCTCTGCTCTGAAAAAAATACAATACTTTTAGAAATCAGATAAAACAGCAGTTCTGCCTTTTCTTCACCCCATGGTCCACAACAGCCGACATTGGTTTACGGTCACCCACTTAATTCATTTTGATGGCAGTACCTGCAGTCCATTATTTTTTTACCTTTGAGTTAAAATTCTCAACAGGAAATAGCAGATGTCTGGTGTCCAAAACACAGATAGTAGAGGTAATTTTCATTCACGTCTTCTATCTCACAAGATAAAAAAAGTTGCCCTGCCACAAAGGTAATATGGAAAAAAGGTCAAACAAAATGAATCGATGATTTTGTCGCCCACTGTGAGTTATGACTAATGCCATTTTCACTATGGTACTTTCCTCATGCTATATTGCTTTTAAAAGAGAAAGAAAGAAACATAGGGCGATTAAGAACAGTTTTATGAGTAATTCGTATGTTCAGGTATTAAATCTGAAAAGGCAAATATTGACCAAAAGCATAGCTAACATTATCCTTCAGTCTTATTCTGCTTTATAAAGCACAATAACTACTCAGCTTGAAGACTATTTTATTTAATAGTTATAATCCACCACTGAACACAGTACTACATCATCCAGTATCCTCAAGTGCACTGAGAAGCTTGCCATTATATAAGGGCAGAGGACAACACAGGACAGAAAAAGATTGTCTCTTTGTTGGCGCACTTGAAAGAAGAAAGGAAGAATATTTACATTTACTATAAGTATGTTACATTAAAATATAACTTTTATTATTACTATCTTAAAAGGTTGCAATTGAGAAATATAAATGTGAAATAATGTGTACAATTCGTGTAAATTCTGTGAATAAATTCAATAGTGCAAACTAGTAAAAACTGATTCACTGTGCCTAAGTTTTCTGCTCAATTAATTATATCATAAATATACAATTGAAGAGTAATAAATATTGCACGGTAACTGTATGTAGGGTTGAGTAGCATATACTTCTCACATAGACGGCAAAAATAGGTATCAGGGGCCAAATGTCTATAGGTGATGTAAGGATAAATTGATGAGACTAGAGCGTGTTTAATTTCTATTTCATATGATGAAAAACACACTGGGATAATCCCACAATCTCATATACTCTCATTATTTCTTGCAAGATCTGCCTGTAATAATGTGGTTGTCTGAACCAGTTGCTGCTGACAAATGACCCTATCACACCATCGTTTGATTATTCATAAGCAATGAGACCGCAACTGACTATCAAAACAAAAAAATACCAATATTCTTCTAGTGCAGAGGACATCCTTATCCCCCATTTCCCTTATATTTACTTATAAGGGCAGAGGAAAAGGAAACTGACATTCTCTTCTTTTCTGAAGAAGTAGGGCAGATAACCAAAGAGCCAGGACTGTATGCGATCCAATATTCAGTGAGTGTGCCAGTGTGGGAGTTAAAAAAACAAACAGAGTATGAGATAGAGCTTTGTGCAAGAGCAGCCTTTCTGACCCTACAGACCCATTTAGATTACTTGTTATCATGAACAGACAAAGTAAACACCATGGTTGTCTGGGACAGTGGATGTCAGTTGTACATTTGGCTGCAAGGTACCTATTTGAGATTGGGAGTGATGTGAGAGAGAGCAACATGCTCTGCATTTTAATACTTACTTGGAAAGGGCGGGATTTGACCAATGATAAGAGAGTCATATTTAAACATTTTTGTTCTTAGAAATTCCAATCCTCCACATATATATTCTAAACAGTTTATAAAGTCACTGTCTTTCTCGAACAATGTTAACTTATACTTTCCACTCTCAGTAATGTCATCAGTAATGCACTCTGTTCAGATTTCTCATGAACATCAATCACATTGAGATGGAGCAGTCTTTACTGCAATACTGTATATGGCTCACATTACTCACTCCGGCACATCAAGTTTTGAAGATTGATCAACATCCTACCTTTTGCAATGTAAAACAGTGGCTGTAACCTGTGATATCTTGTGATATTATGTGGTACATGATTTATGATAGATAAATTACTGTATGTACAATAACGTCTGTTCTGATCACACTTCTTTATCAAGAATTCCATGATACAGCAATGGAATAATTAACTACCTCATATGAACATTAAAACACTGGTGCTTCCCCTTTATTCATACGTGGCGTAGTATGTTATGCCGGCGCTTGGGATCCTGGCGCCCAACATACCAGTGTCGGGATCCAGACCGCCGGTATGCAGGCAGCGGGGTAAGCGCATAAGACCCCCTTGCGGGCACGATGGTGCACTACGCACGCCGCGCTATTTATTCTCCCTCCAGGGATGTCGTGGACACCCCAAAAGGGAGAATAGTTGTCGGTATGCCAGCTGTCAGGATTTTGGCATCGGTATGGCGAGCGTCGGGATCCCAACTGCATATCAAATGTTTCCCTCATATGTATGTGTAAAAAAAGTACTCATTTTAAACACAGCAAGCCCTTCCTACAACATGATCTTAAATGTCATACCCAATAATTCCACAATGCACATTCTACCTGAATATATACTGTAAATATATACACACACATATATATATATATATATATATATATATATAAATGAAAGAGATGAGCGAGTCTGGTTCCCTAAGAACCGGAGCCGCCCGAACATTTCGATCCGAGGTGGGATAAGAAACCTGCTCAGGTTTTCCCACCTGATTTGGATACCAAGTCGAGGCAAAACATCATACTCCTGCTGAAAACACACAAAAGCAAGAATAGCAGCGCTAGTAGAAATGTTTGTAAACGATAAAAAATTAACAAGAAGGATTGAGTGATAATTAATATGACAATTTAATATATAATTAATGAATAAAAATGTCGGCCGACATTTTTATTCATTAATTATATATTAAATTGTCATATTAATTATCACTCAATCCTTCTTGTTAATTTTTTATCGTTTACAAACATTTCTACTAGCGCTGCTATTCTTGCTTTTGTGTGTTTTCAACTTTATGGTTGGGGTGTAACTTCCCCCATACGTTATAGCAGCAGCATTAGAAACACAGCACCTGGAAGCGCCCGATCCTCCATTTATTTGGTACACAATTTTTTTTTGCATCATACTCCTGCTGTAGGATTCTCGCGGGCTTTGGATTATATATAAGGCCTCCAGTGATTGCGCCATTTTTCTCCAGCTGTTGAGGTTGTAGTGAATGGACGTGTCTGTGCAACAGAGGTTAAAGTAAGCCGGAATGGCACGGAACTGAGGGCAGCGCGGTCCGGAAGCAGAATCGGGGCTGGTGAGTATAGTGGGGAGTTTTTGTGTGTATGTTTTAGGGGCACATCTGCTGGGGGGTATAACTACAGGGGCACATCTGCGGGGCACATCTACTGGGGGCATTACTGATGGGGACACATCTGCTGGGGGCATAACTATTGGGGCCACATCTGCTGGGGGCATAACTAATGGGGGCACATCAACTGGTGGCATAACTAATGAGAGCACATCTACTGGGGCATAAATACAGGGGCACATCTACTGGGGCATAACTAAAGGGTGCACATCTACTGGGGCATAACTAATGGGATCACATCTACTTGTGCATAACTACAGGGGCACATCTACTGGGGGCATAACTAATGTGGGCACATCTACTGGGGCATAAATACAGGGGACACATCTACTGGGGCACTTCTGGCTGGGGGCAGAACTACTGGGGGCATAACTATGGGGGCATTACTACTGGGGGCAATACTACATGGGGGCATTACTACTGGGGGCACTACTAATGAGTGCATTGCATAGGGGGCACTTAATAAGGGGCATCACTCCTGGGGGCATAAGGGGCACTACTACTGTGGGCACTGTGTAAGGGCACCAATACTATGGGCACTACCACTACAGTGGACATTGCATAAAGGGCACTACTACTGAGGGCATTGTATAAAGGGCACTACTGCTGTTCACATTATGTGTATTTGGAGTGCTACTACTGTGGGCTTTGTATATAAGGGGCACTAATGTGTGTCATAACAAGAATAAGGGACACTACTATGTGGTGTTATGTAAATAAGATTGTGCTACTGTATGGCATAAATTGAATTGGAAATACCATTGGGTGACCACACCCATTTTTTTTAAGACCACGGCCCTTTTGTTCTGAGCCCATGCCCTTTTTTTGCGGAGGGCGTGCACGGTCCATTTATTTCACAGGCATGGGGGGTGAATTCCACCACCCCTCTAGGACCACTTTAAGCACTGCCGTGCGGTGTCCATCCAGGGGTGCTCTGTTTTTGTCCATCACGGAGCTGCGGCTGCTAAAGAGTTACTGTACCTGTGTCATCCAGGGGTGCTGTGATCCATCAAGGGACTGTGGCTGCTGGGTTCAGTGCTACTCTCTCCGACCATAAAGGGGCTGCTGTATAATCAGTGTACTATAATCATACACATATTGTGAGTGACACTGTAGGTGGTCCAAAGCTTTATTGTACATAAAGAGGTCCTCTGCCAATCATGGTATGCTCTGCACCAGTTATAGCTAAATAATATTGCATTTAAAAAATATATTTATTTTTCTTGGTGCTAAACCCCAGTATACTATACTATTATTTTTCTCTGACACTGTCAGTCAGACTGCAGTGTATAAACATACATGTATTGATTTTGTGACACTGTAGGTGAAATTAAACTGCAGTGTTAAATTACTATTTCTGACTCATACAAGTATTGTGTGACACTGTACGTAAAAGTGAACTACAGCATTATTATTTCTGACTCATACACATACCGAGTGGCACTGTAGGTGAAAGTAAACTATTTATGACTCATACAAGTATTGTGTGACACTGTACGTAAAAGTGAACCACAGCGTTATTATTTGTGACTCATTCACGTATTGTGTGACACTGTAGGTGAAAGTGAACCACAGCATTAGATTATTATTTCTAACTCACACACACATTGTGTAACACTGTAGATGAAAATAAATGTGTTATATTACTTTTTCTGACTTATACGTGTATTGTGTGACACTGTAGGTATAAGTGAAGCACAGTGAGAGTTTCATATTTTTATCTCATACACTAATTGTGTGACACTGTAGGTGAAAGTGAACCGCAGCATTAGATTATTTCTGACTCTTACAGATATTGTGTGATACTGTAGGTGAAAGCAAACTGCTGTGATATATTATTATTTCTGACTCATACACATATTGTGTGACACTGTTGGTGAAAGTAAACCACAGTGTTAGATTATTATTTCTGACTTATACGTGTATTGTGTGACACTGTAGGTATAAGTGAAGCACAGTGAGAGTTTCGTATTTTTATCTCATACACTAATTGTGTGACACTGTAGGTGAAAGTGAACCGCAGCATTAGATTATTTCTGACTCTTACAGATATTGTGTGATACTGTAGGTGAAAGCAAACTGCTGTGATATATTATTATTTCTGACTCATACACATATTGTGTGACACTGTTGGTGAAAGTAAACCACAGTGTTAGATTATTATTTCTGACTCATACACGTATTTTGTGACACTAGGTGGTAAATTTTTATGCAAATTGTGGTGTGCACTGTACCTCACTTGGATATATGTTGATAGATATGGAGGATGAACCAGCCATGACAATACAAGTCCGTCAAAGTCATCTACTAAGGGCAGTGCTTAAGGGCATATGCGCCTTTAGTCAAAGCATATAAAATCAAAGAAGCAATCTAATTTTACAGTGGTAAAGAAGAAACATCAAAAGGAAAGTTTGCTGCAAAGAAACATGAGAGTGGCAAGGAAAGACTCAGGTTTTGGCCTTTAAGTGGTTCTTTTGCAACTGTCAGTGAGGCATCCTCTTCTGCGTCTCATGATGAAGGCAAGTACTTTTCATCCAGAGTCTAGAAGAGGTGTCAAAAAAAAAAAAACCACTAAGGCATGATTAAGCTGCTGATGTGAGGTTTGATAAATAGACTTTTTTGCAAATTCATTACAAGTCTGGTGAGTGCCTTCTTTATATCAAATTGACTATAATATGGGACCTTGTGGATACAAGTCTTTTCCCTGGAAATTTGGCACCCCAGCAGACATCATTGGATATACAGTGAGTGCCACTTCAATTGTTCTGGATATATATATATATATATATATATACTGTATATACAGTAAACACACACACACACACACACACACACACGCGGTATACCAAGATACCTTAAAGCAAACAATGAACTATAGCAGACTAGGGTACTATGAAAGCTGACACAGACACCTTTAAGTTCTAACATTTCAATGGTATAACATTACTTTCATTATTGATGAGATTATAAAGAGAAGTGCTCACCTTCATTCTCCCATGAGGCACATTGGACCACATGCAAATAGTAATTGTTATCAACATCATCATCATCATCATCATTACTAGCACAGACAATTCCATACAAAAAAGGACAAGTCAGGGCACCTGTAGTGTGGGTTACCTATAAGTGGCCCTAGACCCCCAGAAAGTTAAATAACTGTCTAGTTCCTTGCTCATTGAAAAAATATATTGGTCTAATATTACAGTCCTATCAAATCTGACAAACAGTATTTGACAAAAATAGTGTTGGAACATGACCCAAGTAAATTTTGTGTTTGCTCTACCTCCTGATAAAGATGTGTCCACTGACATCTAGCTTTCCTACAAGTTAAACACTCCTTCTA
The DNA here is from genome assembly GCF_028390025.1 of Pseudophryne corroboree. NCBI lineage: Eukaryota > Metazoa > Chordata > Amphibia > Anura > Myobatrachidae > Pseudophryne > Pseudophryne corroboree. The sequence goes on along the minus strand of NC_086451.1, from coordinate 317,156,557 downwards.
TTCATGACATGCCGAGAGGTAGTGCAGAGCATCTTTTCACGTAACTCTTTAAATTAAAATGTGGCTTATTTAAAAAACTATGTGAATAGGATGCACAAGCAGCTCATGCTGAGTAAATGATATGCAGCATGCCTATTCTCTGTGTGTGACCATGACTGTATCTGCATATGAAATGGTACATTACAATGTTTTCCTAGGGATCTCTGTAACATACGACTTTGTATGCAGATACAGCTGCAGACGCAGAGAGAATTTAGGCATGTTGTTTATAATTTTAATCAGCATAAACTGCTTGTGCATCCTATTCACAAAGTAATGGGTATAAGACACATTTTTTGCAAAAAAAAAAGATGCCAGACACTAACAGAATTGCAAGGGACCTGTAAACTCACTCATGCCAGGCGGCTACCGTTACATGGTGTATTGAGGCAAGATGTATGCGGACGCATCTGTACTGCCTTTTTACATGTTGTCTTTGCCCACAAACAATTGTGGATTACAAAAAACAGATGTAACACTGCGCTCAGCTCTTAATAGATGCTCTAAATTCAACATCCACCTGCGACCGGACCGGATACCGTGAAGGAAGAAGGGTAAGTATATGTACCTGTGGGTAACGGGAAGCCGCACCCCCAGAACATACATCCCCCACCACTGTTTATAGAAGATCATTTTTGGACTTAATTATGCATTGCGTTTAGCACACCATCAACAGACTTATTGGTTTACTACAAAGTTTTTTAGCACGATCTCTACCATAAGTGTATATTGTAGACTACCGTGAACTCACAAACGGTTTCCCATAGCAACTGCAACATATTGTTTTGGGACAGTCTGACATGGTCAGAGTTTTACCATTGCATTTAATATAATAACAGTCATTTGTCTGTTTCATTTATATCATTTGGTTAGGAGCATTGTGTCTCCATATGTTAATAAATTTTGTTATACAGTATCTAATTCACTGTCCAGATAAGTTAATTTGTTTAAGGCTGTTACACTGTGTACATTCATCTCAATACAGCCAGAAAGTACACAAGTTCATCTCATACAGGGGCTATTGCTTAGACCGATATAGTACATATTATACTGAATTTAGAGCATCTATTAAGATCTGAGTGCAGTGTTACATCTGTTTTTCATAAATTGTCCAGTAGGAGAGATCACCTACAAACATTAGCAGCTCGCTAAATTCACTAGTCACACTACCTTTGTGTACAGGTGATATAGCATTTTTACCCAATTGTGGACTACAGTGTGGAATTTTAGGTTGACAATCTGGAAATCATGTCCCTTAGGACAACCATGAGTGCTCTAACAAAGGGGGTCATTCCGACCTGATCGCACGCTGCGATTCCTCGCAGCCGCGCGATCGGGTCAGAACTGCGCATGCTCATCGGTCGCATTGCTCAGGCGTGTCATTGCCTGGTGACCCCTATCACCAGGCAGCGACACCGCTAGCGAGGAAAGCAGTCGCAGCGGCTACCGCAAGAAGATTGACAGGAGGTAGGCGGAACCGGGTGGGAACTCACCGTTTTCGGGGAGTGGTGAGTCCAACGTGGCGTGTCCATGCGTTTGGAGGGCGGATGTCTGACGTCAATTCCGGGACCTGCATCGCTGGATCGTTTGCACATGGTAAGTTACTATTACCCTGGTCTTCTTTAACAGGAAACTTTTTTTGCATAGCAGGGCTGCACAAGCGTTCGCAGCCCTGCTATGCAGAAATACACTCCCCCATAGGCGGCTTCTAGTTGATCGCACGGGCAGCAAAAAGTTGCTACATATGATCAACTCGAAATGACCCCTAAAGATTTGTATCCCCAATGTAGAAGAGCATTATCTTTATACACAATGACATGTAAACCATACCAAACATAATTTCACATTAAATAGACTACTGTAATACATATTTGAGTCATGCCAGTCAAAATGTGTCAGTGTGACTACATAAGGGAGTGGCGACTGGTACACTGTGACTATATCTAATAATTGAGACACATACTGTACCATGACAAATACTGGTTCATACAGTATTTTGTGTGGGACCCAGTATTCCTGTTTGGGAAGGTGAGCTGACAAACTCAGGGATTGCTTATCTCTTCAAGATGTCCTAGTTTGAGAAACAGAAGTATGCACAGGTATTTGACTATCAAAGTCTGGTTTGTATTTTGATTTATGTAAGATTTTTATATTATGTGAGACATTCAGAGTGCCTTTAGTTTTTGTATCAGAACTATCTTGGTTTTTAATGGCTGTATGTCTGTGTGTTGACTGAGCATGCAATGTATTATCTAATGGTTTCAAGCAATTGAATATTAAACCTCTCCACTCATCTTCCAATTTACAGTCAATATACTTAGCAATTTAAATATATGTATCAATTGTCTTTATGCATTAATTTCTTAATGAATACATATTTATTTTTATTTATTTATTTATTTTAAAGAAAATTATTTCTATTTTTACCATACCATGTTGCATAGTTGACCGCTCAGCAGTGCTACAGTATATCATGTTTTGTCATGTTTATTAATTTAGTTTATTTTTACAAGATTTCTATTTTCTGACAATTCATCCAGGTACTGTTCATTTGTTTGGATTTCCCAAAATGTAACTAATACTACTCTTATTTAATAAATCTCTTTATTTTCTCCACCAGCTTTGACATTAATTCAATTAAATAATTCAATAGCACTCACATTTTATACATAAACTTTCAGCCCTAACCAACATAACATTTGCCAGTATTCTTGTTTAGTAAAAAGACCTCCTTCAAATTATCCAGATCCAAAACAAATGAATAGCTTTCACATTTAATAAATAGACCTAATGGACCACAACCAGTGCTGACATGAAATAAATAACATTCAAATTATATAAACAGACTAATTTATCCACCACTAGCCCAGACATTTAATTAATAGCATTGTTTTTTTCTAATAAATAGACCTACCGCCCCACTAATCCCAAAATTACATTGTATTATCTTTTTACATATATACCTTTTTCCCCACCAATATCAGTGACATTAAATTAATGGGCTTATTTTAAATAAGTAAACCCATCTCCCAAAAACCCAACATTAAATGAATACCCATATATTAAATAGACCCCCACAGCACCAACATATAATAATTAGCATTCCAGTTTATTTTCTTCTAACCCACAATAACAAGTTATTAGCATTCAAATTCTCACAATTTAGACCATATATAAATTATTTGTCTCCCATTTAATAGAGACCCTATATTGCAATAATTACCCCTAATATAAATTAATAATCTCCCAAAACTCGCTTCAACTTTATAACACTTATAATACATTAGCACAACCCCTTAAACCTCATATATCATTACAGGTTGAGTATTCCTTATCCATAATTCAAAATCCCACATTGTTGGGTCCCCTACTGAGATAATGACATATATTATATATTATGTGTATATATATGTATATATATATATATATTATATATAATATATATGTGTGTGTGTGTGTGTGTGTGTGTGTGTGTGTGTGTGTGTGTGTGTCATTATCTCAGTAGGGGAACCAAAAATGTGGGATTTTTAATTTTGGATAAGGGATACTCAACCTGTAATACACTCACCTTTATAAATAACTAGATCAGGGGCTCAAGGGAGGTAGGGTATGTATGTAGTGGAAGGAAGAATTGATTAGTAATTATATTTAATTTGTTTGATTTAAATAATTTTAATTAATTCATTGGGTGTATTGGTGACTGTCTTTATTGCATAGACAACACATTTTATTGGTTATTGTTGCACTGATCTGACTTTTACTATTCTGACTTTTACTTTTTCTTTAATTTTACATGCCCTGACTTAAGCCATCTATGCCTGTCCTCTCAATTGTTTGTCCTCCATATATCTATCAACAAACATAAACCAAGTGGGGTACAGCACACACCACAATTTGAACAAAAAATGTACAACCTACAGTGTCACAATACATGTATGAGTCAGAGATAATAATCTTACACTATGGTTTACTTTCACTTACAGTATCACACAATACAGATGTGTCCTCTTACATCAAAGTCATGCTAAACAGCCCTTGAAGTTGTGCCATGCCGTGGCGGTACTTGGTAGTGTCAAGCATCTTTTTTTGCATTTTTATTTACGAAAATGCATCTTAGACGCACAAGCAGTTTCTACTGATTAAAATCAAATGCAGCATCCCTATATTATGTGTGTAATAGCGGCTCTATCTGCATCTGAAATGCCACATTACAGTGTTTTAAATGAAAACACTGCAGCATAGCATTTTGTATGCAAATACGGTCGCAGTCACACACAGAACACAGGCATGCTGCATATCATTTTAATCAGCAGAAGCTGCTTATGCATCTTATTACATTACTTTGAGTCTAAGACGCTTTTTTCGAAGAAAATAAAAACACAAAAAAGATGCTCGGCACTACAGAGTCACATGATACTCATACGTTATGTACTGTATAACGTGACTTGTAGCGCACAGAGCTAAGATGTAAAGGACATACAGTATCTGTACATGTATGAGTCAGAAATAGCAATCAAACACTGCAGTTTAATTTTACCAAAAGTGTTGCACAATATGTGCATGAGTACAAAATAATAATATACTGCGGTCTGACCGGCAGTGTCACAGTACTTATGAAAATAAAATAAAAATTGTAAAGTACACTGGTGTACAGCACAAAAAAATATATATATATATCTATATATATATCTATATATATATATATATATATATATATATATTTAGAATGATATTTTAGGCTTTTTAGCTATTATTAATTTATTTTCACACAGGGCAGAGCCCCTGGATGGATGGACAGATCAACCCTAGGTGAACAGATAACCCCTGATAGTGATAGGACACACCAGCCCCTGGATGTACAGACAGTATACTGGGTTTTAACAGTGGAGCAGAGCCCCTGGATGTAAATGCACAGATCACCCCTTGTCAGATACACCAGAAGACAGACAGAGCACCACTTGACTGATACTAACAGGATACATTAGCCCCTGGATACACACAGTATGCTGGGTTTTAATTTTAACACTGGGGCAGAGCCCCTGGATGTGTAAGGACTGATCACCCTTTGGAAGATGCACCAGATAGCAGACAGAGCACCCCTGTGATGATACTGATAGGACACACCAGCACCTGGATGCACACACAGTATACTGAGAACCGGACCCGTTCATCTCTAGATACTACAAAATAAAGGTAACATTATTAAGTGTAGATCTAAAAATAAGTCAAAATTCAAGTAGCACAAATCAGAACTTAAATTGAAAATATATACAATAACATGCACAAAGAATATAAGGACTACTTGCTGAATAGACTATGGGAAAAAACAGAAGGAAATGCAAAAATGTAATTGCCCTGGACAGATCAGAAGGTTCAGCAAGCAGGATAATGTTGGATGCCAAGAAGTAAGCGCATCAGAATATGCTAGCGCTGTATAAATAACTGTTACATAAATAAATAAGAAGCAAAATGTAGCATGTGAAAAAAAGAAAAAAAAGAAAACAAAGACTAAAAATAAAGATCCATGATAGAATTAGGAGGAAGCTCATTCCAGGAAGGCTAGAACAGATTATCTGGCAGAGGATATCACGAGCTACCAAAAATATACTGTATATAGGCCCTCATTCCGAGTTGATGGCACCAAGCAACTTTTTACTGCTGGTGCGATCAACTAATCTCCGCCTATGGGGTAGTGTATTTTAGCATAGCAGGGCAGCGAACGCTTGTACAGCCCTGCTATGCTAAAAAAGTTTCACACAAAACAAGACTAGCCCTAGACCTACTTACCCTGTGCGACGGATCAAGTGATGCAGGTCCCGGCTTTGACGTCAGACATCCGCCCTCGTTTGCCTGGACACGCCTTTGTTTTTCTTACCACTCCCCGAAAACGGCTGAAAACGGTGAGTATTTGCACCAGAACGCCTCCCGCCTTTCCATCTTCTTGCGATCGTCGCTGCGATCATATTTGTTGCTGGTGGCGTCGTTGCCTGGCGGCGATCGTCACCAGGCAACGACGCGAGTGTGCAATGCGTCCACCGCGTATACGCATTTCTGACCCATTCGCACCGCAGCGAAGAACTGCTGTGTGCGAACAGGTCGGTATGACCCTCATTGTGCGTGACTAAAGGTGCAGATGCATATGTGAAGAAACTGCTTTACCTCATAAGGAAAAAGAAGAAAATATTATTTCATACTGCTGTTGTCAACAGGAACATATAGAGCTACGTTCGGCCCCAGTAAAGGGGGGGGGGGGGGCGTGGCTTAAAAAGGCTGGCATGACAATGCTCATAAATATTAAAAAAAAAGTATCTAATAAAAAAATTGCAGAGCCACAAATCAGCCCGGTTTGCTACACAGGCAGGTGCAATTTAAAACAGCTTCCTTCTTTACTTGAACAGGAAGTGGGACCCTCCTCCCCTGCCAGTGCCATCTTACCAGTGATATTTGGCACAGTGCCAGAGTCTTTGCATTCTATGTGCAGCAACATATTCCTAAAGAGATCATCGGGAGATGGCGCTGCCACCAGCCACAGCACAGGTATTCTGAGCTGGGTTAGCGGACCCAGGACCCTGCCAAGACCCTCCAGAAGCCCGGGTAATTTGTACTCCCTCCCTCTCTGCGCCACTGTTTGTCAAAACTCATTGTATCAGTATTAGCCACTTTTGAAACATTCATCTGAGTTAATGCCTCCTCAATTTTGCACCATGGGTAGTGGGACATTCCACACAGCTGTTTATTAAAACCCTGCATGGCACAATTACATACATTAATTGTAAGCAGAAATGTGTTGGGGAAAAAAACCCCAATAAGAACATGTACATTGTATATTGGGGGCTACAGTAAAAAATTCCCATGGAAGTTAAGCTATCCAGAAACATGTGGTTAACACACAGCAATGCATTAGTTGACAATGTGAAATAGTAAATGTGACTGAAAGAAACACTTTAGAATTAGATTATTTGGAAATAACTGATATTTAAAAAACATGGTTATTGCATCACATCATATGAACTGACAGGCAGGGGTTAAAGTGGGCTGGAACAGGGTAGAACTGCATTCCATCACTTCTCTTTGAAGGCAGAACCAGTTCCACCTCCGCCTAGCCACCAACAAGTAAATGCATCAGGTCCCGGCTGCAGTGTAATGTTGGCAGCGGCAGCCAGCCAATCCCAGCTTGTGGACAAGCTGCAGTGGCAATCAAAAGAAGGGGCGGCTTTTCTAAAATCTGACATGAGCCAATCATGGCTTGCGGACCGACAGTCAAAGAGAAGCTGCCAAGTGGCAGCTTCTCACTGGCTGGATTTTCGCAAGCCATGATTGGTGCGCAATCGGTGACATATTTAAAGTGCGCCCCCTTCTTTTGAACAGCAGTCGGTTCACAAGCGAGGACTGTCTGGCGGCCACTGCCAACTTTGCACTGCAGCTGGGACCTGATGCTCCAGGCTCCGCCTCTGATGCAAGGGGTATGATAGGAGTGCAAGAGAAGCTGGGGACCTGAAGCTCCAGGTTCTCTTTATGCAGGTGATGATATGGGGGGATGAGAGAAGCAGGGGGTGAGATGGGGGAGCTGGAGGAGCAGGGGGTGAGATGGGGGATGAGAGAAGCAGAAAGTGAGATCGGGAGTAAGAGGAGCAAGGGGTGAGATGGAGGAGTGAGAGGAGCAGGGTGTGAGATGGGGGTGAGCAAAGCAGGAGGTGAAATGAGCATAGGTTAAGATGGGAGAGTGAAAGGCACAGGGCATGAGATGGAGATATAAGAGGCACAAGGGTGATATAGAAGCAGAGGCTGAAAGGGTGGTAGGTGTAGAGGTGTAGGGGGTAAGTAAAGGAGAGAAAGATGCAGGTGATCAGAGACAAAGGAGAGTATAAAGGGAGTAAGTGTTGCCTAGAATGAAGATGTGGACACATGAGGAGAGTGACAAAGCAAACAAGAAAGCATAATGGACATATGGAAGACATAATAGAGGTGAGCAAAGGTTTTTCAACATAACCTGCTACATTGTGCATCGTATCTAAAGTTAAACACATTATCAAAATGTCTATAGTTTTCAGGGGTACTACTGTGGGTATTATCTGTGTAAGGGGCACTACTACTGTGGGCATTATGTGTAAAGGGTACTAGTATGTGGGGTAATATGAATAAGTTTGTGCTGCTGTGAGGTGTAATTTGAATTGGTGGTACTATTGTGTGGTCATGTCCCTTCCTTGTGAGGCCACATATCTCTTTGTTGCACACCCCTTCGGCGCGCACTGATCCTTTACAATGTATGGAACATAGGGCACAAATTTATAGTTTCCAGGGGGGGCACCAAACACCCTAGCACCAGCCCAGGCTCTACCTAATGCGGAAGGGGGTGGTGGGGGAAATGAGTTCCACCACCTCTCCAGGACAACTTTAAGTCCTACTGACAGGTCTAGCTAATCTCAAAGTAGTCCTGTCAACCTTGGGACTCTTTTGTAGCTGGTTAGTGATTAATATATATTCAAAAGGAGTTAGGAAGATGATTTTTTTTATGAAACACTTGATTTTTGATGCTTTATGTGAAAATTAATACACTAGAGTGGTCCCACATGAATGTTAATGAATTAGAAGGATTTTTTTTTTAAAGGAAAATGGCTAGGGAAAGTTTTTATTCTAAGTCACTAAATTACTTTTCAACTTTCTGTATTCACCCATACTTACCCCACCCATTTTGCTTCCCTTTTCACCTGCGTAATCTGATAAAATATGAATTTATTATTTTAGCAAGTCTAAATTTTCCAACATAATTACTGTGGTACTTTAAGAAATTAGTTGGCCCAAGTGATAAATTAGTACAAACAAGCACATTAGTAAAGGAGACCCCCAATATTGTAGATGAGGGCTAACCATTCACACTGATACAGTCAAATAAAACACAGCAGAACTCCTCATTGGAAACAACAAAACTCTGGGTGTAGAATAGTCCACTTTCTGTACCACCCACCAGGGGCTTAGCCAGTACTTTGTGGGCCCCATAGCAGCATTTTGGTGGGGCCCCTGTCCCAATGCTTCTTGAGAGATACCTCTGTGCCGCAGTTGTTAAATTTATGCCCCATAATAGTGTCCTACTTTAATTTATGAACTATAATAGACCCGAGTTCACATTATGACACATTGTATAGGTGCAAGTACACATTATGCAACACAGAACCTTCATATCACATTATGCCATTCAGTGTTTCCAGTAAATTTTATGCCACATTAGACTGCCCCCAGTTCATACAATGCCAAATTACAGTGCCCTATTTCATATTATGTAACAGTATAGTGCCCTCCTTTTCATTTTATACCACATTACAATGAGCAGGAGCAGTGGAATACTGTAACTAGATACTGTATATTGTAGGCCCCAAGGCAAACATTTGTAAGTGTCCCTATGTACAGTTTCACCTAATTGCGCAAAAATGTATATAAACACATGCATCTTTGACAGGGAAGGTGGGCCCCTCTCAGCTCTGGGCCCCATGGCAGCCGCCCTCCATGCACCTATGGTAGCTATGCCCTTGCCACCCCCTCTTGACCCCCCATCAAACTGTAAATAAGTGATAGTATAGTTGAAACATGCAGTATTTTGTTAATAATATAAATAATCACAGTAAGTGGTATGAAAAGTAGAATATCTGCTTTTCTACTTAACAATTCTTCATTTTTTTCTGACTTTACTTTTTTATTCGTTTGAAAGAATGCATGTTACCATTACTTGACAATATTATCTAAAAAAAATTATGTTCTCAGCTTCTCTCTCTGTTACGATACAAGATGAATTTTTAGATTTCGTAAGGTCTGTTTCTGTCAAAATCTTAGCTGGTTGATGTGAATGGCCTTGAATGTGTAAAGCTGAAATCACAAGCCTGTATATTTCCTATTTGGCTTTTATAGTGTCAGCATGAAGGGCAGGCAGAATCTTTTTCAACCAGTGACAGCAATAGAAATGTCTGACTCTATATTATAAAGTTCTCAAAAAAATAAAAGCAAAGCATCACATTGATTGGATGACAGTCTTTAAAACTGACTTTTAATTGCAAATAAAATCCAGAAGTTGCACGAAATTGCAAGTTTATGGTAAGTATAGATGATTAAAAAAAAAAAAATCCCTGAATAGCTGGTTGAAAATCTGTAGCTTGCTTGTTTTGCAGCTCTTTTTTGCAGTTCACCATCTAAATTAGCCATTCACAGTTCACGGTTGCCAAATTCGAGGTTCACCATTCGTGTTTGAGGATTGTTGTTCACATTGAAATTAGTGTTTTAAAATATTTTTGTTTAAACTCTATTAAAAATTTTTGGGGGGGATAATAAAATAATATATTATTTTTATTAAAGTTCAGATAATGTCATTTTAGGCGGCTAATTGATCCATCTACCTGCATCCACATTTGAAAGGGAACTTTCCTGGTCCAGCTGCCGGTGTCTAGCCTGGAGGGAGTAAGGAGGAATTCCGGAGACTCCATTCTTTTGCTCTTTTCATTGCTCCATGCTGGGAGCTTGGCACGGTACGGTTCCAATCAGATATACATAAAGTGAAGGACCATACTTTTAATTGAATGAAAGAAAAATCTTTTATATTTATATTTATATATCTTTTTGTCGCATGAAATAAATTTGAACAAATTTTTTTAAAAAAATACTACACTATGGGGTATATTTACTAAGGTCCCGATTTTGACCGAGATGCCGTTTTTTCTTCAAAGTGTCATCTCGGGAATTTACTAAGCAGAAATCACGGCAGTGATGAGGCCATTCGTATTTTTTTGCAAGTCCAACAAAAAAAATACGAATGAATACACCATCGGTCAAAACGCGGCTGTTTAAGTATGAATCTCGGTCATTTACTAAGAAGTGCAAAGCAAAAAAAAAAAAAAAACACTGCCGTGAAAAAATACAACTCGTAAAAAAGTGCTAAAAAAAAAACAGACCTGCTTTTTTGAGCCGTGATTGGATAGGTATGCACGGATCCATGAGATCCGTGCATGTATATCAGTGGGAAGGGGTGGGAAAGTGTTAATTTGTTGAAAAAAAATTGCGTGGGGTCCCCCCTCCTAAGCATAACCAGCATCGGGCTCTTTGAGCCGATCCTGGTTGCAGAAATATGGGGGGAAAAATGACAGGGGTTCCCCCATATTTAAGCAACCAGCATCGGGCTCTGCGCCTGGTCCTGGTTCCAAAAATACGGGGGACAAAAAGCGAAGGGGTCCCCCGTATTTTTAAAACCAGCACCGGGCTCCACTAGCTGGACAGATAATGCCACAGCCGGGGGTCACTTTTATACAGTGCCCTGCGGCCGTGGCATCAAATATCCAACTAGTCACCCCTGGCCGGGGTACCCTGGGGGAGTGGGGACCCCTTCAATCAAGGGGTCCCCCCCCAGCCACCCAAGAGCCAGGGGTGAAGCCCGAGGCTGTCCCCCCCATCCAATGGGCTGCGGATGGGGGGCTGATAGCCTTTTTGTAAAAGTGTAAGATATTGTTTTTAGTAGCAGTACTACAAGTCCCAGCAAGCCTCCCCCGCAAGCTGGTACTTGGAGAACCACAAGTACCAGCATGCGGCGGAAAAACTGGCCCGCTGGTACCTGTAGTACTACTACTAAAAAAATACCCAAAAAAAGACAATACACACACACCTTGAAAGTAAAGTTTTATTACATCCATCCACACAAACATACATACATACTTACCTTATGTTCACACGAGGGTCGGTCCTCTTCTCCAGTAGAATCCATGGGGTACCTGTTGAATAAATTATACTCACCAGATCCAGGGTACCAGGCTCCTCGGATAATCCTTTTGTAATCCACGTACTTGATTAAAAAAATAAAACGGAGACCCGAGCCACGCACTGAAAGGGGACCCATGTTTTCACATGGGTCCCCTTTCCCCGAATGCCAGAAACCCACTCTGACTGATGTCTAAGTGGGTTTCTTCAGCCAATCAGGGAGCGCCACGTTGTAGCACCCTCCTGATCGGCTGTGTGCTCCTGTACTGACTGACAGGCGGCACACGGCAGTGTTACAATGTAGCGCCTATGCGCTCCATTGTAACCAATGGTGGGAACTTTGTGGTCAGCGGTGAGGTCACTTTCGGTCAACCGCTGAGCAGAAAGTTCCCACCATTGGTTACAATGGAGCGCATAGGCGCTACATTGTAACACTGCCGTGTGCCGCCTGTCAGACAGTACAGGAGCACACAGCCGATCAGGAGGGTGCTACAACGTGGCGCTCCCTGATTGGCTGAAGAAACCCACTTAGACATCAGTCAGAGTGGGTTTCTGGCATTCGGGGAAAGGGGACCCATGTGAAAACATGGGTCCCCTTTCTGTGCGTGGCTCGGGTCTCCGTTTTATTTTTTTAATCAAGTACGTGGATTACAAAAGGATTATCCGAGGAGCCTGGTACCCTGGATCTGGTGAGTATAATTTATTCAACAGGTACCCCATGGATTCTACTGGAGAAGAGGACCGACCCTCGTGTGAACATAAGGTAAGTATGTATGTATGTTTGTGTGGATGGATGTAATAAAACTTTACTTTCAAGGTGTGTGTGTATTGTCTTTTTTTGGGTATTTTTTTAGTAGTAGTACTACAGGTATCAGCGGGCCCGTTTTTCCGCCGCATGTTGGTACTTGTGGCTCTCCAAGTACCAGCTTGCGGGGGAGGCTTGCTGGGACTTGTAGTACTGCTACTAAAAACAATATTCATAACTATCAACAAAGGCTATCAGCCCCCCATCCGCAGCCCATTGGATGGGGGGGACAGCCTCGGGCTTCACCCCTGGCTCTTGGGTGGCTGGGGGGGGACCCCTTGATTGAAGGGGTCCCCACTCCCCCAGGGTACCCCGGCCAGGGGTGACTAGTTGGATATTTGATGCCACGGCCGCAGGGCACGGTATAAAAGTGACCCCCGGCTGTGGCATTATCTGTCCAGCTAGTGGAGCCCGGTGCTGGTTTTAAAAATACGGGGGACCCCTACGCTTTTTGTCCCCCGTATTTTTGGAACCAGGACCAGGCGCAGAGCCCAATGCTGGTTGCTTAAATATGGGGGAACCCCTGTCCATTTTTTTCCCATATTTCTGCAACCAGGATCGGCTCAAAGAGCCCGAGGCTGGTTATGCTTAGGAGGGGGGACCCCACGCAATTTTTTTTTTACATTTAAACTTTTTTTTTTTTTTAAACAAAGTGCACAATGAAGCCCAGCACGGATCTCTCAGATCCGGCCGAGATTCATTGTATTAAAGTCGGCAGTGTTTTACAAGTCACTCACGTAAAACACTGCCTAAAAAAACGAATGACATCGACATCGGAAAACCCGAAAATGCAGAATACGGCAGCTTAGTAAATTAGTCGTAACAAATTCAAAAAGTTGCAGTTTTACACTTTCGATGTCATTCGTGATTATTCTCCCACCAAATCGGGAGAATTACGAATGTTAGTAAATATACCCCTATGTCCTTTTTTTCTCTTTATTTATATGGATATATACCCATAAGGAATGTCCTGGTCTGGAGAATTTTGGAGGAAAAGCAAGATTAAAGTCATTTAAAGAGAAACCGCTTGGGACATTTGAATAGACTTTTCTCATTATCCCTCCACATCTTGATTTGATTATGTTATTTATTTTCAATTTAATATAAGGTGATAGCGCCAAAGATATTTTCAATCATCTGTGTTTTTAATGTCATTTTTGAAGTTTGCCATTTGCTACTCACTTTTACGTTTCACTGTAGACAATAAAAATTTTAAAAATGTATCAAGTTATGCTAAAAATAGGCTGAGCTTTTTTGACCGCCCTCCAAGTGCTAGCTGTGGCACAGTTACTTATATGTTTTCAGGGGCAGATCTACTATGAAACAAAAGAAGCTTAAGCTTCAGGGCCCCTTCTTCTAGGTGGGACCGAAGCTATTTTTTTTTTTAATGAGTATTTCTCATCAGAATCAAAATACTAGACATAATCACTTTCTTATGCAGAAAAAGAAAGGTTTTAAAAATATAAATACAGTAGATCACCATTAGAAAACATGGCTCCAAGAGGAAGGTACAGTATTTACACACACACAGGCAACAGATGAGATCTTGGTGACATTGGAGTTTTTTAAGTGTGTGTTATTAAAATTAGGTTATTTTAGTGATAGATACATAAACCAATGGGTTGAAGTACCTAATATTGACCTTAGACTATGCTCTATTAGCCATCCATCAAAATGTCCCTTTAATTGCCAATTGCTAATTGGTCACATTTCAAAAATTTCTTGGAAGCTTGCATCGCCCGAATCCCCAGCATTATGAGCTTGTTGAGCTTGCCAGAATCTATTTATAACCTACATTTTGGCAGTTGGATTCTCAAATCCTTTGCTGGTGCAAGGCTTAATAATGTAGTTCTACAGTTCAGCCACTAGACTATAGCTAATTGGAACCATAAAAACACATCTGAATTTTAAATTCAGGCTGCACTTGTCTTACTTGTGCCTAAACACCAAAAATGAGTTTTTCTCCTCTTGTTTTTATGTACTGTATGGTTATAGTTAGTCACCAATAACACTATAAAAACCAGGCATCTTATACAGCATAGCTGCTGCTGCGAGTCACTTACTACCATGGGTGCTGCTGGGAGTTGTAGTATAGCTTTGTGATTTGCACTCTGTAAACACCATGAAATCGGTATCCATTGTAAGCTACAATTCCCAAGTCAGGATGGAGGGGGTTGAACAAACCATCAATTATCAGTGCTTGACTTCCTCCATGGCATTGTGTTTGCTATGCCACCTGGTGATCTTATGTTTCAAAGAAAACATTGGTTTTCTTAAATGAAACATTGTCTTTACTGGTGCTGATTTTGTGTGCTTGTACTTGATTTGTCAGTTTTTCATGTCATTCTCATGACATGGCAGGAGTTGCCGCTGTTGCCTTTGAATCTAAAGCCTCAATTAAACCACCGAGAAGGATTGAGAGCTTTCTTTTAGCTTGGCTGGCCATGGTGGAAAGGATGTTCAGCAATACTTAATATCTTTGTATGAGGTTGCTACAAGTGTGCTTACTCTAATTTGATGATCTGGCAGGCATTTCCTATTTTCAGAGTTGCATGGCTGTATTGACTAGGGGTGTGCACCAGCCACTTTTCGTGTTTTGTGTTTTGGTTTTAGATCTGGATCTTAATTCATGTTTTGGATCTGGATTGGTTTTGCCAAAACCACCCTTGCGTGTTTTGGTTTTGGATCTGTATTTTTATGGAAAAAAGCATAAAAACAGCTAAAATCACAGAATTAGATTTTTTTTTGTTCCAATGCTATTATTAACCTCAATAACATTCATTTACAGTCTATTCTGAACACCTCACAATACTGTTTTTAGGCCAAAAGGTTGCACCGAGATAGCTGGATGACTATACTAAGTGACACAAGTGGGCGGCATAAACACGTGGCCCATCTAGGAGTGGCATTGCAGTGGCAGACAGGATGGCAGTTTGAAAAACTAGACCCCAAAGAGTACATAATGCAAAGAAAAAAAAGAGGTGCAAGATAGAATTGTCCTTGGGCCCTCCCACCCACCCTTATGTTGTATAAATAGGACACGCACACTTTAACAAACCAATCATTTCAGCGCCAGGGTCTGCCACATGACTGAGGCTGAAATGATTGGTTAATTTGGACACCCCACAAAACAAGCTGGCAATGCTCCAAAGAGCATATAATGCAATGAAAAAAGGTGCAATCTGGAATTGTCCTTGGGCCCTCCCACCCACCCTTATGTTGTATAAACAGGACACGCACACTTTAACAAACCAATCATTTCAGCGCCAGGGTCTTCCACATGACTGTGGCTGAAATAATTGGTTTGTTTGGGTCCCCACAAACAAGCTGGCAATTAATCTGTCCCTGCACAACTTGGCTCTAGAGAGGCAAGATGCCATCCTCATCCTCACCCCCTTCAGTGTTATGTACATCCTCATCCTCACAGAGTGTTAATTCATCCCCGGTGAAATCTACCACCACAGGTCCCTCTGTACTTTCTGGAGGCTGGTTTTCCCGGAAGAATTGATAATTCATTTTGATGAACATCATCTTCTCCACATTGTGTGGCAGTAATCTCCTATGCTTATCGCTAACAAGGTTACCGGCTGCACTAAAAACTCTTTCGGAGTACACATTGGAGGGGGGGGGGGCAACTTAGGTAAAATAGACCCAGTTTGTACAGGGGCCTCCAAATTGCCTCTTTTTTCCTGCCAGTACAGGTAGTCTGACATGTCTATTTGGATGCTGTCACCGATGTAATCCTCTACCATTCTTTCAATGGTGACAGCATCATATGCAGTGACAGTAGACATGTCAGAAATTGTTGGCAGGTACTTCAGTCTGGACCAGAGGTCCAAAGTTGGTTCTGCCTGTCCTTTATCACCACCAGAGGGTTGGTTATGAATCAGATATCTAAGTTGTTTCCTGGCAGCCCCAGTTGCTGGAGAAAATGTAGAAGAAGCTGTTGCCGCATCACGTTCCGCTTCAGCTGACAGTGTTTTCACCAGCAGGTCTTTGCACCTCTGCAGGCTTGTGTCCGCCGAAAAGAGAGACACCATGTAGGCTTTAAACCTAGGATCAAGCACGGTGGACAAAATGTAGTGCTCTGATTTCAACAGATTGACCACCCTCGGATCCTGGCAAAGTGAATAAAAGGCTAATTCCACAAATTCCACATATCAAGCAGAATTGCTCCGTCTTAGCTCCTCATTAACTTTCTCCAGCTGTTTCTGCAAAAGCCTGATGAGGGAAATGACCTGACTCAAGCTGGAAGAGTCTGAACTGACTTCACGTGTGGCAAGTTCGAAGGGTTAGAGAACCTTGCAGAAGGAAGAAATCATTCTCCACTGCACTTGAGTCTAGTGCATTCCCCCTCCTTTGCCTATGTCATAGGTGGATGTATAGGCTTTAATGGCCTTTTGCTGCTCCTCCATCCTCTGAACCATATAGAGGGTTGAGTTCCACCGTGTTACAACCTCTTGCTTTAGGTGATGCCAGGGCAGGTTCAGGTGTGTTTGCTGGTGCTCCAGTGTTCATCATGCAGTCATTAAATGGCAAAAGTATCTAGAATTTTTTTGGGCCAACGAAAGCATCTCCTGCACACCCCTGTTGTTTCTCAAAAAATGCACCACCAAATTAATTGTGTGAGCAAAACATGGGACATGCTGGAATTTGGCCTGATTTAATGCCCACACAATATTGGTGGCATTGTCTGATATCACAAATCCCTAGGAGAGTCTAAGTGGGGTAAGCCATTGGGCGATGATATCCTCAGTTTCTCTAAGAGGTTGTTGGTGGTGTGCCTCTTACTGAAACGAGTGATACACAATGTAGCCTGCCTTGGAATGAGCTGGTGTTTCTGAGTTGCTGCTACTGGTGCCGCTGCTGTTGTTGCTGTGCAAAGTGATAGATCTACCCAGTTGGCTGTCACAGTCATATAGTCCTTAGTCTGCCCTGTTCCACTTGTGCACATGTCCGTGGTTAAGTGTACAGTGGGTACAACTGCACTTTTTAGGACACTGAGGACACTTTTTCTGACGTCTCTGTACATTCTCGTTATCGCCTGCCTAGTGAAGTGGAATCTAGATGGGATTTGGTACCAGGGGCACACTTCCTCCATCAATTGTCTATATCCAACTGCACTAATGGTGGATACCGGACACACGTCTAACACCAACATAGCTGTCAAGGCCTCAGTTATCCACTTTGCAACAGGATGACTGCTGTTTTACTTAATCCTCCTCGCAAAGGACTGTTGGACGGTCAGTTGCTTAGTGAAAGAAGTAGTGGTGTTTCAACTTCTTCTCCTGGGATGATGAACTACTCCCAGCAGCAACAGCAGCAGCAGTAGTAGGCACAGCAATGCAGGATCCTCCGGAGGAATACTGATAGGAGAGGAGTCAGTCATGCCAGTGACATGGCCTGCAGGACTACTTCTGATCCTGATTGAGGAGGAAATTGACGAGGAGGAAGTTGCTGGTGTGGTTTGCAGGTGCTTGGATAAAATAGGACAAAGGGATTTCGGTGTCCCTGGACTGCTTACGGTGTTAGCCACAGTTTCTGAACTTGACAGTGACTTTTTATGAAATTACTGCAGGTGACGTATAAGGGAGGATGTTCCTACAGTAGGTGGTTAACGTCCTTACCCCTACTTATTACACCTTTATATAAGGACAGTTGGTGTCCGGATTTGGATAGAAATAATTCCAGGGGGCGTGCAAATGGTGGAAGGAGCCACCTCTTCCCATCCAGTGTTAGGAAGGTTAGTCATCGCAACCGCCTACACACATGGATTCTCGTTGGGGATTTGTGATACCATCTTAGAATGCACAGTTCTTTGCTGTGCTTTTGGCAGCTCAACTTTTTTCATTTTTCTTACAGGAGGATGAGGGCTTCCATCATCATGTGAAGCTGAACCACTAGTCATGAACATAGGCCAGGGCCTTAGTCGTTTCTTGCCACTCCGTGTCGTAAATGGCATATTGGCAAGTTTACGTTTCTCCTCAGATGATTTAAATTTATTTTTTGGGGTCATTTTACTGAACTTTGGCTTTTTGGATTTTACATGCCCTCTACTATGACATTGGGCATCGGCCTTGGCATTCTACTTTGATGGCATTTCACCGTCTATGTCATGACTAGTGGCATCAGCTTCAGCACTAGGAGGAAGTGGTTCTTGATCTTTCCCTATTTATCCTCCAAATTTTTGTTCTTCATTATTTTTCTGGAGTTATATAACAATATGCGGCACAAGAAAGTGTACCCCTAAACCACACACACATCAAAGCCTATAAAAATTATTTGGATAACAACCCTTTTATTTGGAGTTATTGTAATAATATGTAGCACAGGAGAGCGTACCCCAACACCACACAGGGCAAACCCTGTAAAAATAATTTGTATTAAATATTAATAACCCCTTTATTTGGAGTAAATAATATACAGCACAGGACAGCACTACTGGACTTATACAGCAGAATCGCTGTACTTTTACGGCAGTACCGTTGGATTTATGCAGCAGTACCGCTGGACTTATATGGCAGTACCACTGAACTTATACGACTGTACCGCTGGATTTATATGGCAGTACTGCTGGACTTATACGGCTATACCGCTGGACTTACACTGCTGTACCACTGGAATTATATGGCAGTACCACTGGACTGATACGGCAGTACCGCTGAACTTATACGTCAGTACTGCAGTTCTTATAAAAGAGTAACACTGGACTTATATGGCAGTACCCCTGGACTTATACAGCAGCACCATTGGACTGGACTTATACAGCAGCACCACTGGACTTATGGCAGCACAGGACTCCACCACTGGACTGATGCAGCACAAGACACCACTACTTGACTGATGAGGCACAAGACAGCACCACTGGACTGGCCGTATACTGCAGCACCACTGGACTTATGGCAGCACAGCACACTACCACTGGACTGCTGAAGCACAAGACACCACCACTGGACTGATGCAGCACAAGACAGCACCACTGGAATGATACAAAAGATCAGGTCGCCACCACACGCTCCTCTCGCTACACTCTCCAGGACTGGAGTACAGATGGCGGGGCGGGAGGTGCAAAATATTCAAAGTCCGTATCTTGTGAGAATCTGACACCAGGATGATGATGTGTTGCCTCGTTCTAGGAACTGAGTCTGGCGAGAAAACCCGAGCCGGACTCAGTTCCTGACTCGGATTGGGGGCGTTCGGTGGGGTTCGGATTTCCAAAATCTGAATCCGCTCATCTTTAGTATTGACCCATTGAAATAATTTTCATTATGAGGGCTCTGAAAGCCTGCATTAGAGAATAGCCATATTGGTACTATAGGCTTAGATAATTGATTTAATATTCTTAAGGGTTTATATACAGTTAGTTGGGCAAGTGGCTTCATAAAGTTTTGAATTTTGTCTTTTAGAGTTGCTTTTTTGTTGATCCAATGTATGGCCTTTCAGATTAGCAAATTAGGGATGGTGACCAAGAGGGATAGTTTCCATTAAACTCCTTCGATATAATATATTCCTAGGATAGGTGATAGTCTTACTAAAGACTGGCAAGCCCATGACAGACCATTATCCCAGAGGTCATTCATTTTCACACTCTCCCATGATCTTGCTAGAGGTTAGGTTAAGTTGCGGCTGCCAGTAGGTAGTGCATTGGGATGTGTCAACCCTAACCAAGGGGGTAATTCAGAGTTGATTGCAGCAGCAAATTTTGTTAGCAATTGAGCAAAACCATGGGGGTTATTCCGACCCGTTCTTCGCTGCAGTGCAATCGGGCCAGGACTGCGGCTGCGCGGCGGCAGCAATGCGCATGTACATTTTGCCCAGCAACGGCAGTCACCGGGAAACAACGCCAGGACTGAAGAAAGTGATCACAGGCCCGATCGCAGGAAGGTTGACAGCGGGAAGGAGGATCGGGGCTTCTACTCACCATTTCCCGGGCATGATAAGGCGAATGCAGGTGTGTCCAGGCGTTTGAAGGGTGGAAGTCTGATGTCACAGCCGGGACCTTCATCGCTGGATACGTCACACTGGGTAAGTAGCTGAAGGGCTGGTCTTCTTTTGCAGGAAACTTTTTTAGCATAGCAGGGCTGCACAAGTGATCACAGCCCTGCTATGCTAAAATACACTCCCCCATAGGAGGCACCAGGTTGATCGCATGAGCAGCAAAAAGTTTCTACGTGCAATCAGCTCGAAATGACCCCCCATGTGCACTGCAGGTGGGGCAGATATAACATGTGCAGAGAGAGTTAGATTTGGTGGGGTGTGTTCAAACTGAAATCTACATTGCAGCGTAAAAATAAAGCAGCCAGTATTTACCCTGCACAGAAACAATATAACCCACCTAAATCTAACTCTCTATGCAAATGTTATATCTGCCACACCTGCAGTACACATGGGCCCTCAATCTGAGTTGTTCGCAGCAGTTCATCGCATCGCAATCGGCAAAAATTTCTAAACTGCGCATGCGCGAATGCCACATTGCTCGTGCGCAAAGGCAGCGTTATGACGCTTGTGCAAAAATACTAACTGATTTTCAGTTCGTACTACTCTACCGAAAACAGGGTGTGACGAGGCGGTTCGGAGGCTTGGCTTCGCAATCTAACGAAATGGGCGTGAAAGTAGGTGGCTAGTGTGGGAGTATGCAAATGGCAGTAGGCGTGTTTTGTGCAGAAATGCGTAGCAGATGGTTATAAGTACACAACAAATGTTCGCTAGCTGAACGCAGCCGAGGAGTAAGTCTGCAGCTACTCAGCCCTTGCGAACTATTGCTACAAGTGTGTCTGCCCTATTTAGCAATTAATTGGCAAATTAAGTCATCTGTTGAGCAATTACTTGGCAAACACTGCAGTTACAAATGACTCTTATCAGCAATTGTTTTTACACATAACAATTTATCATTTACCATGTCTAAATCTGACACACTCACAAATAATGTACTGGGTTTTTTTGTTTTTTGTAAATACTTTGATGTTAACAGCATGTTTTTTTGTCTTTTAAAAATGTTTCCCTTCAGCAAGTGTGAATAAACCAACTTATAAACTACATCAGCTAAATGCCAACATGCCATGTTTTCTACATTGCCATCTTCCTTTGTACATACTAAACAACATGAGCTACATAATGCAGCCTTCACTTAATGTTACTTTTTAACACACTTATTTCATACTTGCCTACCTGACCATCTCCATGAGGGAGAAAATGCTCTGTTCCTGGACTTTCCCGGTAATGTATGATTGCCATCACCTGTGGTGAAACACCTTTCTTATCAATTAACAAGCTCACCACAGGTGATGGCAATCATACATTACCGGGAAAGTCCAGGAACAGAGCATTTTCTCCCTCATGGAGAGGGTCAGGTAGGCAAGTATGAATTTAAGTTTTGGAACATGTGACCTTTTCGAATACTATGGCATGTTGCCCCTAGTAACCCAAGTTGATTTCAATTTTTTTTTTAAATTTCTCGGCTCAGTTAAGTGTTGTGAAAGGCATAAATTTACTAAATGAAATTATTCAATGTTTGTAAGAATATTCTATGTTTGTTCCCTTGTACCACAAATGTAAATATGCAATGTCAAAGTTTACTGTTCACATTTTTCAAGAGTGCATAACCTTAAAAAAACACACAAGCATTTTTGTAATTTTTGTTTTACTTAAGAAAATAAAGAAATTCAAAAAGCCAACATGGTTAGAAATGAGCATGAAAATAAAAATTGGACATAGCAACAAACAGCTGCCAGTGGTGAATTGTACATAACAGAACCCAGTACTGTGGTACCCCCATCTACTGGCAAAATACCATTTTTAATAATAACAAAAAAATATGTTGTGAACCCCCAGCCAGAGGATACTTTTTGGAAAACTGAGGTAGATTCTGGCCACAATACACAATCGCAAACATACACAGCACGCTAGGAAGAGGAAGATGGATCAAGTGTACAGGAAAATAACTCACAGGCTACAAAACAAAAAAAAAAAAAATACAACAACCCCCTTTCATCATGAGGGAGTTGTTCATTCTGGCCACACAAGCTAAAAAAAATACATAAAGGCAACATGTCAAACATGGGTGCTGGGCATCTGGAGAGACATTACTTTCTCTTATTTTGCCCCGCCTGATGTGGTTGGTCACGGCTCGGTCTGCGAAGTGACCTTCGAGGGCCCTGCCCAGTGGGAGCTTCTTCCTGGGCAGGGGGAGGGGAGGGAGTGGATGTGGCTGGCTCCCTGCCACTGTGGGCAAGGCAGCCAGCGATGTCCTGGAGCCCTTGCACAACAGAGCTGGAGATTTGTTGGAATGAGGAGGCGAGTACGGCTTGGCCCTGCCTGATCTCTGCCAGACCTTGGCAGAGTTGAGCTACACCTTGCCCAACACAAGTTGTGTGTTCAGTGAGCCGGACAGGTATCTGGCTTACCTCCCGGATCATCCTGTCCTGAAATTGTGTTAGTTTCTCACCATAACTGGCAATTTCAGACAGAATGGCCGGGATAGCAGAGGGTTGGGTGGGGGGGCCAGTTGGAATCTGTACCGGTGGAATCTGGCGACCCACACTGGTGGACTCACTAGGTACCCCCACCTCAGCCTCAGCCAGATAACCCTCCTCTGACTCTACCTGCTCATCTTCCTGTGCTGTGTTATGTTAAAAGAAGAATGAGAGAAAAAAGGACAGAAATAAAAATAAAAAGTCACAACTTTGAAAACAGTAAATAAAAAAAATAAAAAAATGTGTGTAAACTTACCTGGCAAGTCATGTAGATAAACAATTTCAGGCAGGTCTGTGTCCATATGAGACACCCCACCCACCTCCTTATAGCTCACGCAGTCTATCGC
Organism: Pseudophryne corroboree; assembly: GCF_028390025.1. Lineage (NCBI taxonomy): Eukaryota > Metazoa > Chordata > Amphibia > Anura > Myobatrachidae > Pseudophryne > Pseudophryne corroboree. The sequence goes on along the minus strand of NC_086451.1, from coordinate 317,133,164 downwards.
CAGCTCCTCAAGATCTGTGTACTCCATCGGGACCTCCCCTTGTTGCCCTCGAGGCATTCCACTCCGCAGACCTCTTGCCCTTAGGGCAGGACTTGAAGTCGGCCCAACTACATATGTGATTAGAATTAGAGGTAAGGGACATAAAAGCTTGTACACATGTTATGTATTTGGTTGCTATAGGCAACATCACATATAGGTAAGTTTTTAATAAGAAATTGGACATGAAATTGTGTGTCAATATACACTTACCGTCTTCTAACTTCATGTGGGGTGCGGACAATTGAGCCGACTTCATTTACAGAATCTGTAATGTCCCTCCAGATGCGATCTTTGGTTGCAGCACCCATGTTTTTGCTTCCTCTATGTATTTTGTCCATGGCTTATGTGACCAGAACTCTCAGCTCCCTCTTAGAAAAGGCGGGCTGTCTTTTTCGTTTTTTGGATGAAGCCTGTGAGGTATCGTCCTGTACCTCCTCACCATCTTCCTCTTCACTTGCTGGTTGTGTTGTTTGGGTTTGTGATCTTAGTCCTGAATCTACCTCAGTTTCCCCAGTATCTGTGTCTGGCAGGGGACTCACAGCATACCCCTGTGATCAAAAGATGAAGTTGCCCCAGTACTAGGTCCTGCTCTTTCAACATCACCACTGGCAGCTTGTAGCATCTGACTCCGCAGCGCTATTCTCCGAGATTTAATGCGGTCATCTGCTGCTACACCATCTCCAACTCTGCAGCTATTTGCTCAGGTGTAGCCATGTTGCTGGTGGCATGTGTGTTGGCACAGCTGTCTGGCGTGTGATTTTCAGTGCGGGAATTCGCACAGGTGCTAATTAGGCAAATTTTTCCAGTAATTGCAGCACTGGCTATTTAAACGTCTTGCATGCAGTCTGTGTGTGTGGGTGTATGGTATGAAACACAATAGAAACAAGGCAGACGTGTTGGCAAGAATATTTTCGTGTGAGTTTTTTTAGCAGTATATTACATACTAATGTGCGTTTTTTAGCTGGCAAAATTTTTATTGTTGTGTTGCGGACGGCGTGTTTTAAACAACTTTAAGAATGTTTTTAAATTAGTTAGTATATTACAGCAAAGAGTATGTAGGGGGGAGCAATGCTGGGTTTTAGTGGTGTTTTTTTTTTTTTTTGGTGTGGTTTGTATTTTTTAGTTAGTATCTGTGTATACATGTAGTTTCTAATAGTTGTGTAACATGTAATTTGCAGTGTTACCGTTCTAGGTGTGACAGTGTGTTTGGTCCTATTCTCAGTGTCCTGTCCTCTCTCTTGTAGGTTGCCAGGGCCGAAAATAGGATTTTCGGCACCCAGGGCAAGGCAGTAGTTTAGCGCCCCCCTTCCTCCCCCCCTTCCCCTATAAAAAATAAAATAATGATAATAATTATAATAAAAAAATAAGAACTACGCCACACAATAGTGCAACCTTATTTTCACAGATATATATATATATATATATATATATATATAGTATGAAGGAGAGAGTGGCACTCAAACGGACTTCTTACTTAACTAAACAAATGGGCGCCGCACCCCTCTGCAGGTTAACGTTTCAGTTTTATTTACAAAACTTTCGTCAGAACAAAGAACAATACAAAGCTGCTTACCTTTATACCTTAAAACACCCGTGAAGACACCCACATGGAGACAGGAACCTCTGGGCGCAGGGCCGGTGACGTCACGCTCCCGCGATGTGCGCTCATCTGCGCCTATATAATACAGCTGCTCCCCAGTACCCACAATTAAGCAATATGAGCACAGATATATGCAGCACACTGAGCACAGATATGGAGTGTTTTTCAGGCAGACAACGTATACTGGTGGTCACTGGTCAGCAAAACTCTGCACTGTACTCCTTCTAAATAATATACTGGTGGTCCCCAGTGCCCACAATAAAGCTGTGTGAGCACAGATATATGCAGCACACTGAGCACAGATATGGAGTGTTTTTCAGGCAGACAACGTATACTGGTGGTCACTGTCAGCAAAACTCTGCACTGTACTCCTCCTATATAATACAGCTGCTCCCCAGTCCCCACAATTAAGCAGTGTGAGCACAGATATATGCAGCACACTGAGCACAGATATGGAGTGTTTTTCAGGCAGACAACGTATACTGGTGGTCACTGGTTAGCAAAACTCTGCACTGTACTCCTCCTATATAATACAGCTGCTCCCCAGTGCCCACAATAAAGCAGTGTGAGCACAGATATATGCAGCACACTGAGCACAGATATGGAGTATTTTTCAGGCAGACAACGTATACTGGTGGTCACTGTCAGAAAAACTCTGCACTGTACTCCTCCTGTAAAATACAGCTGCTCCCCAGTCCCCACAATTAAGCAATAAGCACAAATATTATTAATAAACGGAGAGGACGCCAGCCACGTCCTCTCCCTAACATTTCCAATGCACGAGTGAAAATGGCGGCGACGCGCGGCTGCTTATATAGAATCCGAATCTCGCGAGAATCCGACAGCGGGATGATGACGTTCGGGCACGCTCGGGTTAACCGAGCCATACGGGAGAATCCGAGTATGCCTCGGACCAGTGTAAAATGGGTGAAGTTCGGGGGGGTTCGGTTTCCGAGGAACCGAACCCGCTCATCACTAATATATATATATACCAAAACGATGTGACAATGATCCACAAAAACCAGCACACCTTATGCAGCAATAGACAATTTACTGAATTCTCATTTTAAAGTGCACCGTGCAAATAATAGTTTCTGGCTTTCCCTGACGAAGGTGCTGCTGCACTGAAACAGCTGTTGGAGTTGCCAATATGCGGTGTTACCACTATGCATTGAACTGCTAAGTATTCGCTTTGTACTATTATATGCACGGTGCACTTTAAAATGAGAATTCAGTAAATTGTCTATTGCTGCATAAGGTGTGCTGGTTTTTGTGGATCATTGTCACATCGTTTGGATGTTAATATTTGACCGAGCACCCTACCAAAACGACTGAAGGTGTGTGCGTTCCAAATTTGCATATATATATATATATATATATATATATTATATCAAAAAGTGGCGGCACTCAGAGCCTGCTTATGTGGCAAATCACGTGTATTTAAAACACATATTGCAAACACCGGTGTTCTAAATATGTGTTTTAAATACACGTGATCTGCCATTTAAGCAGACTGAGTGGCGCCACTTTTCCTTCTTCTGTACATATCTCATGCCTGCAACAGAGGGCACCGGAGCACCTTTAGCGACATTGAGGATTGCTGACCTATGTCCAGCATAATATATATATATATATATATATATATATATATATATATAGTCAGCAAATGGTCCAGCACTCCACATGTCACATAAACTGCGTCTGTTGCCCCCACAATAGGATAAACAGTATATAGCAGAGGTGCGCCACTCATGGCATCTTAATCAGAGCAATAATGATGGCACAGTCATTATCCTGACGAAAATCTAAAATATAGATTGAAACGTTGATTACTAACTTAGTGACTGTGCCATCACTAATGCTCTGTTTAAGACGCTGTGAGTGCCGCACCCCTGATAGATATATATATATATATATATATATAGATATATATATAGATATATCTATAGATATCTATATATATATATATATATATATATATATACTCTGTATTTACATATATAAGAAGGCTGCTCCTTCTACCCGGCCATCCCCCTCACATTGTCCACTTGCCTCAGCCCAGGCCAGGAGGATGAGATGAACTGGACGCCGGCTGTGTTGTCCCCTTCTCTCCGGATGGCTGCCTACTGCATACTGTAGGTCTGGGAGGCGCTGGCAGGAAGGCAGATGGGCGGGTATGCAGGAGGCACTACCATGCACCTGAGCAGAGGGAGGCGCGGGCAGTCAGTGCCTTGCAGCAGTGGCGGTAATCGTCAGGGGCAAATGCAGGATTTGGGAGGGGGAGTATCCACATGTGCAATATATATATATATATATATATATATATACACACACACACACACACACACACACACACACATACAGTATATATAAAATTACCACCCACATGTCTCTCACATATTTTTACAATGTATAGTGCAAGACATTATACAGTAGGTGTATTACCAAAACGGACTGCAGTCTGCTCCCTTCCCTACCACACATACTCGGACTGTAGAATACACAAACATACACACTTTGACTGCGGACTGTCTACACGCCACACACACTCTGACCCCTCAACCCCCCACACACACACACATGCATACACAAACACACACACTGGGACTGCAAATTACAAATACACACCCATTGGGACTGCAGACTGCTCCCTCCTTGGACAGACAGCCCCCCGCCCTCCATAAACAGACAGCACCCCCCCCTTTCCCAACAAAGACAGACAGCACCCCCCTCCCTCCATAGACAGACAGCACCCCCCTCCCTAGACAGATAGCTCCCCTCCTTCCATAGACAGATAGCACCCCCATAGACAGATAGCAACCCCCCTCCATAGACAGATAGCACCCCCTCCCTCCATAGACAGATAGCACCCCCCACCCCTCCATAGACAGACAGCACCCCCCTCCTTCCATAGACAGACAGCACAACCCTCCCTAGACAGATAGCACCCCCCCTCCATAGGCAGATAGCACCCCCTCCCTCCATAGACAGATAGCACCCCCACTCCCTCACTTGACAGATAGCACCCCCACTCCATAGACAGATAGCACCCCCTAACTCCATAGACAGATAGCACTCCCTCACTAGACAGATAGCACCCCCCCTCCATAGACAGCACCCCCTAACTTCATAGACAGATAGCACCCCCACTCCCTCCCTAGACAGATAGCACCCCCCTCCATAGACAGATAGCACCCCCTCCCTCCATAGACAGATAGCTCCCCACTCCCTCCCTAGACAGACACCACCCCCTCCCTCCATATACAGACAGAAACCCCCCTCCCTGAGAACCCCCCCCCCCCTCCCTCCATAGCCCATCTGTCCTGCCTGTCTGCTGCATACAGTTACACTTAACCTTGCTGCTGCATGGGAGTAATTGTATGGAAACAAGACAGCGTCGGCTCACTGAGTCAAGCCCCACCACGTTGGAAGCCTGAGAGGAGCTGCTACTCCTACACGCTAGCAGCCTCTCTGCGTCTACATAATGGCAGCAGCTGCAGGGCTGCTGCAGCTGCGCAGTGAGTCACTGCCCCCCCCCCTGCGTGCTTGTATGGTGATCGTGGCGGCAGAAGGTGTCTGCTGCGTGGCGGCAGAAGGTGATCGCAGGAGGCGGAGGGCAGAGGAGCAGCTGACCGGGGGAGTTTTCGGCGCCATCTCAAATATGGCGCCTGGGGCACGTGACCCCTTAGCCCCCCCCTCCCCCTAGTTACGGCCGTGAGGTTGCTATATTCTTATTTTGTCCCAGTGTTTTTGGAGTGGCAAAGTAGCCCATTTTTCTTTTTCATTTGAAGTTTATTTCCCCATTTCTGAGCAGGTAAGTGGCCTGTCCCTGGGTGGGATGGTGTTGGAGGGGTGACAGTGTGTTTGTTCCTATTCTCAGTGTCCTGTCCTCTCTCTTGTAGGTTGCTATATTCTTATTTTGTCCCAGTGTTTTTGGAGTGGCAAAGTAGAATGTTTTTCTTTTTCATTTGAAGTTTATTTCCCACTTTCTAAGCAGGTAAGTGGCCTGTCCCTGGGTGGGATGGTGTTGGAGGGGTGACAGTGTGTTTCTTCCTATTATCGTAGTCATATTTTTTTTGTTTTTTTCTTAATGTCAAAATTTGGTGTGCCAAAGTATGCAGTTTGTTGTGTTCTTCCTTTGCGGGAATATTTGTTTAGTTTGTAAGTTACATGTCGTTGCCATTGTTTCCTGTTATTTTTTGGATTTGTTGGTTGTCTTTCTTTATTTTTTTTTGTTTGATGGGAAACAATGTTGTAGCTACGTAGGTAAATGTGGTTTAATGACATTTATTATTGTGTTTGTTCCGGATTTTCATCATGAAGATATGGAGTACGCTCCTGCAGTAAGTGTTTGAACTGCCATACACATAATTGTTTTTTCGCAATGTGTGTTGTTAATTGATTGTTTTTTAATGTTTCCTACCTTCATTTGAAGTTGGTGATGTCCGTATTTGTGGGTGCTGAAGCCCTCCCACCCCAACCGGCGGAAGCCCTCCCACCCCAACCGGCTCCTCATCCTCCAAGGCAACGGAGGCGTGCAAGGCCACCAATTTTCCGTACCCGTGTCACCCTTTTTGGGATGCCTGATAATGTTGTATTGCGCAGATACAGACTGCCACCTCATCTAATCCTAGACACTCTCTCCATAATAGAGAGTGATCTAGAACAATCCATTAGGTATCCTACAGCAATACCAGCATTGACACAATTCCTTGCTGTGTTACATTTTTTGGCCACTGGATCATACCAGCATGTAGTTGGTGACCTGGTTGGCATGTCGCAGGGCCAGTTCAGTAAGCTCCTGCGGCATGTCAGCCAAGCATTCATAAGCAGAGTTAAGCAATTTATATCAATGCTTTTGGATGCTGGTGCCCTGGCTGTGGTGAAGCGGCAATTTCAGGAAGGGGGTAGTCGCTTCCCACACGTTATTGCGGTTGTGGATGGGACACATGTTGCCATTGTTGCACCAAAACATAATGAAGAAATCTATAGAAACAGGAAACTGTTTCCTTCTCTGAATGTCATGGTTGTTTGTGGACCATCCCTCCAGATCCTGTCACTGAATGCTAAGTTCCCCGGGAACTCCCATGATGCATATGTCATTCAACAATCAGGGATATGGCAAAGATTAAGAACGATGGAAGGCCAAGACATGTGGCTATTGGGTGAGTTTTGTTTTAGGTGGTTTTGAACAGTTATATTGTTATAATTACATATTTTAATTTTGCTTTTATTCTTTTTCTCTTCTCATATTCTAAAACAGGAGATCGTGGATATCCTTGCACCCCCTGGCTCATGACTCCTTACAGCAAACCCAGGCCAGGACCACAGTCGGCATTTAACTCTGTGCTTACTGCCACTAGACAGCTGGTGGAGCGCACGATTGGTGTTCTTAAAGGGCGTTTTTGTGTGCTCCACCGCACTGGTGGCGAAATCATGTATTCACCGGAGATGGTAAGTAAAATTGTGGTCCTGTTCGCTATACTCCATAATATTGCTGTAAGGAGTCGCGTAGAGCTTCCCCACATGGAGGAATTGCCGGATGAGGAGCCAGGGGTTGGACGGGCCTTCCGTGGGGGGAGTGTGAACCAGCGGGGTCATGCTGTAAGGGCTCAAATTGTACGGGAGTATTTCAGGTATGTTTATGTTATTATAGTAATATCCTGTTTTGTTATTTTTTTAGGCAATCTGTCTGTATGTGTAGGATTTTATTGACTGATGGCATTTAGCTATCTTTTTAAAGTTCTGAGTGTGTTGCTAGTGTATTCTGAGTATTTGATAGTGTCTGAGTACAGATTTTTTATGTACTGTTCCCCTTATCATGTGTTTTTTTTTATAATGTTTTATACAATGATATTACTGTTCCATTCTGATAGATTATATGCAGTTGTGGGCGTGTTAATTTTTTTTATGTGTAATTGTGTTCTAAAACAAAAATAACAGCACCCTTTTTATTTTTTATTTTGTTTGTTTGTGCCTCTGTTTACCAAACAAATGCCACAACATCTGTCCAAAAAAACAACAACTTTGTGACTTTGTGTAGATGATTGGTTCTGCAAAATGTGGTGAGTAAACTGATTTTCAAACTAATTTGTGTATTTACTGATCCCCTAAAGATCTATCTAGATACCTCTGTCTTTCATTCTCTCTCTCTCTCTCTCTCTCTCTCTCTCTATATATATATATATATATATATATATATATATATGTATGTATATTTTGATATATATATATATATATATATATTGCGATATGGAGATAGATAGAGAGATAGATAGATCGATACATACAGAGCTATATATATTGAAATATGTAAATATATAAATATATATAAAACACAGAATGTCTAAGGGAGCTATATATGTTGATTATGTGGAATACTCTTCTAGACTCTGACCACAATGTGTTAAAAAACAATTGATTTATTCACATATTATCTATGCACAATATACTTTAGTGAACATAGATTACCACATAAAATTCACTGCTGTTCAGGAGAGCCTGTCATTTCACAAAGCCGGATCATTATAAGTGTGGTTGTAGCTGATAGTGAATACAGCGGTACAACCCCCCAATTTGCACTTTTATGAGGGCTGGACCAATGGTGAATACTGGTGCACTCAGCGCTATTATTTATATGATTTTAATTCCTTGATTTTACTTGTGGTAACAACATTACCGTTAAATCTGTCTTTTTCCCCATAACTCTTCCAATATCTATTGACATGAACCCCTGATGAAGTCCTTTGGGACGAAATGCATCGGGTGTGGTTTTTCTGTGAGAACATCAGACATCCTGTATAAAATATTATTGAATGGAACACACTGATTATATCATGTCTTCTACAAAATTGGAATCTGTATTTTAAATATGTTTGTTATTTGAATTTTATGTGGTAATCTATGTTCACTAAAGTATATTGTGCATAGATAATATGTGAATAAATCAATTGTTTTTTTATCACATTGTGGTCAGAATCTGGAAGAGTATTCCACATAATCAACATATATAGCTCCCTTAGACATTCTGTGTTTTGTATTCCATTTTCTGTACTCTAGCTAACAGAGAGTACGTCATAAGGTTGTAGCTCACTCATAGTGCAGAATTAGGTCTATACCACATCCATATAAATATATATATATATATATATATATATATATATTTTCTTATATCTGTATATGTAGATGTATATTTTTTATAATTAAAAACTCGATACATCTCTATATCTGTGTACAAAAAGTGCAGATAGCGCTACAACCTGAATATTCTATAACCAGATATCCCTGAGATGGGAGATCATAAGTTACACATGAAATAGTGCAAAGCAAATTATTAAATTATTTAGAGAACACTCCCAGAGTAAATGGTGTCGCAACCAGATTTCAAAATGTCCAATTCCCAAGGGAACTTAGTTTTCAAATTTGTTCTAGTGATAAATCAGTTGCGCCTTCAGTGTTTGTGAATAAAACGTTGCAAATCCTTAAGTGATAGTTAGAATATGCGTACCAGACATATGTAGAACATTCGCCTTGTTTAGGGTGTCTTTGCATCTGGATGTTCCTTACTCGTACTGACTCTCCGTTCCCATCCGTCCAGGCATTGGTGTGGAGTTTGTACGTATATGCAAGACAATGTGTCAATATGCTGCTCTTAGAAAAGTGACTTGGTGCTATTTTTGTGCAAAGTTAGCAATAAAGTGAATATGTGCAGAGGAAGTGCTGTAAGTGCTTATTAAAAATATATGAATAAAAATGAATATATTACTGGCAGTGTGCTAATTCCCTTTTTCCTTAGGTAATGTGCTTAAATACCATTTCTTAGGGGTGCAACACCATATAGCTCAGTATTCAGAGGAGATCTAGAGAGGAGGTATATTTATATGAGGCACTTACATCTAGAGTTGCAATGAATTAAAAAGATGCTGCCGTCATTCCGTCATCAGACTTATATACCTTTAAAAAAGTCCCATATGGGAAGGAAAAGCCTCTGATAGTGTAGTATTATTTAAAAAAACATTTAATAATACATAAAACGACAAAAAACATATAGATGGACTCGTACAATTTAAAAGTGCATATAAGCTTATCTGTTATTTCCTCAGATAGGAGCGGAGTGCCGGTAGGTGCCCAACGCGTTTCGTCCCTTAGTTCATCTCTGGGACTTCCTCAGGGGTCAATCGCACTTACAGCACTTCCTCTGCACATATTCACTTTATTGCTAACTTTGCACAAAAATAGCACCAAGTCACTTTTCTAAGAGCAGCATATTGACACATTGTCTTGCATATACGTACAAACTCCACACCAATGCCTGGACGGATGGGAATGGAGAGTCAGTACGAGTAAGGAACATCCAGATGCAAAGACACCCTAAACAAGGCGAATGTTCTACATATGTCTGGTACGCATATTCTAACTATCACTTAAGGATTTGCAACGTTTTATTCACAAACACTGAAGGCGCAACTGATTTATCACTAGAACACATCTCTATATCTATCTATATATCTAGCTAGCTATATTGTTAAAATATTTTTTTTATGTTTCAACATATAATATATATATATATATATATATATATATATATATTTTTATATATATATATATATATATATATATATATACCAAAATAGGTGAAGTGGCACTCACTATATAATCAATGTCATCTGCTGGGGTGTCCCAATTCCAGGGAAAAACTTGTATCCACAAGGTCCAATAATACATCCAATTGTAAAGAAGGCACTCACCAGACTAGTATTGAAAATGCAAAAGACGTTTATCAAATTTCACATCAGCGACTTATTCATGGTTGGTCGACGTTTCGTTCCCAAGCCGGACCTTTTTCCAGACCAGTATGCACAATCGTCAGAATCACATACCTAATGATCATCAGTGTGGAACTACTAATACCCAACCAAAGCCCGCCCATCTGTTTAATAACCAATTGCGGTCATTCAAATTTAATCAGATAATATACTCGTTACACATACACAGATCAGGTCACTGCACATATTAGTACATAGCTTATATCAACAATAACGCACATGACAAGTGTAGGTCTATAGATCTTAGGCGCTCACCCTCTCCCTGCAGGTGTCGGTGCCGCAGGTGGAACGCACGCCGTCAGTGACCCGCATGTCACTTCCACCTACATTGAATCACAGGCTGCTATTTCCGGCCTCGCAGTATCACACTGAATACTCAGTGGAACGCACAGCGCAGCTGACACGCAAGGCGCTTCCGCCTTCAAACGTGATGTCATTATGGAATCAGATCACAGAGCGCAGCATCAATGTGCTAATATACAGAAAAACTAGCATCCTCGATTACTGAAATAAAGATAAAGTGACAAGTGAAAATGTGTGTGGTTGTATGGTAATGGTGACATGAACTCTAGAGATTTAAAGTAAAGCAGCTTAGGTAGGTATCAGGAGCTCCACACCGGACAACTACAGCATAATAGAAACCTGATGTAAATATACATACACATATATAAACAAAACTTATAACACCTTACTAGAACTAACATAACAAACAACACATTTAAAAATCTATTTAATGGGACTGAAAAGCTGGATAGCCATGATGGACACCCATGAATGTGAACCATGTAGAATATTCCCACGATGAACTATATCCACACTATCTTATGTTCAGAGAAAAACACTAAGATGGTTCTGTTCGTTCAGCCCTCTTGGAGAAACGGTGCCCAGGTAGTGTATCCAGTACGCCTCTCTTTTTAATAATAATGCGCCTCTATCACCTCCCCGTGGGAGTGGTGGGATCCAATCGATAATCATATGCCGCAATGTGGCTACTTGATGTTTTAACTGCATGAAATGGAGTGCCACAGGTTTGTCCGTCTTGCCGCTGGTGAGTGCCAACTGTATTGAGGATCTATGTTGGTTGATCCGTTCACGGTATGTTCTGATGGTTTTCCCCACGTACATTTTCCCACACGGGCATGTAAGATAATAGACCACATGATCCATCTGACATGTTAGATGGTGTCGTAACTCGATCTTGGTACCATACAGTGGGTGATTGAAGAAGCGTCCAGTGATCATGGCTCTACAGGTCATGCATTTCAGGCACTTAAAGCAACCTGGATTTACATTTAACCAGGTAGTGCCTGAAGTCGTCGTCGGTCGCATGGTTGGTCTCATCAGCATGTCCTTCAAATTGGCACCCCTTTGCACACTTAGTAGAGGTGGTCGACTGCCGACCTTTTTGAATTTGGGATCAGTGCTGATCATGGACCAATTTTTCTTTATTGTTCTTTCCACATTGTGTAAGCCAGTATTGCAACTGGTCTTGAATATGATACGATCTCGATTCTTATTTCTATTGCTGGTCTTGTTCATATGTAAATTACGTGCTTTAATCAGACATCTGTCGACCACTGCGGCTGTATAACCGCGTTCAATAAACCGCTGTCTGCACTCAAGCAGTTGTATATCGGCATTGGTATCATTGGAATTGTTTCTTAGTACCCTAAGAAATTGAGAGACGGGTAGGTTCGATTTTAACCTATCCGGGTGATGACTAGACGCCCATAACAGAGTGTTCCGGTCCGTGGGCTTACGGTATAGAGTATATTCAAGTACTGATGGTAAGGACGGATCCTTATAAATTGTAATGTCCAAAAAATTAATATTAGACTCGCTCACTGTGGCAGTTAATTTAATTGGACTGGTGAGAGCATTCAGGGTATCCACCATGGCAAAAAACAGTTCGGCGGAGCCCCGCCAAACAATGAAGAGATCATCGATGTATCTCTTATAGCATACAATGTGCTCAGCATAGTTGCACAAAATGTTTTCATGTTCATACTTTGCCATGTACAGATTGGTGAACCCCGGGGCCAAATTAGAGCCCATAGCGGTGCCCGCCAACTGTACATAGTACTCATCCTGGTATTGAAAATAATTACACGTAAGTACCAATCTGATCAGACTCAAAATGAATTCAATGGGAGGACCCTCGTAAGGTCCCTTGATCAACGCCTCCCTTACAGCAGCAATCCCCTCCTCATGAGGAATAACCGTATATAATGATGTTACATCTAGGGTAGCTAGTAAACAGGTGGATACATCATCAGTAATACGGGCCAATACACCCAAGAGGTCACTAGTGTCACGAATATAACTGTCCATCACCCTCACACATGGTTGGAGGAAATGGTCAACAAACCTAGCCAACGGTTGTAGCAAGGATCCTTGTGCCGATATTATAGGCCTCCCTGGGGGTGTAATTAGGGATTTATGCACCTTGGGCAGGGTGTAGATGATAGGACAGATGGGATAAGCCACTGATAGATAATCATAAACATCATCATTGATCCATGCGCATTGTAGTGCCTGAATCAACAAGTCATCAACCTCTTTTTTGAATCTAGGGGTCGGGTTATAGGAGATCTTAGCATAAGTGTTATTGTCAGATAATTGTTTTTTTATTTCAAAGTCATAGTAAGCAAAATCCTGAAGGACTACTGCTCCTCCCTTATCTGCATTCCTGATTACCAGATTAGTATTGTGTTTTAGATCTCTTAGCGCTTGCCACTCACTCTTGGATAGGTTGGAGTAGCCTTCGTTACCATTATTATTTTGTAATACCTCACTATCAATAACCTGTAGAAAAGTTTTTAAACTTGCATTGTTAGAAATGGGATCAAATTTACTGGTATTTCTAAACATCCCAAGTGGCCGTATCTCGGGCTGCGACTGATTATTGATAAATTTATTATCAAAGAATTCCCTGAGACGTAGTTGACGTCCCATTTTATATCTTTCGATGGACCAATTAAAGGATTTAAAGTGACAAGTTGGGACAAAAGAAAGACCCTTACTTAACAGTGAGGTTTCGGCCTCCGACAGCACATGGGTAGATAAATTAAATATTAGGTTCGGGAACCTCTCCCTCCTCGTCCCCGTGGTTTTGAACCTCCCCCTCCGCGGGTGGGGTCGCCTGTGGCGACTTTGGCTCTTCGAGCTCTGGTGCCTGGTCCTAAAAAAGATGATGAGGCCCCTGACCCGGATGGTGGTATGCTATCTGTAAATTCAGAGTCAGAGGAGGAATACCCCTGTGGATAATTGAACCTTTGTTGTCTGTGGTTATATCTATTCTGCCGGTTACGTCGCCATCTGGTGGATTGATCATCCCCAGACAACCACTTGTATACCGAATGCTGTTGGTAGTCAGTTTCCACAGTTTCCCATTTCTTTCTCTTGAATGCTAACAGGTCAGATCGGTACTTGTCAATTTGTGATTTAATTTTGTCTAACCAATTTTCTGACTTGTCAGCCTTCAAACTGGAGGTATGTTCCCGTTCAAATAATTCAATGTCACTTTTTACTTTTTTAAGTTCTGTCCCCACTTCCTCTACAACAAGTATAAGTAGATCAGATGAACATTTGTTCAATATTCCACACCATTTTACTAGAGATGAGCGCCTGAAATTTTTCGGGTTTTGTGTTTTGGTTTTGGGTTCGGTTCCGCGGCCGTGTTTTGGGTTCGAACGCGTTTTGGCAAAACCTCACCGAATTATTTTTGTCGGATTCGGGTGTGTTTTGGATTCGGGTGTTTTTTTCCAAAAACACTAAAAAACAGCTTAAATCATAGAATTTGGGGGTCATTTTGATCCCAAAGTATTATTAACCTCAAAAACCATAATTTACACTCATTTTCAGTCTATTCTGAATACCTCACACCTCACAATATTATTTTTAGTCCTAAAATTTGCACCGAGGTCGCTGTGTGAGTAAGATAAGTGACCCTAGTGGCCGACACAAACATCGGGCCCATCTAGGAGTGGCACTGCAGTGTCACGCAGGATGTCCCTTCCAAAAAACCCTCCCCAAACAGCACATGACGCAAAGAAAAAAAGAGGCGCAATGAGGTAGCTGTGTGAGTAAGATTAGCGACCCTAGTGGCCGACACAAACACCGGGCCCATCTAGGAGTGGCACTGCAGTGTCACGCAGGATGGCCCTTCCAAAAAACCCTCCCCAAACAGCACATGATGCAAAGAAAAAAAGAGGCGCAATGAGGTAGCTGTGTGAGTAAGATTAGCGACCCTAGTGGCCGACACAAACACCGGGCCCATCTAGGAGTGGCACTGCAGTGTCACGCAGGATGGCCCTTCCAAAAAACCCTCCCCAAACAGCACATGACGCAAAGAAAAAAAGAGGCGCAATGAGGTAGCTGACTGTGTGAGTAAGATTAGCGACCCTAGTGGCCGACACAAACACCGGGCCCATCTAGGAGTGGCACTGCAGTGTCACGCAGGATGTCCCTTCCAAAAAACCCTCCCCAAACAGCACATGACGCAAAGAAAAAAAGAGGCGCAATGAGGTAGCTGTGTGAGTTAGATTAGCGACCCTAGTGGCCGACACAAACACCGGGCACATCTAGGAGTGGCACTGCAGTGTCACGCAGGATGTCCCTTCCAAAAAACCCTCCCCAAACAGCACATGACGCAAAGAAAAAAAGAGGCGCAATGAGGTAGCTGTGTGAGTAAGATTAGCGACCCTAGTGGCCGACACAAACACCGGGCCCATCTAGGAGTGGCACTGCAGTGTCACGCAGGATGTCCCTTCCAAAAAACCCTCCCCAATCAGCACATGATGCAAAGAAAAAGAAAAGAAAAAAGAGGTGCAAGATGGAATTATCCTTGGGCCCTCCCACCCACCCTTATGTTGTATAAACAAAACAGGACATGCACACTTTAACCAACCCATCATTTCAGTGACAGGGTCTGCCACACGACTGTGACTGATATGACGGGTTGGTTTGGACCCCCCCCAAAAAAGAAGCAATTAATCTCTCCTTGCACAAACTGGCTCTACAGAGGCAAGATGTCCACCTCATCTTCACCCTCCGATATATCACCGTGTACATCCCCCTCCTCACAGATTATCAATTCGTCCCCACTGGAATCCACCATCTCAGCTCCCTGTGTACTTTGTGGAGGCAATTGCTGCTGGTCAATGTCTCCGCGGAGGAATTGATTATAATTCATTTTAATGAACATCATCTTCTCCACATTTTCTGGATGTAACCTCGTACGCCGATTGCTGACAAGGTGAGCGGCGGCACTAAACACTCTTTCGGAGTACACACTTGTGGGAGGGCAACTTAGGTAGAATAAAGCCAGTTTGTGCAAGGGCCTCCAAATTGCCTCTTTTTCCTGCCAGTATAAGTACGGACTGTGTGACGTGCCTACTTGGATGCGGTCACTCATATAATCCTCCACCATTCTATCAATGTTGAGAGAATCATATGCAGTGACAGTAGACGACATGTCCGTAATCGTTGTCAGGTCCTTCAGTCCGGACCAGATGTCAGCATCAGCAGTCGCTCCAGACTGCCCTGCATCACCGCCAGCGGGTGGGCTCGGAATTCTGAGCCTTTTCCTCGCACCCCCAGTTGCGGGAGAATGTGAAGGAGGAGATGTTGACAGGTCGCGTTCCGCTTGACTTGACAATTTTGTCACCAGCAGGTCTTTCAACCCCAGCAGACCTGTGTCTGCCGGAAAGAGAGATCCATGGTAGGCTTTAAATCTAGGATCGAGCACGGTGGCCAAAATGTA
Source organism: Pseudophryne corroboree (assembly GCF_028390025.1). Classification (NCBI taxonomy): domain Eukaryota; kingdom Metazoa; phylum Chordata; class Amphibia; order Anura; family Myobatrachidae; genus Pseudophryne; species Pseudophryne corroboree. The sequence goes on along the minus strand of NC_086451.1, from coordinate 317,116,936 downwards.
GTGCTCTGATTTCAACAGATTGACCACCCGTGAATCCTTGTTAAGCGAATTAAGGGCTGCATCCACAAGTCCCACATGCCTAGCGGAATCGCTCCCTTTTAGCTCCTTCTTCAATGCCTCCAGCTTCTTCTGCAAAAGCCTGATGAGGGGAATGACCTGACTCAGGCTGGCAGTGTCTGAACTGACTTCACGTGTGGCAAGTTCAAAGGGCATCAGAACCTTGCACAACGTTGAAATCATTCTCCACTGCACTTGAGACAGGTGCATTCCATCTCCTATATCGTGCTCAATTGTATAGGCTTGAATGGCCTTTTGCTGCTCCTCCAACCTCTGAAGCATATAGAGGGTTGAATTCCACCTCGTTACCACTTCTTGCTTCAGATGATGGCAGGGCAGGTTCAGTAGTTTTTGGTGGTGCTCCAGTCTTCTGTACGTGGTGCCTGTACGCCGAAAGTGTCCCGCAATTTTTCTGGCCACCGACAGCATCTCTTGCACGCCCCTGTCGTTTTTTAAAAAATTCTGCACCACCAAATTCAAGGTATGTGCAAAACATGGGACATGCTGGAATTTGCCCATATTTAATGCACACACAATATTGCTGGCGTTGTCCGATGCCACAAATCCACAGGAGAGTCCAATTGGGGTAAGCCATTCCGCGATGATCTTCCTCAGTTGCCGTAAGAGGTTTTCAGCTGTGTGCGTATTCTGGAAAGCGGTGATACAAAGCATAGCCTGCCTAGGAAAGAGTTGGCGTTTGCGAGATGCTGCTACTGGTGCCGCCGCTGCTGTTCTTGCGGCGGGAGTCCATACATCTACCCAGTGGGCTGTCACAGTCATATAGTCCTGACCCTGCCCTGCTCCACTTGTCCACATGTCCGTGGTTAAGTGGACATTGGGTACAACTGCATTTTTTAGGAGACTGGTGAGTCTTTTTCTGACGTCCGTGTACATTCTCGGTATCGCCTGCCTAGAGAAGTGGAACCTAGATGGTATTTGGTAACGGGGGCACACTGCCTCAATAAATTGTCTAGTTCCCTGTGAACTAACGGCGGATACCGGACGCACGTCTAACACCAACATAGTTGTCAAGGACTCAGTTATCCGCTTTGCAGTAGGATGACTGCTGTGATATTTCATCTTCCTCGCAAAGGACTGTTGAACAGTCAATTGCTTACTGGAAGTAGTACAAGTGGGCTTACGACTTCCCCTCTGGGATGACCATCGACTCCCAGCGGCAACAACAGCAGCGCCAGCAGCAGTAGGCGTTACACGCAAGGATGCATCGGAGGAATCCCAGGCAGGAGAGGACTCGTCAGACTTGCCAGTGACATGGCCTGCAGGACTATTGGCATTCCTGGGGAAGGAGGAAATTGACACTGAGGGAGTTGGTGGGGTGGTTTGCGTGAGCTTGGTTACAAGAGGAAGGGATTTACTGGTCAGTGGACTGCTTCCGCTGTCACCCAAAGTTTTTGAACTTGTCACTGACTTATTATGAATGCGCTGCAGGTGACGTATAAGGGAGGATGTTCCGAGGTGGTTAACGTCCTTACCCCTACTTATTACAGCTTGACAAAGGGAACACACGGCTTGACACCTGTTGTCCGCATTTCTGGTGAAATACCTCCACACCGAAGAGCTGATTTTTTTGGTATTTTCACCTGGCATGTCAACGGCCATATTCCTCCCACGGACAACAGGTGTCTCCCCGGGTGCCTGACTTAAACAAACCACCTCACCATCAGAATCCTCCTGGTCAATTTCCTCCCCAGCGCCAGCAACACCCATATCCTCCTCATCCTGGTGTACTTCAACACTGACATCTTCAATCTGACTATCAGGAACTGGACTGCGGGTGCTCCTTCCAGCACTTGCAGGGGGCGTGCAAATGGTGGAAGGCGCATGCTCTTCACGTCCAGTGTTGGGAAGGTCAGGCATCGCAACCGACACAATTGGACTCTCCTTGTGGATTTGGGATTTCAAAGAACGCACAGTTCTTTGCGGTGCTTTTGCCAGCTTGAGTCTTTTCAGTTTTCTAGCGAGAGGCTGAGTGCTTCCATCCTCATGTGAAGCTGAACCACTAGCCATGAACATAGGCCAGGGCCTCAGCCGTTCCTTGCCACTCCGTGTGGTAAATGGCATATTGGCAAGTTTACGCTTCTCCTCCGACAATTTTATTTTAGGTTTTGGAGTCCTTTTTTTACTGATATTTGGTGTTTTGGTTTTGACATGCTCTGTACTATGCCATTGGGCATTGGCCTTGGCAGACGACGTTGCTGGCATTTCATCGTCTCGGCCATGACTAGTGGCAGCAGCTTCAGCACGAGGTGGAAGTGGATCTTGATCTTTCCCTAATTTTGGAACCTCAACATTTTTGTTCTCCATATTTTAATAGGCACAACTAAAAGGCACCTCAGGTAAACAATGGAGATGGATGGATTGGATACTAGTATACAATTATGGACGGGCTGCCGAGTGCCGACACAGAGGTAGCCACAGCCGTGAACTACCGCACTGTACTGTGTCTGCTGCTAATATATAGACTGGTTGATAAAGAGATAGTATACTCGTAACTAGTATGTATGTATAAAGAAAGAAAAAAAAAACCACGGTTAGGTCACTGGTATATACAATTATGGACGGGCTGCCGAGTGCCGACACAGAGGTAGCCACAGCCGTGAACTACCGCACTGTACTGTGTCTGCTGCTAATATATAGACTGGTTGATAAAGAGATAGTATACTCGTAACTAGTATGTATGTATAAAGAAAGAAAAAAAAACCACGGTTAGGTGGTATATACAATTATGGACGGGCTGCCGAGTGCCGACACAGAGGTAGCCACAGCCGTGAACTACTGCACTGTACTGTGTCTGCTGCTAATATATAGACTGGTTGATAAAGAGATAGTATACTCGTAACTAGTATGTATGTATAAAGAAAGAAAAAAAAACCACGGTTAGGTGGTATATACAATTATGGACGGGCTGCCGAGTGCCGACACAGAGGTAGCCACAGCCGTGAACTACCGCACTGTACTGTGTCTGCTGCTAATATATAGACTGGTTGATAAAGAGATAGTATACTCGTAACTAGTATGTATGTATAAAGAAAGAAAAAAAAACCACGGTTAGGTCACTGGTATATACAATTATGGACGGGCTGCCGAGTGCCGACACAGAGGTAGCCACAGCCGTGAACTACCGCACTGTACTGCGTCTGCTGCTAATATATAGACTGGTTGATAAAGAGATAGTATACTCGTAACTAGTATGTATGTATAAAGAAAGAAAAAAAAACCACGGTTAGGTGGTATATACAATTATGGACGGGCTGCCGAGTGCCGACACAGAGGTAGCCACAGCCGTGAACTACCGCACTGTACTGTGTCTGCTGCTAATATATAGACTGGTTGATAAAGAGATAGTATACTCGTAACTAGTATGTATGTATAAAGAAAGAAAAAAAAACCACGGTTAGGTCACTGGTATATACAATTATGGACGGGCTGCCGAGTGCCGACACAGAGGTAGCCACAGCCGTGAACTACCGCACTGTACTGTGTCTGCTGCTAATATATAGACTGGTTGATAAAGAGATAGTATACTCGTAACTAGTATGTATGTATAAAGAAAGAAAAAAAAACCACGGTTAGGTCACTGGTATATACAATTATGGACGGGCTGCCGAGTGCCGACACAGAGGTAGCCACAGCCGTGAACTACCGCACTGTACTGTGTCTGCTGCTAATATATAGACTGGTTGATAAAGAGATAGTATACTCGTAACTAGTATGTATGTATAAAGAAAGAAAAAAAAACCACGGTTAGGTCACTGGTATATACAATTATGGACGGGCTGCCGAGTGCCGACACAGAGGTAGCCACAGCCGTGAACTACCGCACTGTACTGTGTCTGCTGCTAATATATAGACTGGTTGATAAAGAGATAGTATACTCGTAACTAGTATGTATGTATAAAGAAAGAAAAAAAAACCACGGTTAGGTCACTGGTATATACAATTATGGACGGGCTGCCGAGTGCCGACACAGAGGTAGCCACAGCCGTGAACTACCGCACTGTACTGTGTCTGCTGCTAATATATAGACTGGTTGATAAAGAGATAGTATACTCGTAACTAGTATGTATGTATAAAGAAAGAAAAAAAAAACACGGTTAGGTCACTGGTATATACAATTATGGACGGGCTGCGGAGTGCCGACACAGAGGTAGCCACAGCCGTGAACTACCGCACTGTACTGTGTCTGCTGCTAATATATAGACTGGTTGATAAAGAGATAGTATACTCGTAACTAGTATGTATGTATAAAGAAAGAAAAAAAAACCACGGTTAGGTGGTATATACAATTATGGACGGGCTGCCGAGTGCCGACACAGAGGTAGCCACAGCCGTGAACTACCGCACTGTACTGTGTCTGCTGCTAATATATAGACTGGTTGATAAAGAGATAGTATACTCGTAACTAGTATGTATGTATAAAGAAAGAAAAAAAAACCACGGTTAGGTCACTGGTATATACAATTATGGACGGGCTGCCGAGTGCCGACACAGAGGTAGCCACAGCCGTGAACTACCGCACTGTACTGTGTCTGCTGCTAATATATAGACTGGTTGATAAAGAGATAGTATACTCGTAACTAGTATGTATGTATAAAGAAAGAAAAAAAAACCACGGTTAGGTCACTGGTATATACAATTATGGACGGGCTGCCGAGTGCCGACACAGAGGTAGCCACAGCCGTGAACTACCGCACTGTACTGTGTCTGCTGCTAATATATAGACTGGTTGATAAAGAGATAGTATACTCGTAACTAGTATGTATGTATAAAGAAAGAAAAAAAAACCACGGTTAGGTCACTGGTATATACAATTATGGACGGGCTGCCGAGTGCCGACACAGAGGTAGCCACAGCCGTGAACTACCGCACTGTACTGTGTCTGCTGCTAATATAGACTGGTTGATAAAGAGATAGTATACTACTAATATTATATACTGGTGGTCAGGTCACTGGTCACTAGTCACACTGGCAGTGGCACTCCTGCAGCAAAAGTGTGCACTGTTTAATTTTAATATAATATTATGTACTCCTGGCTCCTGCTATAACCTATAACTGGCACTGCAGTAGTGCTCCCCAGTCTCCCCCACAATTATAAGCTGTGTGAGCTGAGCAGTCAGACAGATATATAATATATATAGATGATGCAGCACACTGGCCTGAGCCTGAGCAGTGCACACAGATATGGTATGTATGTGACTGAGTCACTGTGTGCTGTGTATCGCTTTTTTCAGGCAGAGAACGGATTATAACTAAAAGTGGTGGTCACTGGTCACTATCAGCAAAACTCTGCACTGTACACTACTGAGTACTCCTAATGCTCCCCAAAATTAGTAAATCAAGTGTCTAAACGGAGAGGACGCCAGCCACGTCCTCTCCCTATAAATCTCAATGCACGTGTGAAAATGGCGGCGACGCGCGGCTCCTTATATAGAATCCGAGTCTCGCGATAGAATCCGAGCCTCGCGAGAATCCGACAGCGTCATGATGACGTTCGGGCGCGCTCGGGTTAACCGAGCAAGGCGGGAAGATCCGAGTCGCTCGGACTCGTGAAAAAAAACATGAAGTTCTGCGGGTTCGGATTCAGAGAAACCGAACCCGCTCATCTCTACATTTTACACAGAAAGATGGATTTTTTTCTACCAATAGTGGGAGTATTGGCAATTCTAAATCCCCTGGGGATTCTCTTCTTCCGATAGTATTCGGACAGAAACTGTCCGTGCAGGGTTAAATCTATTTCCCTCTTCTTCAGTTTATTAAGCTTGTGGAAAAGATCTAAAGGTGTTCGAGCTGGTAATTGATCAAAATCTGTCTGATTAAACAGGACTTTTTCAATATCATCGTCAGTATAGCTAACAAAAGCATTCTCTGCCTCACTTAAAGAATTCTCATCTAATATGCCTCCACTTAGAGACATTCTAAACCAGGAGAGAGTATGAACAATAACACATCCAGCGATTCAGTCCACATATAAATAAAGGCAATTAAAATAACCAAATATGGTCAAATAGATAGAGATTTTTGACAGATTGAATAAAAATAACTAGCAAAACAGCTTTCTTGCAAGAAAAAGACTACTACAGAGTCGTCACAAAGGAAAAAAATGAACAATGGTTGTCCAAATAATCATGGAGGGTGCTCACTTAGAAGTATATCGTAATGATATCGTCCAATATTCCAAAATAGGTGAAGTGGCACTCACTATATAATCAATGTCATCTGCTGGGGTGTCCCAATTCCAGGGAAAAACTTGTATCCACAAGGTCCAATAATACATCCAATTGTAAAGAAGGCACTCACCAGACTAGTATTGAAAATGCAAAAGACGTTTATCAAATTTCACATCAGCGACTTATTCATGGTAGGTCGACGTTTCGGTCCCAAGCCGGACCTTTTTCCAGACCAGTATGCACAATCGTCAGAATCACATACCTAATGATCATCAGTGTGGAACTACTAATACCCAACCAAAGCCCGCCCATCTGTTTAATAACCAATTGCGGTCATTCAAATTTAATCAGATAATATACTCGTTACACATACACAGATCAGGTCACTGCACATATTAGTACATAGCTTATATCAACAATAACGCACATGACAAGTGTAGGTCTATAGATCTTAGGCGCTCACCCTCTCCCTGCAGGTGTCGGTGCCGCAGGTGGAACGCACGCCGTCAGTGACCCGCATGTCACTTCCGCCTACATTGAATCACAGGCTGCTATTTCCGGCCTCGCAGTATCACACTGAATACTCAGTGGAACGCACAGCGCAGCTGACACGCAAGGCGCTTCCGCCTTCAAACGTGATGTCATTATGGAATCAGATCACAGAGCGCAGCATCAATGTGCTAATATACAGAAAAACTAGCATCCTCGATTACTGAAATAAAGATAAAGTGACAAGTGAAAATGTGTGTGGTTGTATGGTAATGGTGACATGAACTCTAGAGATTTAAAGTAAAGCAGCTTAGGTAGGTATCAGGAGCTCCACACCGGACAACTACAGCATAACAGAAACCTGATGTAAATATACATACACATATATAAACAAAACTTATAACACCTTACTAGAACTAACATAACAAACAACACATTTAAAAATCTATTTAATGGGACTGAAAAGCTGGATAGCCATGATGGACACCCATGAATGTGAACCATGTAGAATATTCCCACGATGAACTATATCCACACTATCTTATGTTCAGAGAAAAACACTAAGATGGTTCTGTTCGTTCAGTCCTCTTGGAGAAACGGTGCCCAGGTAGTGTATCCAGTACGCCTCTCTTTTTAATAATAATGCGCCTCTATCACCTCCCCGTGGGAGTGGTGGGATCCAATCGATAATCATATGCCGCAATGTGGCTACTTGATGTTTTAACTGCATGAAATGGAGTGCCACAGGTTTGTCCGTCTTGCCGCTGGTGAGTGCCAACTGTATTGAGGATCTATGAGTTACGACACCATCTAACATGTCAGATGGATCATGTGGTCTATTATCTTACATGCCCGTGTGGGAAAATGTACGTGGGGAAAACCATCAGAACATACCGTGAACGGATCAACCAACATAGATCCTCAATACAGTTGGCACTCACCAGCGGCAAGACAGACAAACCTGTGGCACTCCATTTCATGCAGTTAAAACATCAAGTAGCCACATTGCGGCATATGATTATCGATTGGATCCCACCACTCCCACGGGGAGGTGATAGAGGCGCATTATTATTAAAAAGAGAGGCGTACTGGATACACTACCTGGGCACCGTTTCTCCAAGAGGGCTGAACGAACAGAACCATCTTAGTGTTTTTCTCTGAACATAAGATAGTGTGGATATAGTTCATCGTGGGAATATTCTACATGGTTCACATTCATGGGTGTCCATCATGGCTATCCAGCTTTTCAGTCCCATTAAATAGATTTTTAAATGTGTTGTTTGTTATGTTAGTTCTAGTAAGGTGTTATAAGTTTTGTTTATATATGTGTATGTATATTTACATCAGGTTTCTATTATGCTGTAGTTGTCCGGTGTGGAGCTCCTGATACCTACCTAAGCTGCTTTACTTTAAATCTCTAGAGTTCATGTCACCATTACCATACAACCACACACATTTTCACTTGTCACTTTATCTTTATTTCAGTAATCGAGGATGCTAGTTTTTCTGTATATTAGCACATTGATGCTGCGCTCTGTGATCTGATTCCATAATGACATCACGTTTGAAGGCGGAAGCGCCTTGCGTGTCAGCTGCGCTGTGCGTTCCACTGAGTATTCAGTGTGATACTGCGAGGCCGGAAATAGCAGCCTGTGATTCAATGTAGGCGGAAGTGACATGCGGGTCACTGACGGCGTGCGTTCCACCTGCGGCACCGACACCTGCAGGGAGAGGGTGAGCGCCTAAGATCTATAGACCTACACTTGTCATGTGCGTTATTGTTGATATAAGCTATGTACTAATATGTGCAGTGACCTGATCTGTGTATGTGTAACGAGTATATTATCTGATTAAATTTGAATGACCGCAATTGGTTATTAAACAGATGGGCGGGCTTTGGTTGGGTATTAGTAGTTCCACACTGATGATCATTAGGTATGTGATTCTGACGATTGTGCATACTGGTCTGGAAAAAGGTCCGGCTTGGGACCGAAACGTCGACCAACCATGAATAAGTCGCTGATGTGAAATTTGATAAACGTCTTTTGCATTTTCAATACTAGTCTGGTGAGTGCCTTCTTTACAATTGGATGTATTATTGGACCTTGTGGATACAAGTTTTTCCCTGGAATTGGGACACCCCAGCAGATGACATTGATTATATAGTGAGTGCCACTTCACCTATTTTGGAATATTGGACGATATCATTACGATATACTTCTAAGTGAGCACCCTCCATGATTATTTGGACAACCATTGTTCATTTTTTTCCTTTGTGACGACTCTGTAGTAGTCTTTTTCTTGCAATAAAGCTGTTTTGCTAGTTATTTTTATTCAATCTGTCAAAAATCTCTATCTATTTGACCATATTTGGTTATTTTAATTGCCTTTATTTATATGTGGACTGAATCGCTGGATGTGTTATTGTTCATACTCTCTCCTGGTTTAGAATGTCTCTAAGTGGAGGCATATTAGATGAGAATTCTTTAAGTGAGGCAGAGAATGCTTTTGTTAGCTATACTGACGATGATATTGAAAAAGTCCTGTTTAATCAGACAGATTTTGATCAATTACCAGCTCGAACACCTTTAGATCTTTTCCACAAGCTTAATAAACTGAAGAAGAGGGAAATAGATTTAACCCTGCACGGACAGTTTCTGTCCGAATACTATCGGAAGAAGAGAATCCCCAGGGGATTTAGAATTGCCAATACTCCCACTATTGGTAGAAAAAAATCCATCTTTCTGTGTAAAATGGTGTGGAATATTGAACAAATGTTCATCTGATCTACTTATACTTGTTGTAGAGGAAGTGGGGACAGAACTTAAAAAAGTAAAAAGTGACATTGAATTATTTGAACGGGAACATACCTCCAGTTTGAAGGCTGACAAGTCAGAAAATTGGTTAGACAAAATTAAATCACAAATTGACAAGTACCGATCTGACCTGTTAGCATTCAAGAGAAAGAAATGGGAAACTGTGGAAACTGACTACCAACAGCATTCGGTATACAAGTGGTTGTCTGGGGATGATCAATCCACCAGATGGCGACGTAACCGGCAGAATAGATATAACCACAGACAACAAAGGTTCAATTATCCACAGGGGTATTCCTCCTCTGACTCTGAATTTACAGATAGCATACCACCATCCGGGTCAGGGGCCTCATCATCTTTTTTAGGACCAGGCACCAGAGCTCGAAGAGCCAAAGTCGCCACAGGCGACCCCACCCGCGGAGGGGGAGGTTCAAAACCACGGGGACGAGGAGGGAGAGGTTCCCGAACCTAATATTTAATTTATCTACCCATGTGCTGTCGGAGGCCGAAACCTCACTGTTAAGTAAGGGTCTTTCTTTTGTCCCAACTTGTCACTTTAAATCCTTTAATTGGTCCATCGAAAGATATAAAATGGGACGTCAACTACGTCTCAGGGAATTCTTTGATAATAAATTTATCAATAATCAGTCGCAGCCCGAGATACGGCCACTTGGGATGTTTAGAAATACCAGTAAATTTGATCCCATTTCTAACAATGCAAGTTTAAAAACTTTTCTACAGGTTATTGATAGTGAGGTATTACAAAATAATAATGGTAACGAAGGCTACTCCAACCTATCCAAGAGTGAGTGGCAAGCGCTAAGAGATCTAAAACACAATACTAATCTGGTAATCAGGAATGCAGATAAGGGAGGAGCAGTAGTCCTTCAGGATTTTGCTGACTATGACTTTGAAATCAAAAAACAATTATCTGACAATAACACTTATGCTAAGATCTCCTATAACCCGACCCCTAGATTCAAAAAAGAGGTTGATGACTTGTTGATTCAGGCACTACAATGCGCATGGATCAATGATGATGTTTATGATTATCTATCAGTGGCTTATCCCATCTGTCCTATCATCTACACCCTGCCCAAGGTGCATAAATCCCTAATTACACCCCCAGGGAGGCCTATAATATCGGCACAAGGATCCTTGCTACAACCGTTGGCTAGGTTTGTTGACCATTTCCTCCAACCATGTGTGAGGGTGATGGACAGTTATATTCGTGACACTAGTGACCTCTTGGGTGTATTGGCCCGTATTACTGATGATGTATCCACCTGTTTACTAGCTACCCTAGATGTAACATCATTATATACGGTTATTCCTCATGAGGAGGGGATTGCTGCTGTAAGGGAGGCGTTGATCAAGGGACCTTACGAGGGTCCTCCCATTGAATTCATTTTGAGTCTGATCAGATTGGTACTTACGTGTAATTATTTTCAATACCAGGATGAGTACTATGTACAGTTGGCGGGCACCGCTATGGGCTCTAATTTGGCCCCGGGGTTCACCAATCTGTACATGGCAAAGTATGAACATGAAAACATTTTGTGCAACTATGCTGAGCACATTGTATGCTATAAGAGATACATCGATGATCTCTTCATTGTTTGGCGGGGCTCCGCCGAACTGTTTTTTGCCATGGTGGATACCCTGAATGCTCTCACCAGTCCAATTAAATTAACTGCCACAGTGAGCGAGTCTAATATTAATTTTTTGGACATTACAATTTATAAGGATCCGTCCTTACCATCAGTACTTGAATATACTCTATACCGTAAGCCCACGGACCGGAACACTCTGTTATGGGCGTCTAGTCATCACCCGGATAGGTTAAAATCGAACCTACCCGTCTCTCAATTTCTTAGGGTACTAAGAAACAATTCCAATGATACCAATGCCGATATACAACTGCTTGAGTGCAGACAGCGGTTTATTGAACGCGGTTATACAGCCGCAGTGGTCGACAGATGTCTGATTAAAGCACGTAATTTACATATGAACAAGACCAGCAATAGAAATAAGAATCGAGATCGTATCATATTCAAGACCAGTTGCAATACTGGCTTACACAATGTGGAAAGAACAATAAAGAAAAATTGGTCCATGATCAGCACTGATCCCAAATTCAAAAAGGTCGGCAGTCGACCACCTCTACTAAGTGTGCAAAGGGGTGCCAATTTGAAGGACATGCTGATGAGACCAACCATGCGACCGACGACGACTTCTGGCACTACCTGGTTAAATGTAAATCCAGGTTGCTTTAAGTGCCTGAAATGCATGACCTGTAGAGCCATGATCACTGGACGCTTCTTCAATCACCCACTGTATGGTACCAAGATCGAGTTACGACACCATCTAACATGTCAGATGGATCATGTGGTCTATTATCTTACATGCCCGTGTGGGAAAATGTACGTGGGGAAAACCATCAGAACATACCGTGAACGGATCAACCAACATAGATCCTCAATACAGTTGGCACTCACCAGCGGCAAGACGGACAAACCTGTGGCACTCCATTTCATGCAGTTAAAACATCAAGTAGCCACATTGCGGCATATGATTATCGATTGGATCCCACCACTCCCACGGGGAGGTGATAGAGGCGCATTATTATTAAAAAGAGAGGCGTACTGGATACACTACCTGGGCACCGTTTCTCCAAGAGGGCTGAACGAACAGAACCATCTTAGTGTTTTTCTCTGAACATAAGATAGTGTGGATATAGTTCATCGTGGGAATATTCTACATGGTTCACATTCATGGGTGTCCATCATGGCTATCCAGCTTTTCAGTCCCATTAAATAGATTTTTAAATGTGTTGTTTGTTATGTTAGTTCTAGTAAGGTGTTATAAGTTTTGTTTATATATGTGTATGTATATTTACATCAGGTTTCTATTATGCTGTAGTTGTCCGGTGTGGAGCTCCTGATACCTACCTAAGCTGCTTTACTTTAAATCTCTAGAGTTCATGTCACCATTACCATACAACCACACACATTTTCACTTGTCACTTTATCTTTATTTCAGTAATCGAGGATGCTAGTTTTTCTGTATATTAGCACATTGATGCTGCGCTCTGTGATCTGATTCCATAATGACATCACGTTTGAAGGCGGAAGCGCCTTGCGTGTCAGCTGCGCTGTGCGTTCCACTGAGTATTCAGTGTGATACTGCGAGGCCGGAAATAGCAGCCTGTGATTCAATGTAGGCGGAAGTGACATGCGGGTCACTGACGGCGTGCGTTCCACCTGCGGCACCGACACCTGCAGGGAGAGGGTGAGCGCCTAAGATCTATAGACCTACACTTGTCACGTGCGTTATTGTTGATATAAGCTATGTACTAATATGTGCAGTGACCTGATCTGTGTATGTGTAACGAGTATATTATCTGATTAAATTTGAATGACCGCAATTGGTTATTAAACAGATGGGCGGGCTTTGGTTGGGTATTAGTAGTTCCACACTGATGATCATTAGGTATGTGATTCTGACGATTGTGCATACTGGTCTGGAAAAAGGTCCGGCTTGGGACCGAAACGTCGACCAACCATGAATAAGTCGCTGATGTGAAATTTGATAAACGTCTTTTGCATTTTCAATACTAGTCTGGTGAGTGCCTTCTTTACAATTGGATATATATATATATATATATATATAGTTATATATTTTGTATTTCTTAAAAGATATGTATTTGTATATGTGTGTGTATGTATCTATATAACTGTCTAGAGAGAGATATATAAACATTTTCAAGTTAAGAACAATTTGCTTTTAACCAACAAACCTAGAATGCTAAAAATTTAGAAGCAGGATTTGTATTTTTAAATATGTGGTTAATAATTGTGTGTGTGTGTGTGTGTGTGTGTGTGTGCTAATATCCGCTGATGCGAACTAAAGGAATCCCAACTTTCCTGTACATTATTGTACACATATCAATAAAGTTAAATAAAGATGACACTATGATAATACAACCAATGAAATGCGACCACACACTATAAATATCTGCCCATGTGTGGAAAACGCCATTGCCACCATGCGTGCAGCTGCATTTACACACCTGGATCTGCGTGTGCTCATGGCAGTGATGGACCGCCGCTTAGGCCGCGCAGGACCCTATATCCCAAATCGGGTCAAGCGTGAGGCCTACGCGGAGGTTCGCCGCATACTGCGCACGTGGACCCGGACAAGGCGCTCTATAATACAGCTGGAGCGGCGGTGGAGCGACCCCCGCCGACGTCAGCCGGAGTTGTTGGCGCAGCTGCACCAGCAAATCTGCGGACGCCGCAGACGCAGTAAGTTAAATGCATTAAAATGAGTACACATGTGTATTAAGCTGAGATTAGTAGCAGTAACATAGAGTCTTAAAGCTGAGCTCCCTAAAGGTAACCTTTGTACTTTAGTTCCTGTGGAAACTCTGTTCCCTTGTTACCCCGTTTGGTTTATTTTTGTGTTGCCACTGATATTCACTATTTCCATGAGTCTCAATGTAAAGGCACAGCTGCAGTGGTTCATCTTAAAGGCACAGTACTGTATTCCATAGTCTCAACTGAAAAACACAGCTGCCGTGTTTCATCTTTACTGCTGTTGTTGTTGTGATCTCCAGAGCTCCCGTGTCTCTGTGGCTTCCGTGCCTCCAAGCACCTCCGTGCCTAAGCATTTCCATGCCTCCAAGCACCTCCGTGCCTCAGCATCTCCGTGCCTAAGCACCTCTGTGCCTCAGCATCTCCGTGCCTCCAAGCACCTCCGTGCCTCAGCATCTCCGTGCCTAAGCACCTCTGTGCCTCAGCATCTCCGTGCCTCAGCACCACCGTGCCTCAGCACCTCCGTGCCTCAGCACCACCGCGCCTCAGCACCCTCGCGCCTCAGCACATCCGTGCCTCAGCACTTCCGTGCCTCCAAGCACCTCAGTGTCTCCAGGCACTTCTGCACCTACAAGCACCTCAGTGCCTCCAAGCACCTCAGTGCCTCCAAACACCCAGTGCTCACAAGCGTAGTTGGTGTCTCCAGCATCCGGTACTCCTTAATTCATTCCTCAGCACCTTTTCAAGTTCTGACTTTCAGGAGACCTCCAGCATCCATACGTGCTTCCTGTCTGCCAACCAAATCCTGCATGAGGAAAACCTAGATTCGGCCATCTCTGCTGTGGTTCCTCTTCCCGATCACCGGAAGAAACCCCGAGCCCACAACACTCCCAAACCAGGTCAGTGAAAGTATTCACATAGTCCTCCAGTCGCTCGCACAGACTTCACTAACACCGGGTTCACAAAACCACAGTCATGACATATCGTAGGCAGATGTATAGGCTTGAATGGCCCTTTGCTGCTCCTCCATCCTTCCTCCATCCTCTGAAGCATATAGAGGGTTGAATTCCACCTCGTTACCACCTCTTGCTTCAGATGATGGCTGGGCAGGTTCAGGAGTGTTTGCTGGTGCTCCAGTCTTTGGCACGCGGTGGCTGAATGCCGAAAGTGGCCCGCAATTCTTCGGGCCACTGACAGCATCTCTTGCACGCCCCTGTAGTTTTTAAAACAATTCTGCACCACCAAATTCAATATATGTGCAAAACATGGGACGTGCTGGAATTTGCCCACATGTAATGCACGCACAATATTGGTGGCGTTGTCCGATGGCACAAATCCCCAGGAGAGTCCAATTGGGGTAAGCCATTCTGCGATGATGTTCCTCAGTTTCCGTAAGAGGTTGTCAGCTGTGTGCCTCTTATGGAAAGCAGTAATACAAAGCGTAGCCTGCCTAGGAACGAGTTGGCGTTTGCGAGATGCTGCTACTGGTACCGCTGCTGCTGTTCTTGCTGCTGGAGGCAATACATCTACCCAGTGAGCTGTCACAGTCATATAGTCCTGAGTCTGCCCTGCTCCACTTGTCCACATGTCCGTGGTTAAGTGGACATTGGGTACAACTACATTTTTTAGGACACTGGTGACCCTTTTCTGAGGTCTGTGTACATTCTCGGTATCGCCTGCCTAGAGAAGTGGAACCTAGATGGTATTTGGTACTGGGGACACACTAACTCAATAAATTCTCTAATTCCCTGTGAATTAACGGTGGATACCGGAAACACGTTTAACACCACCCAGGCTGCCAAGGCCTGAATTATCTGCTTTGCAGCAGGATGACTGCTGTGATATTTCATCTTCCTCGCAAAGGACTGTTGGACAGTCAATTGCTTACTGGAAGTAGTACAAGTGGTCTTCTGACTTCCCCTCTGGGATGACGATCGACTCCCAGCAGCAGCAACAGCAGCGCCAGCAGCAGTAGGCGTTACACTCAAGGATGCATCGGAGGAAACCCAGGCAGGAGAGGACTCATCAGACTTGACAGTAACATGGCCTGCAGGACTATTGGTTTTCCTGTCTAATGAGGAAATTTACACTGAGGGAGTTGGTGATGGGGCTTGCAGGAACTTGGTTACAAGAGGAAGGGAATTATTTGTCAGTGGACTGCTTCCGCTATCACCCAAAGTTTTTGAACTTGTCAATTACTTCTGATGAATGCGCTCCAGGTGACGTATAAGGGAGGATATTCCTAGGTGGTAGGTGGTTAACGTCCTTACCCCTACTTATCACAGCTTGACAAAGGCAACACACGGCTTTACAAATGTTGTCCGCATTTCTGTTAAAATAATTCCACACCGACGAGGTGATTTTTTTTGTAATTTGACCAGGCATGTCTATGGCCATATTCGTCCCATGGAAAACAGGTGTCTCCCCGTGTGCCTGACTTAAACAAACCACCTCACCATCAGAATCCTCCTTGTCAATTTCCTCCTCAGCTCTAGCAACACCCATATCCTCATCCTGGTGTACTTCAACAGTGACATCTTCAATTTGACTATCAGAAACTGGACTGCGGGTGCTCCGTCCAGCACTTACAGGGGGCGTGCAAATGGTGGAAGGCACCACCTCTTCCCGTCCAGTGTTGGGAAGGTCAGGCATCGCAACCGACACAATTGGACTCTCCTTGGGGATTTGTGATTTAGAAGAACGCAGTTCTTTGCGGTGCTTTTGCCAGCTTTTGTCTATTCAGTTTTCTAGCGAGAGGATGAGTGCTTCCATCCTCATGTGAATCTGAACCACTAGCCATGAACATAGGCCAGGGCCTCAGCCGTTCCTTACCACTCCGTGTCGTAAATGGCATATTGGCAAGTTTACGCTTCTCATCAGACGCTTCTAATTTAGATTTTGGGTCATTTTACTGAACTTTTGTTTTTTTTATTTTACATGCTGTCTACTATGACATTGGGCATCGGCCTTGGCAGACGACGTTGATGGCATTTCATCGTCTCGGCCATGACTAGTGACAGCAGCTTCAGCACGAGGTGGAAGTGGATCTTGATCTTTCCCTATTTTACCCTCCACATTTTTGTTTTCCATTTTTTAATGTGTGGAATTACCGTATTTTTCGGACCATAAGACGCACTTTTTCTCCCCAAAAATGTGGGGGGAAAAGTATGTGCGTCTTATGGAGCGAATATGACGTTTGCGGGTAGCGGCGGCCGGCGGGTAGCGGCGGGTCCTGGATGCTGCTGCGGCCACATCTCAGCAGCCGAGCCGGCGTCATGTAAACTCCCCCGCTCCCCCCCACCTCCTCAGGAGACGCTGGGAACCACTGGTACTGTCGGGTAGCGGCGGCCGGCGGGTCCTGGATGCTGCTGCGGCCACATCTCAGCAGCAGAGCCGGCGTCATGTAAACTCCCCCGCTCCCCCCCACCTCCTCAGGAGACGCTGGGAACCACTGGTACTGTCGGGTAGCGGCGGCCGGCGGGTAGCGGCGGGTCCTGGATGCTGCTGCTGATGCTGCTGCGCCGTCATCAGCAGAGCGCAGAGCGGCCACATCTCAGCAGCAGTGCAGGTGTCATGTGACTCCCCCGCTCCCCCCCACCTCCTCCCTCCTCAGGAGACGCAGGGAACCACTGGTACTGTCAGTGTGTGTGTATGCTGGCTCTGATGTGTGTCTGTGTATGCTGGCTTTGACAGAAGGCTGCACTGTATTCTTGAGTCTGAGAAATCACAGAAATATCTCTTAGAGGTCAGAATATTTTTTTTCCAGTTTTCCTACTCTAAAAATTAGGTGCGTCTTATGGTCAGGCGCGTCTTATGGTCCGAAAAATACGGTATATGCCAGTAATATATCAATAGCAATGGCCTACTGTACCGTACTGCTATATATATACTGGTGGTCAGCAAAATTCTGCACTGTCCTCCTACTATATACTGCGCACAACTAAAATGCAATAGTGGATAGTATTCTTGATGACACAGAGGTAGAGCAGTGGACTACTGTACCGTACTGCTATATATATATACTTGTGGTCACAGCAAAATTCTGCACTGTCCTCCTACTATATACTGCGCACAACTAAAATGCAGCACAGGTATGGATGGATAGTATACTTGATGACACAGAGGTAGAGCAGTGGACTACTGTACTGTACTGCTATATATATACTGGTGGTCAGCAAAATTCTGCACTGTCCTCCTACTATATACTGCGCACAACTAAAATGCAATAGTGGATATTATACTTGATGACACAGGGGTAGAGCAGTGAACTACTGTTCCGTACTGCTATATATATACTGGTGGTCACAGAAAAAATTCTGCACTGTCCTACTATATACTGCGCACAACTAAAATGCAGCACAGGTATGGATGGATAGTATACTTGACGACACAGAGGTAGAGCAGTGGACTACTGTACTGTACTGTACTGCTATATATATACTGGTGGTCAGCAAAATTCTGCACTGTCCTCCTACTATATACTGCGCACAACTAAAATGCAGCACAGGTATGGATGGATAGTATACTTGATGACACAGGTAGAGCAGTGGACTACTGTACCGTACTGCTAAATATATACTGGTGGTCACAGCAACATTCTGCACTGTCCTCCTACTATATACTGCGCACAACTAAAATGCAGCACAGGTATGGATGGTTAGTATACTTGACGACACAGAGGTAGAGCAGTGGACTACTGTACCGTACTGCTATTGATAATGTCGATATTATCTTAAACCATAAAGCTATACCTTTTAACACACTTTAACCATTGAGCCGCTGCGGCCGCTAGACTTATTACACACGCTACGCACTTTGTACGTTATTTGCGTACAGAGTCCCGTACGTTGTACGTACTAGGCGTACACACACTGCGCTGTGGGTACAAAGTACACGCAGCGCGTACGCACACAATTTAATATACTTTGAACCTTATTAGTAATACAATGCAATGTTATGCTTACACTCTAAACCATGTGCCGCAAAGCACTGTATGATGTTACACTTTAGACCTTACGCAGCGCTGACGGTATAAAGTACCCGCTATGCGTACACACCTTATCAATACACTCTTAAACCTTATACAGTTAAACACTTTAAACCCTAGCAGGGAAATGAGGACACAACACCGATATGTAGATAACCGCTGGGTTCTAAGGCCACAGTGGATTATTTCAAAGGGAAGAACAATACAAATTATACTCTACAAGGCTAGCAAAATAAATCTACAACAGAATAATGGCTACAGTCAATGTACATACATGAGAATGTTCGCTTGCGCAACCTGGACCAGTCCTCCGCTTATCAGGTAGAAAGCGTTCAGAGTCTTCTGACCAGCCAGGCAGCAACAGGATTTTTATACACAACTTCCATATACAATACAATGGTCACTGTAATCCCTTTGTCTATTGGACACAGAGATGCATCTTTACATTACAGGAGAGGTCATAGGTTGATTTGAAAAGGTGGGCGATGTCTTTCTCAACTGCTCTTGTGGGTGGTATCCTCTGGATTCCCGCCGCATACATAATATACAGTAAATACAGTTTATATCTATATTCTACTTCTGCACATAACTATACGCTGGAACATGCAATCTTTCTCTAACCGACACCGGAATGTTACCCTTAAAATACCCTACAGCTTGATACTAGACATCACCTCATAACCTTTGTCTGTCCCTTCCTATCATGCAAAGGTGAATCCCTTAGCCCTGGAATCATTTAAACTGTTGATACTTGCTGATGTGGTGCAGGGGAGCTATGTGTAAAATGTGCACTATTTGGGTTAAATATGTAATGTTCCGAAAACCCTCTATGCGCTCACAAACCCGCCGTAAATACCCATACCACACACAGGAACGCGAGAGTGATCATACGCAAATTGCGGATATGTGCACGCACGGCAGAACAAGTGCACGCGCAGCGGGCATGTGTATGGGGTTATTACATGATGTATGCGTTACAATATTTTTCGACTTTGACAGTCCACCCTTTGGCAGTCAACAATAACTGCCACTATCTAAACATTAAACAGAAAAATATACAATACATATCTACAGATGATTGGATGGTATGAGGAGAGGTGTTTAGTTGATGATACATGGAGGGGGAAGACATGTGAATGCTAATATGTGGATATCACCTGTCGACTATGTGTGTCACTACCTGAAGGTTGTAGAGATGAAGATAAGAAACATAGTAAAAATACATTCACATAACATTTGCGTAATCATTCTTGGGTGTTGATTGAAGTCTTTACCGGATGGGTGTATTTTTGCTGAGGGAAAACAAAGGAAAAATGGGTGAAAGAAACGGGCCGTGGAATCACGTCTTATCACAACATTGTCTCTATTGATGGGTCATAAATTAAATCTGCTGCTGTACCAATGCCCCCGCTCCTTAAACTCATCACTTTTGCACTGCTCTTGCGCTGCGTTAAAATTCGAACACACCTAGATATCAATCCAATAATTATGACGACTCCCAGGATACAAAGGAGAAACTTTCCCACACTCATGATAACATTTTGAGCCCATTCTCCTAAACCTGAGAACCAATTGCATGGGTTCAACCATGAGACCCAGCCGGTCAGTTCATTACTCACAGCAGTAAGGGTAAGGTTGTGTCTCCTTCGGAACTCCCACTTCAACTGCAAGATATCGTCCATCTTTTGATCTATGACCTCAGTTGGGTCATCAGTGCTGTTTGTAATATACGTGCAGCACTTCACACCATACTGAGTTGCCAAAGTGACACAGTACCCGACTGTCACCGCTGTGATATAATTGAGGACCATCCTGTGCTGGATCAGTTCCGTTTTGTAAGCTTGCAACTCCCTTCCTGAAGGTGTCATCATACATGTCGGTGATATTATCTATCAGGTTCGCTAGCGCATGGATATACCTATAATTTATAATTCCTCTGGCGGTACGGGTGATATCTAATGCGAGAAGGAATTGAATCCCGGTGGATTCGTGGATCAAATCAGAGGCTATGTGCTCTGTCCTATCTATGAGGTGTCTCTTAATGATGTGTTCATAGTGAGTATGAGTATAAGGAGCTTGAGCACTGCGGTGAATGTCTTTTATCTTATCATGGTGCTCATTGTGAGAGGCGTGCAGGTGCTCATTGTGAGAGGCGTGCATTATAAAGTGAGGCTTGGCTTATTAAGTGAGTTTGAAACAGCAGCAGGTGAGTTAGAATACAGCAACAGGTGAGTTTTATAATAGACCAAGTGACACACAAATTTGCAATACCATTCACATCTGATACAATGTTTGGCCTTGTGCAGTGCAATGGATGTAAAGCATTTGTTTGGAAAGAGGCAGCGTGGAGACTCAGCTGCTGTCCAATCTGTGAGCAATTTTCTCTGCTGAAGGAGGAGATAGCAAAACTGCATGCTGAGATTTGTAGGATGTCTGTGTCTTTGAAGCCTCCACTGCCTCAGAGAGCCACCAGAAGACATTCTGCCTGGACTACTGTGGGCTCTCAAGGGCAGAGATTTCCAGACGGACACAGACACCTCCCGCAAGCGGTGACACTGCAAAACTCGTATGCTACTCTTGCAGGGCTGGAAGATACAACTAATAGAGGCACTACAGAACAGGAGGATATGGGGACTTCTACCAACTATAGGAACAGGAAATGGAACAGGAAAATTGCATCTCCAAAAAGGACTGCACTTCTCTTGGGAGATTCCATTATTAGAGGAATACATCTGGGAAATGCAAATGAAGTAGAGAAACAAGTAAGGTGCTTACCTGGAGCCACAGCTTCAAGGGATAAAGAGCGCATGCTAAGAATTGTAAAGGCAGCAAGAAAAGATGGGGAGGTGGATGTCATTGTCCACCTACGGACAAATGACCTGGCAAATGCTGAACTCATGGCTGTAAAGGATGAATTTAGGAAGTTAGGGACTGCTCTGAAGCAGGTGGCAACCACTGTATCTTTTTCAGAAGAATTGCCAGTACACAGAGGGGAAGACAGTACTCATTGCATCAGAAACTTCAATGTTTGGCTAAGGACATGGTGCAATGAGGAGATATTTGGATTTATAGGCCACAGTCACACCATCTGGCAAGATAGGAGCTTATACAAAAGTGACGGCTTGCACCCATCTTCAAGGGGAACAAGAATACTAACTGAACAGTTTGGATGCTTCATCAAGAACTATTTAAACTAACAAAGGGGGGCAGTGAAACAAACAGGAATAAAGAAATCTGCTCCCCCAACACAGAGGTATTGTTTCTGCAGGCAAAGGGAATAGGAAGCATATCCACAGCAACAGAAGATAATTCAGATCAAAACCAAATAAAAATAGGCAGAGAGAAGAACATAGCTAGGAACAGAAAAAGCACAAACAAAACTCTAAAAGCTATGTGTGCAAATGCTAGGAGCTTAGGAAATAAAATCCCAGAACTAACTGCAATAATGACAAGGGATGATCTAGACATTGTGACAATTACAGAGTCATGGTACAATGAAAATCATGACTGGGACATAGCTATACCGGGATATACTTTATTTAGGAAGGACAGAATTGTAAAAATCGGAGGAGGGATAGCAATGTATGTAAAAAATGCCATAAATATTACATTAATACAAAGTATTGAAGAAAAAACTGAGGCCCTTTGGGTGACCATAGAAACAGGGGAAAAGTTGATTATTCGTATTGGTGTGATATACAGGCCACCAGGTCAGGAAGAGGAACTTGACAAGAACCTATTGCAGGACATAACTAAAATGGCTTTAAAAGGAGAGGTAATATTCATGGGAGACTTTAATCTTCCAGATGTAAACTGGGAGATGTCTGTTGCTAGTTCCACTAGAAGTAGGAACATTTTAAATTCCCTTCAGGGAGCATCCCTCCACCAATTGGTGAGGGAGCCCACTTGGAAAGACGCAATATTAGACTTAATACTTACAAATGGAGACAGATTATCGGACGTAAAAGTGGGTGAAAACCTGGGATCCAGTGATCATCAAGCAGTATGGTTCAGCATTAAGACAGAGACTGACTCGTCCGATACAAAAACAAAGGTGTTTGATTTTAGGAAGGCTGATTTTGTAGGGATGGGAAAATGTGTAAGCGATTCTTTGGCAGAGTGGAGGAACTTGGAAACAGTGCAGGAGAGGTGGGAAACATTAAAATGTGCAATATTGAAGGAAACAGACCTTTGTATCAAAACTGTTAGGAAAAACACAAGGAAAAGGAAGCCAGTGTGGTTTGCAAAAGAAGTAGCAAATATTGTGAGAGCAAAAAAGATGGCTTTTAGGAAATATAAGCAGACACAAAATAATGAAGACAAAAAGATATATCTTGTTAGACAGAAGGAGACAAAGAAGGTAATCAGATGTGCAAAGGCACAAGCTGAGGAGAAAATGGCCCAGTCAGTGGGTAAAGGAGGCAAAACTTTTTTTAGGTATATAAGCGAAAGGAGAAAAACAAAAGGCGGAATTATAAAACTAAAGACGGACACTGGGAGTCTTGTTGAAGGAGACAATTTAATAGCAGATCACCTTAATGATTATTTTTGCTCAGTATTTACTACTGAAAGAGAGGGGAAGGGGCCACAGTTAAGTTGCAGGGATATTCAGGAAAATGAAACAAGTACATTTACAGAGAAGAAGGTCCTAACAGAACTCTCAAAGCTGAAAGTGGACAAATCTATGGGGCCAGATGGGATACATCCAAGGATACTAAAAGAACTTAAAGAGGTGCTGGTAGCACCATTGACAGAATTATTCAACCAGTCATTAGCTACAGGAGTAATTCCAGGGGACTGGAAAAGAGCAAACGTAGTCCCACTGCACAAAAGTGGAAGCAAGGAAGAGGCAAACAACTACAGACCAGTGAGTATTACATCAGTAGTAGGGAAATTGATGGAAACACTCTTAAAAGAAAGAGTTGTAGATTATCTCAAATCCGGCAATTTACTGGATCCCAAACAGCATGGATTCACTGAGGGGAGATCATGTCAAACAAATCTTATTGATTTTTTTGATTGTGTGACTAAAGTGATGGATAAAAGTGGAGCCATGGATATAGCTTATCTAGACTTTAGTAAGGCTTTTGACACAGTTCCACATCGCAGACTGCTAACTAAACTTGAAAGTTTGGGATTGGATATTAGGATTATTGAATGGATAAGATCTTGGTTGAAGGATAGAAAACAGAGAGTTTTGGTAAATGGAGTGCATTCACAGGAGGGAAATGTTACCAGTGGAGTGCCCCAGGGATCTGTACTTGGACCAGTGCTTTTTAATATCTTTACTGGTGACATTGCAAATGGCATTAAAGGGAAAGTATGCCTTTTTGCAGATGACACAAAGGTATGCAACAGGGTAGACACACCAGGTGGGGTAAAACAAATGATTGAGGATCTAGGTAGACTAGAGGAATGGTCAAGAGTCTGGCAATTACAGTTTAATGCCAAAAAATGCAAAATCATGCACTTGGGTCTCAAAAATCCTAAAACTAAATACAGTATTAATGGCACTATACTGGAAACTACTGAGGAGGAAAGGGATCTAGGAGTCACTATTTCAGATGACTTAAATGCAGGTAAGCAATGTAACAAGGCAATGAGGAAGGCTAGTCAGATGCTTGGCTGCATTGGGAGAGGAATCAGCAGCAGAAAGAAAGAAGTAATAATGCCACTGTATAGGTCATTGGTACGGCCTCATCTAGAATACTGTATTCGGCTCTGGAGGCCATATCTTCAAAAGAATATTAATACATTAGAAACTGTACAAAGGAGGGCAACTAAAATGGTGCATGGCCTACATCACAAAACATACCCAGAAAGACTGAGAAATCTCAATATGTATTGTTTGGAGCAGAGAAGGGAAAGGGGGGACATGACAGAAACTTTCAAATATATCAAGGGTTTTAACAAAGTCCAGGAGGGAAACATTCTCCAAATGAAGAGAAGCAATAGGACACGAAGACATGCACTGAGACTGGAGGGGGGGAGGTTCAGGGGAAATTTGCGGAAAAATTATTTCACAGAAAGGGTAGTGGACAAGTGGAATAGCCTCCCATCAGAGGTGGTAGAGGCTAAGACAGTAGAGCAATTTAAACATGCATGGGATAGACATAAGGATATCCTTACAAAGAAATAAGGATCAAATAAGGTTAGAGATAAAAATAATATTAAAAAAAAAGGGGCAGACTAGATGGGCCAAGTGGTTCTTATCTGCCGACAAATTCTATGTTTCTATGTTTCTATGGGTTATGGTCATGACCTCTGGCAACACTCTTCCAATGTAACACAATCCCTCTGAGTTTGGGGCAAGCCACTTATACGCCTTCCTCCCGCATATGAAATATGCATCATCGGGGAGAACATATGGGACAGAATATGACATCACCATATTGCAGACTTTCCAAGTGAAAAATACTGTCCCTAACTCTCTCATCTGTTCAGTACACGTATCAGGCTGTATGATATGCGCACAGTACCCTGGTGATACTTCTCCAACCCGCATGGTCTTGCTTCCTTGAGTATACCTATACCGAAAATACCTTCCACTGTTTGCTATTTGGCGTATAAGTTCAGAGTCTACAGGTATCCTATCAGCTCTGTGCGAAAATGCCATGGTCTGGTTATTCCATGTCACCTCCCAATTTCCCGGCTTTCGGGAATTTGAAATGTTGAAACACACTAAGGATCTATCTACATGGTACTGGTGGGGCATCAAACTAGGGGGCCTAGAAATATTAAATTTATTTTCCACCGGTCTCCTACCCCGTAATTTGAGCATCTCATCTATTGCTAAAGGGTATGGTACTAATATTTTGCTCTGACCTTGAGGTACTTGTGAGCACACCCAGCATTCTGTCTGGTTTAAGACCTTACCCACTAGTGAGTGGTAATCACTAAATGGATGCCGGTCCATATTGATATTAAGGCTGGACTGACATCTCTGGATGCACCCATCCTCAACTATGTTTTCACAATTCCTGCAAATGCAATTTTCCTCAGCCAATAACCCTTCACAGTGCCTCCTAGTTTCCGGACTACCAGATAGTTTTCTGATACTCGCCTTTGCTCGATGGATGTGTTGCTCTTGGAATCCTACAAATCCGTCCTTGCCATCAGAACCCATTCCAGATCCTTTCTCGGCCTCACTGGTACTCTCACCGAAACAGACTGTCCTCATTAACAACATGATTAACAGGAATACCCGGAACGCTGTGTCTTGGGGTAAGTCCATATTGTTAAGGGGAGAGAAAGGGAACAAGAAGGGGGAGGAAAGGAGGGTAATGGGAGATGGAGAAAATCACAAAAAGGAAAAAGAAAACTGGTGCGACAACCGCCTCTGGTCTTGTTGTTCTCCGCGCTCAGGTGCCGTGACAGCAGTCCTGCCTCTCAGCCTTCCCGGAACAGACACTCCAGTAATACGATGTTCTCTACACTCTGTTCTTTGTCACAGGCTCTCTCTGGGTCAGCGACCTTCTTACAGTGGGACGAGTGGACCCAAGTTTCTTTCTCGGCAACCTTTAATGCTGTTGTGCTGGTTAGTAAGACTTGGTACGGTCCATCCCACCTGTTAATGAGGCAACCTG
Organism: Pseudophryne corroboree; assembly: GCF_028390025.1. NCBI lineage: Eukaryota > Metazoa > Chordata > Amphibia > Anura > Myobatrachidae > Pseudophryne > Pseudophryne corroboree. The sequence goes on along the minus strand of NC_086451.1, from coordinate 317,090,497 downwards.
AGCGTAGAAAATTTCGAATCATTACATAATCCCCAGGTTCAATGTCATGACAATTACTGCTTGGTAGGTCAGGAATCACCAGCTTTCTGTTTTGATTCCTCAGCTGCTGGCTCATCTTAACCAAATATTTTACAGTCACTTCGTTATTGCATTTCAAATCATCCTGGGGGTCAATCATTACATGGGGTTGTCGGCCAAAAAGAATCTCAAAGGGAGATAGGTTAAGTGGGGACCTAGGAGTGGTTCTGATGCTGTACAATACAAGTGGCAAAGCTTCTGGCCACAACAATCCAGTTTCAGCCATCACTTTGCTCAGCTTGTTCTTAATAGTGCTGTTTACTCTTTCCACCTTCGCACTCACCTGTGGGTGGTACGGAGTATGCAGCTTGCTATTAATTCCCATCAGTTTGCACATAACCTGAAAGACTTCACCTGTAAAATGGGTACCCCTATCACTTTCAATTATCCTAGGGATACCATATCTGCACACAAATTCCTGCACAATTTTCTTTGCAGTGAACGTAGCAGTATTTGTGGCAGCAGGGAATGCTTCTACCCAATTAGAAAACACGTCAATACAGATTAACACATATTTTACATTTCGGCAGGGTGGTAACTGTATGAAATCAATCTGTGTTACCTGGAAAGGGCCGTCTGTCGGCGGGATATGGGATGGTTCTGTTGGTATTGACTTTCCAATATTCTTCCTCAAGCAGATAAGACATGTCATTGCTCTCTTACCCGCATGAGAAGAGAATCCAGGCGCACACCAGTAGGCTCTCACCAGCTTACACATACCCTCTTTACCCAGATGAGTCAGACCGTGTGTCACCTCAGCTAAGCTTGGAAGATATGCTCTGGGGGCTACTGGCTTACCCTGTCCATCTGTCCAGAGTCCTGAGGACTCCTGGCCATATCCTTTTGACTTCCATACTGCCTTTTCCTGTGGAGAACACAAATTTTGCATTTCACTTAATTTTTGTGTGTTGACGGTGTTGAATACCATCAGTGGTGTGATATCTGTTTGTATGGGGGTGCTGGATGCTGATTAAGCAGCTTCGTCTGCCCGGCTGTTACCAAGTGACACTGGGTCTTGACTGTAAGTGTGGGCTTTGCACTTGATAACAGCCACTCTGTCTGGTTCTTGTATCGCTGTTAGAAGTCTTTTTATATGGGATGCATGCGCTACAGGTGTGCCAGCTGCCGTCATGAAATTTCTGAGGCGCCATAGGGCCCCGAAATTATGCACTACTCCAAAGGCATACCTAGAATCTGTATATATATTGGCTGACTTACCCTTAGCCAATTAACACGCTCTGGTTAGGGCGACCAGCTCAGCAACTTGTGCTGAGTGCGGTGGGCCCAGGGGCTCAGCTTTTATGATACCTCTGTCATCTACGACTGCGTATCCAGTACACAAGTCTCCCGAGTCCGTCTGTCTGTGGCAACTACCGTCAGTGTAAAAAGTAAAATCTACGCCTTCCAGTGGGTTGTCACTAATGTCGGGTCTTGCAGTGAAAGTTTGGTTCAGATATTCCATACAATCATGTGTATCAGTGTCTGTACTAAATCCTCCTTCACCATCATTCTCATCCTCCACCCTTTGTGCCTGTCCAGGCACACCTGGCAGATAAGTTGCAGGATTTAGTGCGCTGCATCTCTTTATGGTGATGTTTACAGGGGCCATTAGTGCTAATTCCCACCTTGTAAACCGTGCAGATGAGACATGTCTGGTTTGGGCAGAGTTCAGTAAGGCTGACACTGCATGAGGTGTATGGATGGTCAGGTTGTGTCCTAACACTACGTCTTCGCTTTTACTCACTAGCAAGGCTATCGCTGCAACACTTCGCAAGCATGTGGGGAGAGACCGCGCTATGGTGTCCAACTGTGCACTGTAGTAAGCTACCGGCCTGCTGGCATCACCATGTCTCTGGGTTAGGACACCTGCCGCGCACCCAGCACTTTCCGTACCGTACAACTCAAAGGGTTTCCCATAATCTGGCATGCCTAATGCAGGTGCCTGTGATAGGCACTGTTTACGTCTCTCAAATGCCAGTTCGGACTCATCTGTGTGAGAGATCCAATCTGGTTTGTTTGAGGAGACCATTTCCTGCAAAGGTAAAGCCAATATGGAGAACCCTGGGATCCAGTTTCGGCAGTACCCACACATTCCAAGAAAAGTGCGGATCTGTTGCTGGGTTTGTGGCAGAGTCATGTCGCGAATCGCCTGTATTCTATCAGCGGTGAGGTGTCTAAGTCCTTGTGTCAAGCAATGTCCCAAATATTTTACCTTGTTCTGGCACAACTGCAACTTGTCCTTTGAAACCTTGTGTCCCATATTAGAAAGGTGAAACAGAAGCTGTTTCGTGTCTTTCAAGGACGATTCGAGTGAATCATAACAAAGCAGTAAGTCATCTACATACTGTATTAATACTGACCCACTATCAGTTTGAAAGGATTGTAAACAGTCATGCAAAGCCTAGGAGAAAATACTTGGGCTGTCAATGAAACCTTGGGGTAGGCGAGTCCAGGTGTACTGTACTCCTCTGTATGTGAATGCAAACAAGTATTGGCTGTCAGGGTGCAGAGGGACCGAAAAGAAAGTAGAACAGAGGTCAATGACAGTGAAAAATTTTGCAGTAGGGGGAATTTGCATGAGAATGACAGCTGGATTTGGCACTACGGGGAATTGGCTCTCAACTATCTTGATTATCCCCCTTAGATCCTGCACTAGCCTGTAACCCCTCCCCCCACTCTTTATCACAGGGAAGATGGGACTATTGGCAGTGCTGGATGTCCTAACTAGAATGCCCTGTTGTATCAAGCGCTCTATGACTGGGTACACTCCTAATTCCACCTCTTGCTTCAGAGAATACTGTGGGATATTTGGAGCTATCCTACCTTCTTTTACTTGCACTACTACAGGAGCTACATTTGCCATCAATCCAGTGTCTTGTCCATCTTTGGTGCAGAGGGATTCCGGTATCTGGGAGATCATTTCCTCTACCTTGGATGGACACTTGTCTATAACAGCAGAGTGTGACATTAACCTTTGTGGGGTGTCTAACATATCCTGCACTTCCTGAACGTGATTCTTGGGTATATCTAAGAAGACACCCTCAGGAGTACAATATATGACACACCTCATTTTACACAATAAATCTCTCCCAAGGAGATTAGTCGGAGCCGATGCAGCTAGCAAAAAGGAATGCTTGGTCTGCAAAGGCCCTATCGTAATCTCCGCTGGTCTACTTAAAGGGTAGTGTTGCACTATTCCTGTTACCCCCATTGCTGAAATTGTTTTGCCCGTGGTTTTCATAACTACCGTTGAATTTAACACTGACCTGGCCACCCCTGAATCTACAAGGAAAGGTAGTGATCTACCAGCTACATTAACTGTGACCTCGGGTTCATTTACAAGGCTAGCAATCAACTTCACTGGCTGCAGACTACAGGTGTGGCCTAACCCCTATTGTATGTAGTGACCCTGGCAGCTACAATATGTGAGGGGGGTAGCTGAGAATTTTCAGAGGTCTGCCAGTCCCTCCTAGGTGGGTACCTCCTTGTTTCCCCTGCATGTGGCTCATAACTCCTCCTATGCGATCCCTGATCCTTATTACGTGTATCATAATGTGGTTCATGTTCTGGTCTAGGGGGTCAATATACCTTATGTGTGCCTTTATAATTACAGTTCCGTGCGTAATGTCCTTCCCTCTGGCAGTTATAACATTTTACTACATATATGACTTACCATCAGGGGTCTGAAGTTTTGGTTGATGCGGCTTCGTTGTAAGGGCTTTTATACTTACTGTCATCAGCTTATCCCCCTGTGACTCCCTGTGCTTTATGATGTTCCGATCGTGCTCGATAGCGGACTCTCTTAATGCAGCCACCGAGATACCTCTCCAGTTAGGTTGAGTAGTTTGTACCCTTGTTCTCAATGTTTCTTTTAACCCGTCCATTAATACTGACACAGCTACCTCCCTGTGGTGTACATTTTCCTTAATGTCCTTGACCCCAGTGTATCTAGCCATTTCTTGCAGTGCTCGATGGAAATATTCAGACGCCGTTTCACCTTCTTTTTGTCTTATGGAAAAGATATTATTCCACTTGACAACAGTGGGTAAATATACTCCTAATTGTAGATTGATCTGTCATACATTCTCCTGAGTGTATTCATCAGTGAGAGGTACTTCCACGTCCAATTTACAATCTGTAATGAATTTCACGGGGTCAATATTGGAGGGTAAACATGCCCGTAGCACTGTTCGCCAATCTTTGTCTGTGGGTTCGGTGGCGTTACCTAATTCTCTAATAAACCTCTGACATGCGGCTAGATCCTTTCTGGGAACGGGAAATTCAGACATAATTGTCCTCAATTCTGTCCGGGACCAAGGACAATGCATAGCAATGTTCCTGATGGGAGTGATTCCCTGAGCGTCAGTCTTCCCATTGGGTACTGCGATCACCCTAACAGGATTTAGTTCAATTACATCATTATGTGCTGACTCTACAATCTGAGGTGATATTGTCTCTGCATAATGTACAGTACCGTACTTACCTGTGGACACGACCTCACCTGTCCCTCCGCTAGGGGCCTTTGCTACTGCTCTTACTGGTTGGGCCGTGCCCACTTGGGTGTCTTGTATGGTGGCTGCTAGAGAGAGTGCCGATATCGTGCTGGGTTCATCTTCTTGCTCGCAGTCCTGAGGGAAGTTTAGAATGGGATACAACTTGCACGGGTTAGCATTAATACATTTATCAATACATTTATCAAGTTCACTCTTATCATATATCAGTATGCCATTGTCTGTAGCCACTTTCTCCCCTGTAATATACGGTGATGGTGGTGGTACGGTTGCCATCAGTTTCCTGCTAGGTTTGGAACCGGCTGTGTGAGCTAGTTCCCTCTGCATATCGCCCTCTTGCTGCCAATAAATGTAAACAGTTTGTGTGTCTGACCCTTTGTTTTCGGGATTTTATCAGACATATCCTAAACCTTAAATTCTGCAACACCTCTGGTTCAAAACTGCCTACCCTAGGGAATGGTTCCCTATCTTCCGCAGTCATACGTTCCCATTCATTGCATAAAACCTCTGTGTGTGATCCATACTTCCCCCACATTATGTACCTCGCCGACCCCTTGGGCCGCGGAATATCATCCTGAACCCTGGTTGATCGTCCCTTACTTGAGCAACTGGCCCCCATATTTTGCAGGTATTGCCTTCTCAGCTAATTCCTACAAAAAAACCAAAACACTCAATATAAGGCAACGGTGAAAGTTCAACGAGTGCTCTCACCCACTCACGCCCACGTTGGCCAATACTACCATACACTGTTGATAGCGCAGGCAATGTACCCAACCTAGGGCCCCTGTGTAACCTCTATTCACTGAAAGTATCTGGGAGTGACTTACCCTTTCCAGTAAATATTGGTTGTTGGAGATTTCCTGAGTGACCAGCGAAACTCCATTAAAACAAAAAATTCTTTACACAAATCACGCTTGCGTATGCTACACCCAGCGCTAATGATCCCGTGATTTTACGCAAAGCTCGTAAAAAGGGTATCACGTTGCGCTAAGTATTGCACCCACAAACGCGCGGTCCAATCGCACAGTGTATAGGTAACTGTTACTTATCCGCCGTCCGACCAATGGAATCGTTTTTCAGGCTGCGAAACCTCAGCCGGAGCGTATCTATCAAATGGCCTATATGGGTTCTTCGCTAACCCCCTGGGCTGCGGTATCTAAACAAAAACCTCGCTGACCTTTGGTCTGCGGTACTCTAAACCTTCGCTGACCTTTGGTCTGCAATATCCACTACTTTGCTCCTTTGTACTTTAATCAATGTTAACGTGAGCAAGCCACTCTCACGCCACCAAGTGTCCACTCACCTGGTGTGGTCTCCTACGGGATCTCGAATTCCCTGGGTCCACAAAACCTTTATTGTTTGCACACTCACGCTCGTTCACTCAAATACACTTTGGTTTTTCTGTACAGAAAATTAACTTTCATTCAGATAAAACAGCCTTCATACCAGAGGTAATGCAGTAAAAAAGGATTTATTTAAACTAAATCTTGGACACTGAGCAATTTGTGCTATTATCGCGTGGCTACCGTTTCGCTCTTAAACTAAACAATGCTATTGTGTAATTTGGACTTAGCGGTCGTACCTTTACGCATGTTGCGTGAACACGCCACGTGCGTATGTTTTTACGTTGCGTACGCAGTCCCTTACTTTATCCGAGACACGTGTTCAAAGACTGTACGTCCGCAGTAGTACAAATCCCACACTTCTATAAATGTAAGCGATATTAACTATAATCGCTCACTTAACACCACACACAGTTTCTTCTGTATAAACCTTTACAACTAGGCCAGGCTGCGTGTGCGTCTTACACTTACTTCCTTAATATCTAGTCTATATTTTAACTAAATAGCAACAAATTCCTCAGCACTGGTCAAAATGAATCTAATAATCAATACTCATGGCAACAATGCTAGCAGATATGCAAAGTACAAAATACAGGTGTATGCGTGTGTTGTGTGCACATTTGGCGCCAAACAGAAATTCAGACTTTAAAAATAGCTTTGCGTTCTTACCTTACGGATCCCACCAGCATCCCTACAAACCATGCAGAGCAGACGCCATCATATCAGCAATTGAGGTAGGGTTTATCAGTGTACTTTACGACCAGGAAAAGGCTTACGTAGGATACCTGGATACCTTTCCGCCCTTTGCTGATAGATGAAGTCTGCTTTAATCTGCTAGGCTGTGGGTATGAGGAAAAACAGGACGATGCCCCCAATTGATAATGTCGATATTATCTTAAACCATAAAGCTATACCTTTTAACACACTTTAACCATTGAGCCGCTGCGGCCGCTAGACTTATTACACACGCTACGCACTTTGTACGTTATTTGCGTAGAGTCCCGTACGTTGTACGTACTTGGCGTACACACGCCGCGCTGTGGGTACAAAGTACACGCAGCGCGTACGCATACAATTTAATATACTTTGAACCTTATTATTAATACAATGCAATGTTATTCTTACACTCTAAACCATGTGCCGCAAAGCACTGTATGATGTTACACTTTAGACCTTACACAGCGCTGACAGTATAAAGTACCCGCTATGCGTACACACCTTATCAATACACTCTTAAACCTTATACAGTTAAACACTTTAAACCCTAGCAGGGAAATGAGGACACAACACCGATATGTAGATAACCGCTGGGTTCTAAGGCCACAGTGGATTATTTCAAAGGGAAGAACAATACAAATTGTACTCTACAAGGCTAACAAGATGAATCTACAACAGAATAATGGCTACAGTCAATGTACATACGTGAGAATGTTCACTTGCGCAACCTGTACCAGTCCTCCGCTTATCAGGTAGAAAGCGTTCAGAGTCTTCTGACCAGCCAGGCAGCAACAGGCTTTTCATACAAAACTTCCATATACAATACAATGGTCACTGTAATCCCTTTGTCTATTGGACACAGAGATGCATCTTTACATTACAGGAGAGGTCATAGGTTGATTTGAAAAGGTGGGCGATGTCTTTCTCAACTGCTCTTGTGGGTGGTATCCTCTGGATTCCCACCGCATACATAATATATAGTAAATACAGTTTATATCTATATTCTACTTCTGCACATAACTATACGCTGGAACATGCGATCTTTCTCTAACCGACACCGGAATGTTACCCTTAAAATACCCTACAGCTGGATACTAGACATCACCTCATAACCTTTGTCTGTCCCTTCCTATCATGCAAAGGTGAATCCCTTAGCCCTGGAATCATTTAAACTGTTGATACTTGCTGATGTGGTGCAGGGGAGCTATGTGTAAAATGTGCACAATTTGGGTTAAATATGTAATGTTCCGATAACCCTCTATGCGCTCACAAACCCCGCCGTAAATACCCATACCACGCGCAGGAACGCGGGAGCGATCATACGCAAATTGCGGATATGTGCACGCACAGCAGAACAAGTGCATGTGCAGCGGGCATGTGTATGGGGTTAGTACATGATGTATGCGTTACAATATTTTTCGACTTTGACACTATATATATACTGGTGGTCACAGCAAAATTCTGCACTGTCCTCCTACTATATACTGCGCACAACTAAAATGCAGCACAGGTATGGATGGGCAGTATACTTGACGACACAGAGGTAGATCAGTGGACTACTGTACCTTACTGCTATATATACTGGTGGTCACAGCAAAATTCTGCACTGTCCTCCTACTATATACTACAGTGCAGCACAGATATGTAGCATTTTTCAGGCAGAGAACGTAGATATTTTCAGCACACTGAGCACAGATATTTGCAAGCACACTGAGCACAGATATTTGCAGCACAATGAGCACAGAAACTGAAAGAACGCAGCCACGTCCTCTCGCTATCATCTCCAAAGCACGAGTGAAAATGGCGATGACGACGGCTCCTTATATAGAATACGAATTTCGTGAGAATCCGACAGTGGGATGATGACGTTCGGGCGCGCTCGGGTTAACCGAGCAAGGCGGGAAGATCCGAGGCTGCCTCGGAACCGTGTAAAATGGGTGAAGTTCGGGGGGGGGGTCGGATCTCGCGGAACCGAACCCGCTCATCACTAGTCTGCACACAGTAGTCTATACTTTTCTTGTTGCAGGATCAAAGAACAGACCTAAATCCTGTTGCTTTAGCTATTGTTATAAAAAAAAATACAGATCCAAAACAATACCCACAAATGCGGTTTTGGCAAAACCAAAAACAGATCCAAAGCACAAAGGAGATACAGATCCAAAACCAAAACCCAAAAAAAGGGCCGACATACATGCCTAGAAATGTACGCTGGACAGTTTGTACTGGATTAGGCTTTGATACATCATCAGGATTTGGATTTGAATTTGCCAAACCGGCGTGACTGGTTTTGAATTTGGATTTTTTTTTAAATTGACAAAAAAAACTAAAATCACATAATTTGGGCAATATTTTGTTCCTAGTGTAGGACTAACCTCAGTAAATTTTATATCCACTTACTGTATTTCCAGTCAAGTTTGACCACCTCACAGCTTACGATATTGTTTAATCATTATTGGGGAAAAGCTGCAGTGAACTGGTTGGTTACTAAGTGACAGATCAGCGGCACAAATACATGGCAATTTATAGCACATCAAATAAATATTGCAACACAGCAGTGGCAGACATGAAAGTTAGTGTAAGATGGAATTGTCTTTGGGCAAGAGCACCCACCCTTATGTTGGATAGTAAAAAGGACAGGCACACTTTAACAAACCAAGAACTTCAGCAATAGGGTCTAGAGAGGTCTAGAGAGAGATACACAGAGTCCTCATGAGTCCTATCCCAGTGTGTAAGTAGTACATAGGCTATTGCTTTCACATTTTTGCAAGATGAATTACAGGGACTTCTGGTGGGTGGGGCACAAAGTGTGGCCGCAATTTATCTGGGCTCCGGACCTTGACTTCTTAACTGGAGGATTTTGAGCTAAATTTCCCCTTTTAAGTTGATTGCTGCAGTGCCACAACATCCAGGAGTAAGTTGAGCCTTCTATCAGGCCTGGAGTCCCTATTTCTCTGCCGGAGTCGAACCTGTAAGTTACAGGCATATATGACCGCCCACCCCCTCACACACCATCTTGTGGGGGAAAAAGCTAGGAGACACTGGGAGCCTATTCTGCTGTTATGAGCAACCCTGTCTTCTCTTACCTTATTGATCATCCGTTGATCTTTTCTGTAGTCCTGAGTGAAGGCTGCGGTCCTGCACAGTCTCTCTCAGCAGATGGGCACTGGGATCCGTTGCTGTGGATGGTGGGGTCCTTTCCTACTTTGGATACCCGGCTGGAGGTTTATCCTGCACTGTCAGTGTCCTGTGGTTAGTGACTGCTGGAGTCGTGGAGCTGTCCTACCTTCACTCTCCATTGGCTTGCTGCCGGGTGCCTGCGGGCCCTTGGTCCGTGCTTTGGACTTGGATTATTGAGGTCATTGCTGCTGCACATCCCTTTGGTTGTATCATTGGGAGTGTCTCTCTCTGGCTGCTGGAGCTGTGAGGCTTTTTATGCCTGCTGCCTATGTGGATCAGCCTCCTGCATTACCTGACGATCTCTCCTCTGCGGTGCCTCTGAATTATAGACTGTGGGGACCTGTGATGACCTGCAGAGAGAAGTTTGTTTCCTTGCTGGAAGACACTGGTTGATGAGGCCAGGGAGTATATGACTGAACTTTCCCTCCTTACATCACAAGCTGTCCATTTATCATTACTAGAGTTGGTGACTGACAATCACATTTCAACATTGTCCATTTAACGTTATAAGTCTTAAGGACAGTTCAGAGAGCTGTCGAGGAAAATCAAAGCTCTCTCACTTTTGGGGGTTACATATTATTTTTATGGCATTTTATTTTTTATTGTACAATAGAGCCACCTAGTGGCATATCCCATTATTGTTTCACCCATTGTTATCACTTAAAAAGACTTTCATAATGCCCCTAGTTTATTATGTGCTTGCGATTGAGCTAGCACAAGCCACTGCTCAGGTCCTTCTACCTCACCTCGATAGGTGGATTGAAAAAATAGCTTTGACACTCAATAACACTGATCATTCAATAGAGTCATCAATAGATAGCATGGCATTAGTGGCCACTGGTCCTTGTAAATTAGAGAATTGGACCACTCCTTCTCGGCAACTAAATATTCAGCAGAAGCAGGTTGAAACTCAGCAAACCAAAGTTTCTTCCCATGTATCTGCTAAAGTTGCTATTTGCCATAGCCTGCACCTTCAGGATTATTTTATCACAAAGATCCTGGACTCCTCAGTAGGTCTCCTCAGTTGGTTGTAGCTGGTGCCCAAGGCACAGCAGAAGTTGGACAAATTCCCCAACTTGGAGGGTTATTCTGAGGCGCCCCCATGAATCTGACACTAATGCTATCCTTTGTCCCCTAGCGGTAAACTCTTCGGATAATTGGGCTAATTGCCACAACCCTATGGGTCACTGTAGCATGATACCTATTTTTACCACAATGCAGTCTGTACTCAGCTCTCTGGAGTCGATTTTGATGGCGGCTCCGTTCTGGTCACCTCAGCAATTTTTTACTTCCCAACGGGTCTCAAGGCCTCTTTTTTTTTCTATGGTGGCATAGTCTCCACGTTTCAGTTGAACAGGTTGGAATATACCCCCCTACAGTGTTTGCTCTGCCTAGGTTGTGGGGCCTTTATGGCTCTGTGACATAATTTTATGTTATGACTGCATAGTTGCTTAATTTACCCTTAAACTGACTAATGGCTTGAAATTTGACTCTGTATAATGTTAACTCCCTATTGAGTGCAAGTTAAATATTCACAATGCTCATAGGGATACAGTCACTTGAATATAGTTCCTATTGACAGGCTCTCTATATTTTCATTAGGATTGTATAGGAGCACTCATTTAAATATTATACTTACCTGTTGGGTTCACTACGGGTGGCCGGCGGTCGGGCTCCCGGCGACCAGCATCCCGGCGCCGGGAGCCCGACCGCCGGCTTACCGACAGCTTGGCGAGCGCAAATGAGCCCCTTGCGGGCTCGCTGCGCTCGCCACGCTACGGGCACGGTGGCGCGCTACGCGCGCCACACTATTTTATTCTCCCTCTATGGGGGTCGTGGACCCCCACGAGGGAAAATAAGTGTCGGTAAGCCGGCGGTCGGGCTCCCGGCGCCGGTATACTGAGCGCCGGGAGCCCGACCGCCGGCAAACAGAAGACCACCCTACCTGTTATGTCCACACTAGGCTTGCTTGTGTTTATTTCTGTAGCTCGTTTAATACACTAATAATAGGTGCTCCATGTTTGCATTAAAATTTGGTTAGAATGCAAATTTGAAGACTGTACTTATAGACATGCTATCCAATTATGCCCCAACACTTATTCTAACTTGATTTCTCTCTTTATATATGCCTGAATATCTTTTTATACATTTTGACTATCTTATGATACATATGTTCTCAAGTTATTTTGTATATTGCAACAGATTGCAGCTCAAATACTTAATTTTTGTATCATCTAGTTACATAGACCAGTTGAGCCGAGTGTCTATTATTGTTTTTATACTAATTTATTTTCATTATTATATGTCATAATATTTTGTGTACGGTTCTCTGGGAAATAGACTGCTGACCAGTAGTTGTTTCCCACTTCATTTGGTTGGAAAAATTAGAAATAGTAGTGGTGAAGCTGAAGCATTATGTGAAGTAATTATTTTGTATATTCTACAGGTTTCTCAAGTGGATTACTTTATTGTGTCTAGCAGTATGTTTCATGTTTTCCATCTATGGCTTTTTTTTTCACTACCTGTAATAACACCACTTATACCATAATATTGAGTTCAAGGTAATCCCATCAAAATGTTACATACATTGTCTTACTACAGTATTTGTAAAGTCTGTAACTAATGCTTGTGTTTTGATAAAAATGTTGTGAAAAAAAGATGAATTACAGATTTTATTTTTCTATGTGTATTTGAAAGTTGTTTAAGTTGTCTTTGTTCCACTACAATAAAACTTTATAAAATAGTTGTTTCTCAATTTAGTGGTACTCAATCATTATTAAACTATTATGGAACAAGGAAATCAGGTGGCTACACCTATTTTGGTGCAAAGCTGACCGTACACTAACAAGTATCAAAAAATAAATGTCGCCACATTTATGAATCAAAGCAATACTAAGAAGAACGACACTTGTCTATGTACAGGGCACTACACAGCACATATAATAACAGTAAACATCAGTAATATGATATGATATGTCCCTTATGACCTTAAAGTCATTGTTGAAAAAAAGTCCTTAATCGTCAGTTTGATGGATTGTTAGATCTTCATCTTTTAAGATCAAAGTGGTCCTAATGGGTACTTAGAAACTCAGAAAAACACAAAAGAACAAACAATGTGTAGTCATGCTTTAAAGGGCAATGGAGATATGGCAGTCTTATACATTCTATCCAGAAAGGAAAGATGGGCGTACCCCACTCACACTAAGACAGATAGGTCAAAACATATCAAGGTATCTTTTATATCACATCTGAATATAATGTTGCTTCATATGGTCGTGTTACTGCTAGTGAATATTCAAGCTTAGAAGGATTTAGGTGGCTGAGATCACATATGCGTACCAAGACTCACACAGGATTTGGACGGAAAACTCCTATAAAGGTATCTTTAAAATGATGACAGGTAAATGGGTTGCGTACGTCCAAATTCACACTAAACAAATGGTGTACATTCCTAAAAAGGTATTTTTGGGTGTCAGAGCAAAATGAATAATTCACCTTTCCACTTGATAGGAATATCACATCTCAATGGACATAAAAAATTAGTGATCAGAATTCCATATGTCCATGGAGGAATTTTCTTTATTCACATAACGCACTTTACAAGTAGGAAAAACATAAGGTTCTTCCACAGTTCTAAATACAATAAAAATATTCAGGATAAAAACTACATAATAAACAAAAACTAAAAAATAAGATCCTGTGCAAAACAGGAAAAGGTCCTTTAATATGATAACAGTTATCCTCTCAGCTACTCATGGTACAGAGGTCGATGCATTTTGGTCCATAGACTTTAATGAAGACATGTCTGTATCGTGAACAGCCCTGAGTTTTATTCTATGAGTAGCCAATCAAAGAGTAACAGGAAATTACATCATCAATTAAGATATAATTAAAAAATACAGAAAACTAGCCCACAAATCGAATTGGGAGAAGGTATATAAACTGCTGGTCTGATAAATAGAAAGCCTTAATCCATAATATTACATTATAAGCATGATTAAAATCATAAAACCACACAATTGAGCAAAACAAAAAGGGATTATGGGAATTGTAGTATTAAAATGCATCTCCGTTGCCCATAAAAGGTAGTTCTGCCGTAAATTACTTAATTGGGTACTTCTTTGTGTATCTCCATCGTGTTCCCCCTGAGTATTTCATGAGACTCTGCATTCACGGAGGTTCCACCAGAAATGAGAAATCTGAAGTGAGGTCTGCGGGTTTAATGATAACACTTTCCAAGTTTTTAAGATCCTGTAAGACTTTCCTTTCCGTATATGTCAAATTGTGGGTTTTATGTGTTTTTGTCTGTAGTTGTTCTAAATCCTCTATGACTAAAGCTCCAAAAGTTTCAAAGAAGGGACCTTGGATGTGTTTGGGGCAAAATATGGATTTTGGTTTAAAAGGAGTTACTGATGTTTTGATCATTTCAGGCGAATCATCTTTATCGGCAAAACATTTTTTATAGTGAGTGTCCGTAAATATCTTTGTAGATCCAGATATAACTCAAAAGAATTCATGGAACTGGTGGGGGCATACTTAAGGCCCTTCTCAAGTACTGAGGTTTCATTTATTGACAACACATGTGAATTTAAAATAAAAATCTTAACTGTGGGAATCTGTTCTACCTGGCTATCTACGGAAGTCTGAGTTATAGATTTCCTGGTTTTAGTAGCTTTTTCTCTGATTTTAAATTTGCATTTTTTTTTGTGTGGTTTGAGTTTTCCTCCCCTTTTCCCTCTATAGGGCAGGGGTTTACTTATCGAAATCTGTTCTGATTTTGTCTGTCCACTAAAAAACGACTCCATTCGCCAGTAGCCCCCAACGGGGAGAACCAATTTATTTATATGTAGCAGCAACCTCTCTGTTGGGTGGTACTGCTTTCTTGTGCTAGTCGACGGGACTTCTCTCCAATTGGGTGATCTTTCTTTACGAGATCTATTCTGTCTCCCAAAGTTCATATGTGTTGTCAATAAATGAAACCGCAGTACTTGAAAAGGGCCTTAAGTATGCCCCCACAAATTACATTAATTCTTTTTATTTATTTCTGAATGTATAAAGATATTTATGGAGACTCACTATAAAAAAGTTTTTTGCTGATTAAGATGATTTGATTTTCTACTCCTTCTTGGGACTATACAATGGAGAAAGGTGACATTTTGGTCACTGCAAATGTTAGTTCACTGTACACTATTATCAAACATGTGGATGGTGTTGAGGCTGTGAGATATTTTCTTGATAAATCAGACCTGAATAAATACCTTAAAGAGATGGTTATAGAAGGGATATTACTAATTTTGAATAATTTTTTTTTTCTCGTGATCAGTTTTACATTCAAAAGACGGGTACAGCAATGGGCACCAGATTCGCTCCTAGTAATGCTAATTTGTTTATGGGATAGTGGGAGTTAAACACCATTTGGTCAAACAACCCATATGGAGTGAATCTGGTGTCCTACGTGAGATACATAGATGACATTTTCTTTGTATGGAGGGGGGAGTAAGCCATTTTGGATAATTTCTGCAATATACAGAATACTAACAACAAGAATATTGTACTTTATTTTGAGAAAAATACGGAAACTAATTTTTTTGGATATAACTGTATACATTAAAAATGATAAAATTGATACTAAAACTTACTCCAAGTCCACAGATTTAGGAACATATATAGCAGCCAGTAGTTGCCATCATCAAAACTGGCTCAACTCCATTCCAACCAGCCAATTAAAAAGATTGTAAAGGAACTGCACTGAGAAAGAATAATTTGATGCTCATGCAGAAGTTATGTCTAACAAATTTCTTTCTTGTGGTTATGATAAAGACCAGATAAATAGAGCCAAGTTGGAAATTGGAGAGCTTGAACGTCATGATCTTTTAACTAGTGAAACAACAAAAAAGATAGTAGTGAAAGATTTGAATGGGCCTTTGTTACACAATATAATCAACAACATAGAGTGACTTAAAAAGTTCTAAGGATACATTGGGGACTTTTGCGAAAAGACCCAGTAATTGGAACTCTCTTTTCGGAGAGGCCAGTCCACAATTATCGAAAAGCGCCCAACCTTAGAACGAAATTTCCCTACCAGCATTAATGTCTGCATTAAAGATTACCTCAAAAGGTTTCTACAGATCTGGAAACTGCTTAGGCTGTAGGGACATTAAAACTGAAGCAAGCAGCAAAATTGAAAGTGTGATCAATGAGAGGGTGGTTTTCATTAAAGATTTTATTACATGTGATAGTAAAAATGTGATTTATGCTATTAAGTGCTCCTGTCATTTATTCTATATTGGGCTCACATCTCGAAAATTTAAAGTTCACAAAGGGAACATATTAGAAATATTAAAAAAGGCCTTCATACCCATTCCCTTTCGGCTCATTTTAAATTGAAACATAATTGTTCAATCGCCGACATTGTCGGCTTTTATGGGATTACCTTATTAAAGGAAGTCTTAAATGCAAAGACACATCGTCTCTGCTTACTAAGTCTGAGATGCATACTTATATAATACTTGAGTCCCCGAGGTTTAAATTGTGATTTAGAGCTCAAATGTTTTTTATAATTTTCATCCTTTTATGTGATATTTTGTTATATAGGGATGAGAAAGATGTTGTGCTCCATACTGATCTGTTATACTCATTTGTTCTTTTGTTTTCATTTTATTTGAGCAATATCATCTTTATTTCTATCATCTGATTTGAACATCGCTGCTCAACATTCCATTGATCATAACTATATAAGAAAAGAACACTCTGCGCTATTTAAGAACCTTCCAGACTCCAAATAAAGTGAATTCACATGTATACATAAAAAACACCTTTTTATTCCGGATTAGATTAATCACATAAATCTCTAATTAGTAGATGCAACCACATAAAATTCTTAATCTAATAAAAAAGCTATCATATGCATATATAAATTTAACAACTCTAATTAATTCTTATTTTCAAAAGCCGGCTTTCTATATGCACCTAAAATAAAATATAGATCAGCTCTCATGCGTATATAATAACCACAATATGTGCAATAGGGGATATACTTATTAATTGATGTGCAAATCAGTATTCTCAGATTGTCCACTAACTGCTTGTAGGGAGACAGAATGATCAGATGTAGTAATCACCGCTTGTTGTTACAAAGTCTCAAAATGGCTGCTTCTGTTATTACACTGAACACTCGTTTTTACAAAGTCTCAAGCAATTCCTTTTGCATAGATAATAGTAACAGTTCCTGATTGCCTAATCAGGCTGGCTAAATGGTAAAAGTTCTCACCCTCCGTCTTACACGTAGACAGATCCAGCTGGAGATACACTGCACTGCCGGTTAGGTGCGGCTAGGGAGCTCCAGACGTCTCCGGCCCCCAACGTATGAAATGCCGCCGCAGTCCCAAGTAAAGCCGCTGATGTAATTTCGCTGGCGTCCGGCGTGGTGCAGTGATTCTTAGGTGATAACCGCAATGAATGGTATTGTCATCAGATATCCCTTCTTTCCTCTGACTAGTTTCGCTCGTCACTGGAGCTTCCAGTGAAATTACATCAGCGGCTTCACTTGGGACTGCAGCGGCATTTCATACGTTTGGGGCCGGAGACGTCCGGAGCTCCCTAGCCGCATATTGTCTAGCTGGGCATCCCCCTTTCTTAAAGGGGAATCACTGATTTTGTGCTTACACTAGCACAATTAACATTCAGCAGCTGATTAATATTTGAATTCCTATTAACTATTAAGGTTTGTTTTAGAATAAATATAAAATTTTAAATTTAGTACTAGCGCCATGAGACTTTCTTGTATATTGATCATAACTACACATAGAATACATGCAGCATTGCAGAGTTTCATGAAATAATCTGGGGAACATGATGGAGATACACAAAGAACTACTCGATTAAGTCATTTACAGTGGAACTACCTTTTATGGGCAACGGAGATGCATTTTAATACTATAATTCCCATAATCCCTTCTGTTTTTGTTCGATTGTTTGGTTTTATGACTTTAGTCATGCTTATAATGTAATATTATGGATTAAGGCTTTCTATTTATCAAATGTATTAGATTTGTGGGCTGGTTTTCTGTATTTTTTATTATATCTTAATTGATTATGTAATTTCCTGTTACTCTTTGGCTACTCATAGAATAAATATCAGGGCTGTTCATAGTACAGACATGTCTTGATAAAGGTCTATGGACTGAAATGCGTTGACCTCTGTACCATAAGTAGCTGAGAGGATAACTGTTATCAATTTAAAGGACCTTTTCCTGTTTTGCACTGGATCTTATTTTTTATTTTTTGCTTTTTATGTATTTTGTATCCTGAATTTTTTTATTGTGTTTGGAACTGTAGAAGAACCTTATGCTTTTCCTACTTGTAAAGTTTGTGATGTGATTAAAGAAAATTCCTCCATGGACATTTGGATGTCACAACTGAGGGCTGAGGCTGACCTGGGGAAGCCTCAGACATAGGGGCTTGCATGTATGTGAACCGTGGAGGTTGAATAGGGTTCCTGTACATACAGGAGGTCTAAGCACCATTTGCCCGAAGGTGTGACCACAACAATGGAGGATATGTAAAACAAAGTCTATTTTATTGAACACACAGTTAGACACCTTAGCATATCAGATAACTTTAACAATGGATGTGCAGGATAATATAGAGGTACAGTTCCAGGAAGCGCAATGGTAATGAATACTGTGGCTATGCAGGATGAGATGTGACAAAGTCCTTGCGAAGATCTGGAATTGGTAAGTCTGAGGGTCACAGCTAACCACTGTAACAGGGAACGACCTGTTACTGCCCAACAGATGACACTCTGGAAGTTGGGGTTGACACAGGTGCACAGAGGTTGAAGAGAAACTTGAAAGAACTGTCAGGGATGCCGGATGGAACCGGTGCAGACGGAAATGTGTATTGAACTCACCGCTGTAGTTAGAGTCCATTGGTGAGTATCGATGGTGAACTGTGGTTCAATGTAGTGTAGTAGATGAATGCGGATCAATGCTTGAACACTGCAGGAGATGGACAGCGATACTGGAAGTGATACAGAACACCACTGAGAGCTGGAAGTGACTCAGGAACACTGCTGGAAGCTGGAGGCAATGCTGGAACAATGCTGGAAGCTGGAAGCCAGTGATGGATCACTGCATATCACAGGATGCAATGCAGGAACACTGCTGGAGTCAGGCATCACTGCAGGATGGTGACTGGTGGGAGGTCTCTTTATGTGGCTCAAGGTCACAGGAGCTGGAATACCTTGAAGCACAAGCTGGAGAATCCACAAACAGAAAAGACATGTATCACTGGGTTAGACAACCAAAGCACTGACGATTAGGCAGCCTTGATGCAGG
Source organism: Pseudophryne corroboree (assembly GCF_028390025.1). Taxonomy (NCBI): domain Eukaryota; kingdom Metazoa; phylum Chordata; class Amphibia; order Anura; family Myobatrachidae; genus Pseudophryne; species Pseudophryne corroboree. Next base: position 317,071,333 of record NC_086451.1, on the reverse strand, counting down.
ATTTTTATACCAGCTGGGAAGCAGGTATTGGCTGGGTAATCAGGAAGAGTCCAGAATCCAGTGGATAGGCTGGAAAGTGACATCTCATGAATCCAGACATGGCTGCACCCATGTTTGATTCTGGAGGGAAAGTCTGTTTGAACTAGCATGTGTCAATCTATAGTAATGGTGGCGGAGGCCGCAGAGGGCAGGAGATGCCATTCATTATGACAGGAGGGATTTGCTGTGTAGTTGCCATGACAGCACTGCCGGTATCAAGGAGGGGAGACTGAGGTAATGTAGTACAGCGCGCTGCATACAGACAGCGCAGGTGGAATCCGGGTTTGGAGTGATGGGCCAGTCCCAGGAGACACTGGGAAGGTAAGAAGTGGTGACTAATTACCCAGATCATGACAATGCAATTCTGATCCCTAATTTTTTATGTCCATTGAGATGTGATATTCCTATCAAGTGGAAAAGTGGATTCTTCATGTTTATCTGACACCCAAAGATACCTTTTTAGGAATCTACACCATTTGTTTTGTGTGAGTTTGGGGTACGCAACCCATTTACCTGTCGTCATTTTAAAGATACCTTTACAGGATTTTTCCATCCAAATCCTGTGTGAGTCTTGGTACGCATATCTGATCTCAGCCAACTAAGTCCTTCTAAGCTTGAATGTTCACTGGCAGTAGACACGACCATATGAAGCAACATTATATTCAGATGTGATATAAAAGATACCTTGATATGTTTTGACCTATCTGTCTTAGTGTGAGTGGGGTACGCCCATCTTTCCTTTCTGGATAGAATATATAAAAATGCCATATCTCCATTGCCCTTCAAAGTAGGACTATACATTGTTTGTTCTTTTGTGTTTTTCTGGGTTTCTAAGAACCCATTAGGACCACTTTGAGCTTGAAAGATGAAGATCTAACCATCCATCAAACTGATGAGTAAGGACTTTTTTCATCATTGACTTTAAGGTCATAAGGGACATATCATATAATTTTACTGATGTTTACTGTTATTACATTTGCTGTGTAGCGCCCCGTACATAGACAAGTGTCGTTCTTCTTAGTATTATTAAACTATTAGTTTCAATCTAACATACACCATTGGGTTCAATTTAATATACACAATTCATACCTCCCAACATGACCCATTCCAGGAGGGACAAAATGATCTGTACTTGGACTTCCCTATTAATGTATGATTTCAATCATCTCTGTTGAAATACCTTTCTTATTAATTAAATAGTCCAACACAGGTGTCGCCAATCACATAACAAGAGCTAAGTCCATGTAGAGAGCAGTTTGTATATTCTGGAATTGGTCATGTTGGAAGGTACGCACAATCTAATATACACCACCCTCTTGCCTTAGCTCACCCCCACCCCATACCTGATTTAAGTCCCCCAGGCCCCCTCAATGGATAAATCTGACCCTGTATGCAGGGGCAAATGAAGAATTTGTTCACCAAAGAATTGCACAATGGTTTATGTATCAAAAATCCCAACTGTACCTTATTTACTGCAAAACCAAAACTGAATATAAATGAAAATGGCATTCACATTTTTGGGCTTCTAAATAATACTATGGATATGCATTTCTTATGGATCACCATGAAAAGGTATGACAGGAATACATGAACCTATCCTAACAATAGACATCCATTACAAAAATCTAGACTTAATTTAGTAGACAATTTTGGATGTTTTCCACCCAACCTCACACTATAAAAAACTGACAATTGTTTAGGCTACCACACATTTATCAATGTCATACAATTTCTAACAATGATTTATGAATGTCTTATGTTGTTTTAAATGATCTGATAACAAACCATTTTATCTTACAAAAGGTTGTTTTTCAGATATTTAAATTTTATTACAAGTGAAGAATTAATTATGTTTATTTATGTCACAATGTTCTACACAAAACCATCATCATGAGACTGTGATAAACATCTAATCTCAGCTGTTCCTTAATATTGTTTAAAGGCAATTGTTGCTGGAAGGAAAACTTTACTTTTTCTACAAGTATTATTTATTACCAGTTATTTATATAGTGCACACATATTCCGCAGCACTTTACAGATAATATTTTGGCCATTCACATCAGTCCCTGCCCCAGTGGAGCTTACAATCTATATCCCCTATAACATGTTCATGCACACACATTTACACTTGGGCTAATTTTTGTTGGGAGCCAATTAACCTACCAGTATATTTTTGGATTGTGGGAGGAAACCAGAGTACCCGGAGGAAACCCACGCAAGTACGGGGAGAATATACAAACTCCACACAGTTAGGGCCATGGTGGGAATCGAACCCATGACCTCAGTGCTGTGAGACAGTAATTCTAACCATTATACCATCCGTACTGCCCAAGTACACATTGTAAATATGAAAAATTGTTAAGAAAATAAAAGTTGGTATAAAGGGGTAGCACAGTTCTTGATTTTACAGTATTTACATACTTAAATTCTATTTCCATCTAAAACTGAAAATTATTCATTAGGAAAAATGCCAAAGTTCTAGCAATTTTATAAGGAGGCTCATTTAAACATGGACATATTTTGTGAAAAGCCAGGTGAAAACATTCTGGGGAGAATATGCTAAGGTGTGAGAATCAGAAAGTGAGAGATTTTGTAAGAGCTTTTTTTTTTTTTTTTAAAGTTGCAATCATTTACATGGCAAAATCAAAATGATTGCTACTTTAAAAAAAAAAAACAGGAGAACTCTCACAAAATCTCTCACTTCCTGATTCTCACACCCTATTACATTCCCTCCGCTGTGTAAAAAAAAAAAAAACAACAGCAAGCAGTTTGTTTTTCATGTAAAAAATAAGATATAAGTAAGTAAGTAATAGAAAATATTATACCCCCATTCAACACATAAAAATAAAAACTTTAGTGCCTATAAACCAGACTTTGACAATTGCAGAGATAAAAGATCACGGGCTTCTAGCAACAGCTATGACAGCCTTAGCTGGTTACAGGATAACATGACAAGAATCTTGACACCAAGAAATTCACACACAAAATAAATACAAATAATAATAAATATAAATGGTACTCTAGTCAGTCTTTCCTGCTGATAACAATAGTAGTGGGATGCTTGACCTCTTGCAAAAGACAAATGGCAAATAAGCTGTCCCATGCGATGGGCCGTGGGGAAATGCGTTGAGATCCTGCAGGGGTGCCAAAAGGGGTGAGGCTCATGGACTACTTTTCCGAGGCCAGGGAAGTTGAAAGAGCCTGATGGAAGCTTAGGTCAATAATCACCCTCATCTGTAACTATTCTCCTCTCTGCCCACTACTGCATTGTCCATATATAGCAATGCAGCTGCAGCAACACATTGAGTAAGAGACTAGAGATGAGCGCCTGAAATTTTTCGGGTTTTGTGTTTTGGTTTTGGGTTCGGTTCCGCGGCCGTGTTTTGGGTTCGAACGCGTTTTGGCAAAACCTCACCGAATTATTTTTGTCGGATTCGGGTGTGTTTTGGATTCGGGTGTTTTTTTCCAAAAACACTAAAAAACAGCTTAAATCATAGAATTTGGGGGTCATTTTGATCCCAAAGTATTATTAACCTCAAAAACCATAATTTACACTCATTTTCAGTCTATTCTGAATACCTCACACCTCACAATATTATTTTTAGTCCTAAAATTTGCACGAGGTCGCTGTGTGAGTAAGATAAGCGACCCTAGTGGCCGACACAAACACCGGGCCCATCTAGGAGTGGCACTGCAGTGTCACGCAGGATGTCCCTTCCAAAAAACCCTCCCCAAACAGCACATGACGCAAAGAAAAAAAGAGGCGCAATGAGGTAGCTGTGTGAGTAAGATTAGCGACCCTAGTGGCCGACACAAACACCGGGCCCATCTAGGAGTGGCACTGCAGTGTCACGCAGGATGGCCCTTCCAAAAAACCCTCCCCAAACAGCACATGACGCAAAGAAAAAAAGAGGCGCAATGAGGTAGCTGACTGTGTGAGTAAGATTAGCGACCCTAGTGGCCGACACAAACACCGGGCACATCTAGGAGTGGCACTGCAGTGTCACGCAGGATGTCCCTTCCAAAAAACCCTCCCCAAACAGCACATGACGCAAAGAAAAAAAGAGGCGCAATGAGGTAGCTGTGTGAGTAAGATTAGCGACCCTAGTGGCCGACACAAACACCGGGCACATCTAGGAGTGGCACTGCAGTGTCACGCAGGATGTCCCTTCCAAAAAACCCTCCCCAAACAGCACATGACGCAAAGAAAAAAAGAGGCGCAATGAGGTAGCTGTGTGAGTAAGATTAGCGACCCTAGTGGCCGACACAAACACCGGGCCCATCTAGGAGTGGCACTGCAGTGTCACGCAGGATGTCCCTTCCAAAAAACCCTCCCCAATCAGCACATGATGCAAAGAAAAAGAAAAGAAAAAAGAGGTGCAAGATGGAATTATCCTTGGGCCCTCCCACCCACCCTTATGTTGTATAAACAAAACAGGACATGCACACTTTAACCAACCCATCATTTCAGTGACAGGGTCTGCCACACGACTGTGACTGATATGACGGGTTGGTTTGGACCCCCCCCAAAAAAGAAGCAATTAATCTCTCCTTGCACAAACTGGCTCTACAGAGGCAAGATGTCCACCTCATCTTCACCCTCCGATATATCACCGTGTACATCCCCCTCCTCACAGATTATCAATTCGTCCCCACTGGAATCCACCATCTCAGCTCCCTGTGTACTTTGTGGAGGCAATTGCTGCTGGTCAATGTCTCCGCGGAGGAATTGATTATAATTCATTTTAATGAACATCATCTTCTCCACATTTTCTGGATGTAACCTCGTACGCCGATTGCTGACAAGGTGAGCGGCGGCACTAAACACTCTTTCGGAGTACACACTTGTGGGAGGGCAACTTAGGTAGAATAAAGCCAGTTTGTGCAAGGGCCTCCAAATTGCCTCTTTTTCCTGCCAGTATAAGTACGGACTGTGTGACGTGCCTACTTGGATGCGGTCACTCATATAATCCTCCACCATTCTATCAATGTTGAGAGAATCATATGCAGTGACAGTAGACGACATGTCCGTAATCGTTGTCAGGTCCTTCAGTCCGGACCAGATGTCAGCATCAGCAGTCGCTCCAGACTGCCCTGCATCACCGCCAGCGGGTGGGCTCGGAATTCTGAGCCTTTTCCTCGCACCCCCAGTTGCGGGAGAATGTGAAGGAGGAGATGTTGACAGGTCGCGTTCCGCTTGACTTGACAATTTTGTCACCAGCAGGTCTTTCAACCCCAGCAGACCTGTGTCTGCCGGAAAGAGAGATCCAAGGTAGGCTTTAAATCTAGGATCGAGCACGGTGGCCAAAATGTAGTGCTCTGATTTCAACAGATTGACCACCCGTGAATCCTTGTTAAGCGAATTAAGGGCTGCATCCACAAGTCCCACATGCCTAGCGGAATCGCTCCGTGTTAGCTCCTTCTTCAATGCCTCCAGCTTCTTCTGCAAAAGCCTGATGAGGGGAATGACCTGACTCAGGCTGGCAGTGTCTGAACTGACTTCACGTGTGGCAAGTTCAAAGGGCATCAGAACCTTGCACAACGTTGAAATCATTCTCCACTGCACTTGAGACAGGTGCATTCCATCTCCTATATCGTGCTCAATTGTATAGGCTTGAATGGCCTTTTGCTGCTCCTCCAACCTCTGAAGCATATAGAGGGTTGAATTCCACCTCGTTACCACTTCTTGCTTCAGATGATGGCAGGGCAGGTTCAGTAGTTTTTGGTGGTGCTCCAGTCTTCTGTACGTGGTGCCTGTACGCCGAAAGTGTCCCGCAATTTTTCTGGCCACCGACAGCATCTCTTGCACGCCCCTGTCGTTTTTTAAAAAATTCTGCACCACCAAATTCAAGGTATGTGCAAAACATGGGACGTGCTGGAATTTGCCCATATTTAATGCACACACAATATTGCTGGCGTTGTCCGATGCCACAAATCCACAGGAGAGTCCAATTGGGGTAAGCCATTCCGCGATGATCTTCCTCAGTTGCCGTAAGAGGTTTTCAGCTGTGTGCGTATTCTGGAAAGCGGTGATACAAAGCGTAGCCTGCCTAGGAAAGAGTTGGCGTTTGCGAGATGCTGCTACTGGTGCCGCCGCTGCTGTTCTTGCGGCGGGAGTCCATACATCTACCCAGTGGACTGTCACAGTCATATAGTCCTGACCCTGCCCTGCTCCACTTGTCCACATGTCCGTGGTTAAGTGGACATTGGGTACAACTGCATTTTTTAGGACACTGGTGAGTCTTTTTCTGACGTCCGTGTACATTCTCGGTATCGCCTGCCTAGAGAAGTGGAACCTAGATGGTATTTGGTAACGGGGGCACACTGCCTCAATAAATTGTCTAGTTCCCTGTGAACTAACGGCGGATACCGGACGCACGTCTAACACCAACATAGTTGTCAAGGACTCAGTTATCCGCTTTGCAGTAGGATGACTGCTGTGATATTTCATCTTCCTCGCAAAGGACTGTTGAACAGTCAATTGCTTACTGGAAGTAGTACAAGTGGGCTTACGACTTCCCCTCTGGGATGACCATCGACTCCCAGCGGCAACAACAGCAGCGCCAGCAGCAGTAGGCGTTACACGCAAGGATGCATCGGAGGAATCCCAGGCAGGAGAGGACTCGTCAGACTTGCCAGTGACATGGCCTGCAGGACTATTGGCATTCCTGGGGAAGGAGGAAATTGACACTGAGGGAGTTGGTGGGGTGGTTTGCGTGAGCTTGGTTACAAGAGGAAGGGATTTACTGGTCAGTGGACTGCTTCCGCTGTCACCCAAAGTTTTTGAACTTGTCACTGACTTATTATGAATGCGCTGCAGGTGACGTATAAGGGAGGATGTTCCGAGGTGGTTAACGTCCTTACCCCTACTTATTACAGCTTGACAAAGGGAACACACGGCTTGACACCTGTTGTCCGCATTTCTGGTGAAATACCTCCACACCGAAGAGCTGATTTTTTTGGTATTTTCACCTGGCATGTCAACGGCCATATTCCTCCCACGGACAACAGGTGTCTCCCCGGGTGCCTGACTTAAACAAACCACCTCACCATCAGAATCCTCCTGGTCAATTTCCTCCCCAGCGCCAGCAACACCCATATCCTCCTCATCCTGGTGTACTTCAACACTGACATCTTCAATCTGACTATCAGGAACTGGACTGCGGGTGCTCCTTCCAGCACTTGCAGGGGGCGTGCAAATGGTGGAAGGCGTATGCTCTTCACGTCCAGTGTTGGGAAGGTCAGGCATCGCAACCGACACAATTGGACTCTCCTTGTGGATTTGGGATTTCAAAGAACGCACAGTTCTTTGCGGTGCTTTTGCCAGCTTGAGTCTTTTCAGTTTTCTAGCGAGAGGCTGAGTGCTTCCATCCTCATGTGAAGCTGAACCACTAGCCATGAACATAGGCCAGGGCCTCAGCCGTTCCTTGCCACTCCGTGTGGTAAATGGCATATTGGCAAGTTTACGCTTCTCCTCCGACAATTTTATTTTAGGTTTTGGAGTCCTTTTTTTTCTGATATTTGGTGTTTTGGATTTGACATGCTCTGTACTATGACATTGGGCATCGGCCTTGGCAGACGACGTTGCTGGCATTTCATCGTCTCGGCCATGACTAGTGGCAGCAGCTTCAGCACGAGGTGGAAGTGGATCTTGATCTTTCCCTAATTTTGGAACCTCAACTTTTTTGTTCTCCATATTTTATAGGCAGAACTAAAAGGCACCTCAGGTAAACAATGGAGATGGATTGGATACTAGTATACAATTATGGACGGACTGCCACGGTTAGGTGGTATAAAAAAACCACGGTTAGGTGGTATATAATACAATTATGGATGGACGGACTGCCTGCCGAGTGCCGACACAGAGGTAGCCACAGCCGTGAACTACCGCACTGTACACTGGTTGATAAAGAGATAGTAGTATACTCGTAACAACTAGTATGACGACGGTATAAAGAATGAAAAAAAAACCACGGTTAGGTGGTATATATTATAATACAATTATGGTTGGACGGACTGCCTGCCGAGTGCCGACACAGAGGTAGCCACAGCCGTGAACTACCGCACTGTACACTGGTTGATAAAGAGATAGTAGTATACTCGTAACAACTAGTATGACGACGGTATAAAGAATGAAAAAAAAACCCACGGTTAGGTGGTATATATTATAATACAATTATGGATGGACGGACTGCCTGCCGAGTGCCGACACAGAGGTAGCCACAGCCGTGAACTACCGCACTGTACACTGGTTGATAAAGAGATAGTAGTATACTCGTAACAACCAGTATGACGACGGTATAAAGAATGAAAAAAAAACCACGGTTAGGTGGTATATATTATAATACAATTATGGTTGGACGGACTGCCTGCCGAGTGCCGACACAGAGGTAGCCACAGCCGTGAACTACCGCACTGTACACTGGTTGATAAAGAGATAGTAGTATACTCGTAACAACTAGTATGACGACGGTATAAAGAATGAAAAAAAAACCACGGTTAGGTGGTATATAATACAATTATGGTTGGACGGACTGCCTGCCGAGTGCCGACACAGAGGTAGCCACAGCCGTGAACTACCGCACTGTACACTGGTTGATAAAGAGATAGTAGTATACTCGTAACAACTAGTATGACGACGGTATAAAGAATGAAAAAAAAAACCACGGTTAGGTGGTATATATTATAATACAATTATGGTTGGACGGACTGCCTGCCGAGTGCCGACACAGAGGTAGCCACAGCCGTGAACTACCGCACTGTACACTGGTTGATAAAGAGATAGTAGTATACTCGTAACAACTAGTATGACGACGGTATAAAGAATGAAAAAAAAACCACGGTTAGGTGGTATATATTATAATACAATTATGGATGGACGGACTGCCTGCCGAGTGCCGACACAGAGGTAGCCACAGCCGTGAACTACCGCACTGTACACTGGTTGATAAAGAGATAGGAGTATACTCGTAACAACTAGTATGACGACGGTATAAAGAATGAAAAAAAAACCACGGTTAGGTGGTATATAATACAATTATGGTTGGACGGACTGCCTGCCGAGTGCCGACACAGAGGTAGCCACAGCCGTGAACTACCGCACTGTACACTGGTTGATAAAGAGATAGTAGTATACTCGTAACAACTAGTATGACGACGGTATAAAGAATGAAAAAAAAACCACGGTTAGGTGGTATATATTATAATACAATTATGGATGGACGGACTGCCTGCCGAGTGCCGACACAGAGGTAGCCACAGCCGTGAACTACCGCACTGTACTGTGTCTGCTGCTAATATAGACTGGTTGATAAAGAGATAGTATACAATACTACTAATATACTGGTGGTCAGGCACTGGTCACCACTAGTCACACTGGCAGTGGCACTCCTGCAGCAAAAGTGTGCACTGTTTAATTTTAATATAATATTATTTATCATGTACTCCTGGCTCCTGCTATAACAACCTGCAGTGCTCCCCAGTCTCCCCCACAATTATAAGCTTTATATACAATACATTGATGTGCAGCACACTGGGCTGAGCAGTGCACACAGACTGAGTCACTGTGTGACTGTGTATCGTTTTTTTCAGGCAGAGAACGGATATATTAAATAAAACAAACAACTGCACTGTCTCTGGTGGTCACTGGTCACTGTGGTCGTCAGTCACTAAACTCTGTCTGCACTCTCTTCTAATCTACAGTATCACAGCAATCTCTCTCTCTCTCTCTCTTCTAAATCTAATCTAAATGGAGAGGACGCCAGCCACGTCCTCTCCCTATCAATCTCAATGCACGTGTGAAAATGGCGGCGACGCGCGGCTCCTTATATAGAATCCGAGTCTCGCGAGAATCCAACAGCGTCATGATGACGTTCGGGCGCGCTCGGGTTAACCGAGCAAGGCGGGAAGATCCGAGTCGCTCGGACCCGTGAAAAAAAAAAGTGAAGTTCGTGCGGGTTCGGATTCAAAGAAACCGAACCCGCTCATCTCTATAAGAGACATGAGGCAACTGCCACTGAGCAATCTCCTAACTCTCACTGCCCTTTGTGCCACTGCAACTGTGCTGCTATACAGACGTGGACACAGTACTAGTGGGCAGAGAGAATCACTGGACCACCTTTCCCCCCATAGAGATGTTCCTATGCAGAGTGTGCAGTGCCACTATTTTGTTGCAAATTTTGGTGGAGGTAGGTTGGCCATGCCTCTCATATTTGGTCATGTCCCCCACCAAATACTAGGGCCCATCGGTCCTCTCAATGGTACTGAGTCATGGGTAAATTGCAGTTCATACACAATCCGAGCTAATGCTACCTGTTCAACAGACCAGCCACCTACTGTGACTCAACCTCCATCTCTGACTGACTGTGGGTGACCAGTCACATGCACCAGGTGACTGACAGCTGAAAATGGAGTGACAGCTGAAGGGGCATGGCCTCAGATGCCTACAATCCATGGAGCAACTGCATGGTGAGAACCATATAATCCAGTGACACCCGGCACATACATAGGACAGGGTAGAAGTCGGGGAAGGGACAGTAGGGAGGTGGAGCTTATAAAGAAGCACATACGTGACTGTCAGCAATGTAGTTCAGACATGTCCCCTGTAAGGCTGACTGGGAGAGGGCGTAGTCTGATGGGAGTAATAGTGGTGAATGACACACGTTCACTACATAGCATTAGCTGCACACTACTATAATATCAGTGCAGCACTTGGCTGTCATACTTGAACACAGCTTAAAGGCAAGTGAGTCTGGTAAGGCGCGGCTGGTTTTATCCAAGAGCCAATTAATATTAGTCACTAAGTAGCTACTCACTAAATTATATAGAAATTATATAGAAGGTGGGGAAAACTCTGACTACTGACAACGCAGCAGAAACAACTATTGGGCCTTGTATCTTTTCATTCACCCTAGAAATAGAAACAATAACTACAAATTCAGAAACAAATATTTAACACAACTGATCTTCCTGGTGACAGCCTTAGTGTAGATTGATTGTCTAATACAGTGTAAGGCAGTATGGGCCTAATGCAGTTGTGGTTGGAATTGCTCTCAGTGCTGCTTCTTGGAACCAGCTGTGATAGCGCTGTATGGTGATGCAGCAGGAGGCATCTATTACAAGCAGACACCTCCTGCTGCAGCAGTGATAGGAGAAAGCATTGGTTCTCTGTCCCACCATTGGGTGACTTATGACCCCTATGATGCCGCACAAGCAGGCTGTCACAGAGGTCAGGAAATCTCTGTCCTACAATGGAGATCCCTGTCTCTTCCCACCCCCTAAATGGCAGCAACATGCCTTCCTTTTCACAAATGGAGGCTGTCACCACCCTCTTCCCGCCCCACGAATGGCAGCAGAGTGTAAATCACTGAAAATCTACTGCCATCATGCTTCCAACATCGTAGGTCCTGTTCGTACCTGCATATAATGGGTCCTGCACATGCATAAAGTACCAAACGTAACGCATGATAGTGCACCAAAGACCGTACCTGAATAACCCCTTAAATTCAACTGAATAAATGGAGAGCCAGCCCTACTTTCTTGGATTAATGTATCTGTCACAGTGTATAATAAGTCAGCCTAATTTTATTTTAGCTGTATGACCTTTATAATACTATTAACCTTTTGTGACTTATTTTAACATCCTAGCGTTTTGTCATCGATGCAACAGAATAAGTACAATCCTGTAACAACCATATTAAAAAGTGGTTACATTATAGTTACATTAGTTACATTAAGTGGTTAGATTATGGTTACATTAGTGTAATAAGTGCTACATAGACCCATAGGCCTTATTAAGTTTGATCACAGTCATTCCTCATAGAATTACATAGACAGTGAAGACATACAGTTCTGATCTAGTTGTGTTAATAATATCCCATGACAAACCCCAAAATGAGGAACTTGGCAGCTATAATAGATTGTATGCATTGCTCTGTTACAACTTGATTTATTATTTGTTGCTGAATACAAAGATAAATATATCCATTGTTGCAAACATCACTTGCTTAAGTAGTTTATATTAATGCCAATCATCACATTTGCACATAGGAAGCTTTGACTTTATAAGGAATATAGGAACATTGGTTTAAAACTATTCTATGTAAACTTAACACCTTTCATTAATGTTAGGTATGTTCACACTGCAAATAGGAACTTTTATAATAAAGGGCTAGCATCCCTCTTATATTAAATAATCATTATTATTAAATAATGATAAAGACAGCATCCACAGTTTTGTTTTTTTAAACGATTGCTATTACATACTATTTTCATCTTACTGCATATTCTATATTTTATTTATTTTGACCAAGATGAGATTTACAATTATCTATATGTATTGCATAATAATCATTATTAAAAAAGACATGCACAATTTAACAAAGCAAGCACTTCAGTAATGGGGACATACACATTAGTGGCTAAAGTGCTTGCTTTGTTTGGGCCCCCACAAATTAATTTTTTAGAAGGACTAGCTCCGATCATCAATGATGAAGATGTTGATGATGACATTTTAATCTTGTGCAATAAATTTCAAGCCTTAGGTGCAAATGACTTAACATGGAGGATGGAGGAGGTGCCTAGATGGCTAACGTTCCTACCTCTACTAACTCTGGCCTTACAAATGGAGCAGATGCCTTCACAAACATTGTCAAGATTGGGGGGGGAAATAATCCCACACCCAGGAGGTGGCTTTTTTGGCCTTCTGCCCAGGCATTGCAATGGCTTTCTTTTTTTCACGGTCAACAACTGCAGCCACTGGTGGCTGATGTACACAAACAACATCATCATCAACATCCTCACTGTCAGATAGTACACATATATCCCCCTCATCCTGTCCCACTTCCACACATGTATTCTCAATTTCTTTTATGTCCTCCTCATCATCACCATCTTTACTTGTACTGCTCCCCATATGTGAAGATGATGCAGAATGGTGGCTTCTCTAGGAGGAGAGTGTGAGAAATGTCAGACTCACACATAGCTGATGTGAACACCGCTAAACATTCCTCAAGAATATCGGAAGTTTCTAAATGCACTGTTTCTCATACTGCCTCTGCAGCTAACTTTCCTTTTGATTTTTTTTCTTTACCACTATAAATTTAAATGATTTTAGATGCCCTGGATTAAGCCCTCTATGCACCTGGGCATTGGCCTTAGTAGATGACGTTGACTGACTTATATCGTCATGACTGGTGGCAGCACCTGCACCACTAGTATGTGCTTCCTGCTCTCCTCTCATTGTTTGTCCTCCATATCTATCAACAAACACAAATTAAGTGGGGTACAGCACACACCACACTTTGTATAAAAAATGTACCACCTACTGTGTCACAATATGTATACGAGTCAGAAATAATAATCCAACACTGCGGTTTAATTTCACCAACAGTGTCGAACAATACGTGTATGAGATGACTACTTTTTAACACCGAGGCCAAGGGCAGTGCTAACATAGGTGCAGGCAGTGCAGCTGCTATGGGGCTCAGAGCTGAGAGGGGTCCACCTTCCCTGTCATAGTTGCATGTGTTATATCAGTGATGTGCGGAGGGGTGAGGCAGGTGAGGCAGAGCCTTTCCTGTCTTTCCAACATTTAGTTTTGACTGTATAAAGAATATGAAAAATACAAAGAATATGTAAAAAATATCTTCTTTGTAATTTTCTAATCATTTTTATAGTCAAATCTCTGGGATACCTCACCTGCCTACCTTTTCTGCACATCTCTGATCAAAACTTGCCAAATTTTCTGGAGTTTATACCTCTGCATCTTTGCATAATGCACACATGAACACTTTGGCTCATATATTGTGTGTAAATTTGGCTCTGGTGCTAGCCAGTGCCTCCTCAGCCATTTACCTCACTGCAATTACCTGTGTTTATATACATTTTTCACCATTGTGTGGTATGTAGGGGTCCTTTCAAATGTTTTCCTTGGGACCTGCAATATATTTAGATATGCCCATGGACCTGCTCATTGTAGTGTGGTATAAAATGAACTGGAGGGAATTTTAATGTTATATAATATGAACCTGGGCACTGTAATGAGGCACAATATGAATGGGGAGCACTATATATCATAATGTGAAATGGGGGTACTGTGTGGCATAATGTGTACTGACAGCTCTGAACTGTGACATAGAGTGAACATAAGTACTAATACAATTCATAAAATAAACTAGAACACTACTATGGGGCATAACATTAAATAAGGCTCTACTATGGTTCAGAAAATGAACTAGCGCACTATTGCAGGGCAAAAAATTAACAGCATCGGCAGAGAAGTGACTTTGGGACAGGGTCACCTTCAAAATATTGCTATGGGGCCTACAAAGTTCTGGCTAGGCCCCTGGATGTTTATGGACAGAACACCCCTTGTCAGATACACCACCAGATGACAGAGAGAGCATCCCTGGACTGATACTGAGGACACACTAGGACACATGAGCCCCTGGATGTACATGCAGTATACTGGGTTTTAACACTGGGGCAGAGCCCCATGATGTATTTGGATTATGGACAGATCACCCCATGTCAGATACACCACTTAACCACTGAGTACCCCTGGACTGGTACCCCTGGACTGATACATCAGCTCTACAGCAGCCAGCATCCCCACCAGCACACCCCACACCACACAACCCAACTCTGAGACGGACACTGCCATTCAATGCACTCTCCACAGCCAGAGTTAAAATGGTGCAGATCACCAGGACCTTTGTACCAGCACAAATCCAACAGCGGGATGATGACGTTTTGCTTCATTTTGGCATCCGAGTCTGGCTTGAAACTCCGAGCCAGACTCGGATTCTGACTCTGATCATGAAGTTCAGATGGGTCCAGTTCTCTGAGAACCAGCCCCGCTCAACTCTAAGCAATATAATATTAAGCCTCAAATTGCACCTTATTTATACCTCTTCTTGTTGACTCTATGGATAATTGTTAAAAGTTGTAGGTAGCATCTCATTACATGTAGTTAAATATCTAGAAATGCAGTCCTCTTCTAGAAATGAAACACATTTATATGAGAAGAAATTAGTATTTATAATAACTGGTGCTGGATTAATTTTGTTTTTGTGTACATCATTTTTAGTCTTAAGGGGGTATCCAATTAGCCGTGATTGAGAAATGATACCAATAACCTTTTATAACTTATTTATCATCCTATGACGTTTTGTCATTGATACAACAGAATTAGTTCAATCCTGTAACAGTAATAATGCCACTGAATAAGTCATTGGTAAGGCCTCATCTGGAATACTGTGTCCACTTCTTGAGAAAAGGGACCAAATGTAATAGAGTGAGAGTTTCAGAAAGTGAGAGATTTGGTAAGGTTTTTCAGTTTTTTTTAAGGTGGCAATCATTTACACTGCAAAACCACAGCCGGAGTCAAAATGGTGCAGATCACTGGGACCTTTGTACCAGCACAAATCCAACAGTGGGATGATGACGTTTTGCTTCATTTTGGGATCTGAGACTGGCTTGAAACCCTGTGTGTCTTGCTGTGTAAATGATTGCCACTTTTAAAAAAATCTGCAATGCCTTATCAAATCTCTCACTTTCTGAAACTCTCACTCTATTACATTTGGCCCCAGATCTCCAGAAGGATATAAATACATTAGAGAGTGTACAAAGAAGGACAACTAAAATGATGCATGGCCTACATCACAAAACTTACCCGCAAAGACTAAAAGATCTCAACAAGTATAGCTTGGAGCAGAGAAGGGAAAGGGGGGACATTATAGAAACTTTCAAATATAACAAGGGTTTTAACAAAGTACAAGAGTGAAACATTCTTCAAAGGAAGAGAAGTATTAGAACTAGAGGACATACACTGGAGGGAGACAGGTACAGGGGAAATGTAAGGAAAAAACTTCACAGAAAAGGTAGTGGATAAGTGGGATAGCATCCCATCAGATGTGGTAGAGGCTAAGACAGTAGAGCAATTTAAACATGCTTGGGATAGGCATATGAATGTCCTTACAAAGAATTAAGGTTCAAAAAGGGTTGAGATTACCTTAAATATAAAAAAGGGGAAGACTACATGGGCCATCTGCCATCAAATTCTATGTTTCTATAATGCAATCTGCGATTGTGGCTAAAGTTATCGAACCTACAGTATCTCCCGAAAAATCAGTTTATCACAGACTGCCCATTCCCGTTTTTTGCACCTATCCAATTACAAAATGTTGATAACTGGATTTGTGGGGAAATTCTGGATGGCAAAACAAGAGATCAGTGTAGGAGAAAATGGGTAAATATGCATTTACCCATAAAAAGCCAAAATAATATAGGAAAACATTAAAAAAGTATTTTAGTGACTATAATAAAAGCATTTGATGTAATTCAATTGGATCAAATGGCTGTTTTATGAATTTTTTTACAAAATGTGAAAAAATTATAGAAAGCTAATTTTTTCAGCATGAGTACTCTCATTAAATTTGGGGTACATAAATATGGGTATAAGAATATATTTGGCTCATTTTAGTGTACTTTTTTAAAAAAGTGGAAACAAACCGATTTCTCTGACCCACATTTTGTTACCCCAAAAATTACATGTCAGTTTTTGGCCAAATAAAAATGTTTAAAAACGTGTAAGTGCCTAATTAGTCATTCAATTCCCCATATTTGTACATTAAAATAGAGATTTTGTACTACTTATCACCTGCTCACAGTTGGGGAAGAGAAGTTTGCAATAAACACTATGGAGACTTTTGCTGATAACTGTTCCCAGCTAATTGGATACTAAGTTACTAAGATACTAAGTTATCGCAAATGCAATACTAAGATCAGTGTCGTGGAGATGCTGTTGTAGGGGCCCATGCTTAAGGGTGTGGCCAGGCTCCACTGGGGCGTGGCCAGCCACCACAGTCATTTGGCTAACCATTACAGAGTACATGTTCTGTTCCCCTTGGTAAATATATAACAAACCATATTCTTGTGAAGTATAATGTAACATAAGTATAATTCATAATTCAAGTGCACTAGGATAGAGTCTGAAACCTGATCCCTAGAAGAGGAGGAGGGCCAACAGGCATTGGGGCCCACCGGTGGTTTCCCCTGTTTCCCTGTGGGCCAGTCCGACCCTGACTAAGATTGGATACTAAGTTATCGCAAATGCAATAAAATATTGAGAAACTACGTTATCATGACTAATTGGATACCCCCTTAGTCCTTAAATGAATACAAAATGACCCACTGGTATAGATCATAACTGATAATTGCGCTTTTTCTATGCTCTGTCCTACTCACAGGTTATGTATAGTAAGCATGCAGTATTTGCGCAAGTAGAAAAAAGGTGTGTGGTCACATTCCACAAGAGGAGTGGTCACTGAAAATGGGGGCATGTCTACATGACACACCACCCATTTCCAAATGCACCTTATCTATATGGTGGTTTCTCACAATGGGCAACTTCTGAAAGAATTTAGCCTCCCTGGTCAGACAGCATCTTCAGTCAGTATTCACTATTCATGTAGGAAATCACATGGCCTGCAGGATGTTTGTTTGTGTAGGAATATAAACAAAGTCATCGTCTAACAACAGAGGTTCAATCAGACTCATGCCACCTGTGTCACCTTTTACCCCCTGCATCTCCAAGCCACACCATTATCTTCCCCCCTGCATTTCTCAGCCATACTGTCATCTTCCTCTCTGTCTCTCAACCACACCATCATCTCTCCCCTGCATCTCTCGGCCACACCATCATCTCCCCCCAGGTGTCTCTCAGCCACACCATCATCTCCCACCTGCATTTCTCAGCCACACCATCATCTCTCCCCTGTGTTTCCCAGCCACACATCATCTCTGCTACTCTCAGTGTGCCCCGTTTAAATCTGTCTCTTAGCCTGCCACCTTTAATTCTGTGTTTCTCAGCCTGTCCCCATTCACTCTGTGTCACTCAGCTTGCCTTCTCCCTTACTCTATGTGTCTCTGCTTTCCCTCTGTATCTATCATCAGCCTCTCTCTGAGTCCATCATCAGTCTCCACCCCCTGTGTCCATCATTAGCCTTCACCCTCTGTGTCCATCATCAGCCTCCACCCTCTGTGTCCATCATCAGCCTCCCCCTCTGTGTCCATCATCAGCCTCTCTCCTCTGTGTGTATCATCAGGTCCCCCCTATGTGTCCATCATCAGGCTCCCCATCTGTGTCCATCATCAGGCTCCCCCTTCTTTGTCTATAATCAGGCTCCCCCTCTGTGTCCATCATCAGGCTCCCCCTCTGTGTGTATCATCAGGCTCCCCCTCTTTATGTATCATCAGGCTCCCCGTCTGTGTGTATTATCAGCCTCCCCATGTCCAACATCAGCCCCCTCCTCTTGTTTTCAGCTCCAGCCCAACCCAACCCATACTTACCTCATGACGTCACGCCACTGCACCTGAACAAAATCAACTTTATTGTACTCACCGGTGGCTGTGATGGATCTGATGGTGCTGCCTCTGGAAGCAGGATCCCTCTGTCCTAGAGTTTGTCCCATTTTCATGTCTGAAGTGAAAAATGGGTCAAACTGTGTACTGCCGGCGGTAGGGGGTACTGCGTACCAGTTACTAATTTCTTAATGGTATGCCGTGCCACACCATACTGCCTTAACTGTACCCTTGGCATGCAGTCAATAAATGTTTCTCCTTCAAGTATATTGATATAAAGTTATCTCAGATAAGTGAGGTGCTTAATTTAAACTATTCTAGGGAAACTGCACACATATAGTACACAAAATGAAATATCAATAAAAAAGTAAATGGCATACATACCAAAAGGTAGACAAAGATTTCTGATATAAAGGGTATGGGTTAAGTTCCAGGTCACGTATGTCCAGTAGAATTGTTTTTTACAACCAACACATTTCGACACTACTGTCTTCCTCAAGGTGATCTTATTAAATAGCAAAGTTTCTCCAGGTTAGTATAGAAAAATAAACTTTAGCAACATCATCTTTAAAATTACTGTAAGGGCTTGTACAAAAGAAGGTACACTTTTTTCACCACCACCCAAAATAATAAAAATATCTTCTATACAGTATAACAGCAACAGAGACCCAGGTCTACCCCAAACCCACCAACCCACACATGTTTCAACTGACAGTCACCATGAAGAGGTTTGCATCGCTTAAGGCAAAAGCAGATCAACATGGACATTTCCAACTCTTTAGATAGATACATTCTGTGAGTAAAGTCCCTTGTGTGTGATCTCAGTGAGGCTGTAAATACTATATGAGTCAACATAAGAAAATAAAGTTAGTGAACCCAAGTCAGAAAATACAGTAAGATATACAAGACAGTGGGATTCTATATGGATAAGAGGGTTGAACAGCAACAGGGACAAGATAAATATAGTGTGAGTGTATGTATTAAACTTTTTCTTTCTACAGTGTCTACGTACTGTCTTTATTTTAATATTTCATTTACAGGGGGGGCTATAGGTACCAGCGGGCCCTCAATGCTGTGCATGCTAGTTCTCCAAGTACTGGCATGCAGGTGAGGCTTGCTGGGACCTGTAGCTCCCCTGTAAAGGACAATATTATTTCAATCTTACTTAAAGGTATCAACTCCGCACTGAACACTTAGGGGTGCAGGGGATAGCCCCGGGCTTCCACCCAGGCCTAGGGTACACTTGAGAGGGGGGACCCCATTATTGGGGTTCTCACTTCCCCAGGAATTCCTGACCTGAGCTTACTAGCTTGGGGGTTAATGCTCTGTTCCAAAATATTGTGAGGACTAGCCTCAAAGAAAATTCCTTTTTTGGAGCACTCTTTTGAAATGATAAATGATATAATATAGAGAGAATTGATGAATGATATTAAAACTTAACTTTTATTTCTTACCAATCTAAAATAAAAAGGAGAATGGTGTTCAATAATTATCCATATCTCCCAATGTCAAATCCAGATATAAATAAATAAATAAACAGTTGCATAAATACTAATGTTGAATCATAAATAATAAGATCTCGGCATATAACTATTATATCTCTAGGACTAATTGTCCTATTTCAGACGCACTCACTATGTGAATATGCATGAATTGCCTACTTAATTGATAGAGGAAAGACGTAGATGTACTTCTTATATTAGCATCTAATTGCAATCCACTCCTTGACTATTATTTACATGAGAGCCATCAATTCCACTGGCTCAGCAATATTTCTAACCACATGTTCAGTATAATTGAAACTAAGAAACCATATCACAAACTGTTACACATTGAATGTTTTGAAAGAAACTGTGGTTACAGATTTGGCATCTAATCACAATTCACTCCTTGGCTATTATTTACACGAGAGCCATGAATTCCACTGGCTCAGCAATATTCCTAACCACATGTTCAGTATAATTGAAACATATTAACCATATCACAAGCTGTTAATGCTCTGGCCAGGGAGACCCCGTCAAGTGTGTCTCCTGGATGTGGCATTACCCCCCTGCTAGTTAAGCCCGGTGCAGGTTTTAAAATTTCAGGTTGCGGGACCACTACTAATTCCCCCCCATATTTTTAGTACCAGAGCCAGCTCCAAGAGCCCGACTGGTTATTTTTGGGAGGGACCCCACTAATATTTTATAATACGTAACACTTTATTTAATTAAACACACAGAGAAGCACTACAGAGAAGCACTGCACAGATCACACTGATCTGTACAGGCTTCTGCAAACACATTGTGAAGTGGTCATAATTTGGGAATTAATAACATTGAGTTAATAATACCATAGGAACAAAAAACAGACCCACATTACATGATTTTAGCTGTTTGTACCTTTTTTGAAAATAATAATAATAATAATAATAATAATAATAATAATAATAATCATCCAGATGCAAAACCAAAACACAGAAGTCAGTGCACATCTCTACTAGGAATTACACAGATTTTATATACAGACTATGCTTTTTTCATGGGTTGAGATCTGTTAGGTCATAGGTTTAAAGACAGAACCTCCCCCAAATATATCAATTAATGGACACCTGGGCAAATAAGAAAGAGAAAATGTGACCACAGCATTTTATAAAAATAATAGGCTTTAATCCATGGCACCACTGGCGTATCTATAATGGATGCAGTGTTTGTGGTGCACACGGGCTCCTGAGTCCAGAGGGGGCCCCCACCACACACGCTACACCCATTTTTTTAATGCTTATCCCTCCTGAGTCCCACGCGGACAACAGCAGTACTGTGGAATCACCATGAAAGTGGTGTAGCAGCCATTTTCACAGTGTTTTGTGCATGCACAGTAGAGAAATCATTGGGAAAATGGCCTCTGCAACATTTTCCCAGTGATCTGCACATGCGCATTAGAGTCTGAGCCCTCTAGTGCTCAGACACTCTAGCGCTGCTGACAGAGAGGACGGGGCACCTGCGGTGCTTGAGGTACTTGACTACTCCATTTAAAAAATATATATCATACATGCTTGGAACTCAATTAATTACACTTATTTCACCTTTTTTTCACGGGTCCGAGCAACTCGGATCCTCCTGCCTTGCTCGGTTAACCCGAGCGTGCCCGAACGTCATCATCCCGCAGTCGGATTCTCGCGAGATTCGTATTCTATATAAAGAGCCGCGCGTTGCCGCCATTTTTCACTCGTGCAATGGAGATGATCGTGAGAGGACGTGGCTGGCGTCCTCTCAGTTTCTATGTTCAGTGGGCTGCAAATTGTGCTGCAAATATCTGTGCTCAGTGTGCTGCAAATATCTGTGCTCAGTGTGCTGCAAGTGCAAATATCTACGTTCTCTGCCTGACTGTGCTCAGTGTGCTGCAAATATCTGTGCTCAGTGTGCTAATTGCTTTATTGTGGGGACTGGGGACCAGCAGTATTATATAGTAGGTGGACAGTGCAGAGTTTTGCTGACCAGTGACCAGTGACCACCAGTATTATACGTTCTCTGACTGAAAAACGCTCAATATCTGTGCTGCATTGTAGTATATAGTAGGAGGACAGTGCAGAATTTTGCTGACCACCAGTATAACTATATATATAGCAGTACGGTACAGTAGTCCACTGCTCTACCTACCTCTGTGTCGTCAAGTATACTATCCATCCATACCTGTGGGGCATTTCAGTTTTGCACAGTTTGCTGACCACCAGTATATACTATATAGCAGTACGGTACAGAAGGCCACTGCTCTACTTACCTCTGTGTCGTCAAGTATACTATCCATCCATACCTGTGGGGCATTTCAGTTTTGCACAGTTAGCTGACCACCAGTATATACTATATAGCAGTACGGTACAGAAGGCCACTGCTCTACCTACCTCTGTGTCGTCAAGTATACTATCCATCCATACCTGTGGTGCATTTCAGTTTTGCACAGTTTGCTAACCACCAGTGTATACTATATAGCAGTACGGTACAGAAGGCCACTGCTCTACCTACCTCTGTGTCGTCAAGTATACTATCCATCCATAATTGTGGTGCATTTCAGTTTTGCACAGTTAGCTGACCACCAGTATATACTATATAGCAGTACGGTACAGAAGGCCACTGCTCTACCTACCTCTGTGTCGTCAAGTATACTATCCATCCATACCTGTGGTGCATTTCAGTTTTGCACAGTTTGCTGACCACCAGTGTATACTATATAGCGGTACGGTACAGAAGGCCACTGCTCTACCTACCTCTGTGTTGTCAAGTATACTATCCATCCATACCTGTGGTGCATTTCAGTTTTGCACAGTTAGCTGACCACCAGTATATACTATATAGCAGTACGGTACAGAAGGCCACTGCTCTACCTACCTCTGTGTCGTCAAGTATACTATCCATCCATACCTGTGGTGCATTTCAGTTTTGCACAGTTTGCTGACCACCAGTGTATACTATATAGCGGTACGGTACAGAAGGCCACTGCTCTACCTACCTCTGTGTTGTCAAGTATACTATCCATCCATACCTGTGGTGCATTTCAGTTTTGCACAGTTAGCTGACCACCAGTATATACTATATAGCAGTACGGTACAGAAGGCCACTGCTCTACCTACCTCTGTGTCGTCAAGTATACTATCCATTCATACCTGTGGTGCATTTCAGTTTTGCACAGTTTGCTGACCACCAGTATATACTATATAGCAGTACGGTACAGTAGGCCACTGCTCTACCTACCTCTGTGTCGTCAAGTATACTATCCATCCATAGCTGTGGTGCATTTCAGTTGTGCGCAGTATATATAGTAGTAGGCCATTGCTATTGATATATTACTGGTATATAATTTCACAGATTAAAAAATGGAGAACAAAATTGTGGAGGGCAAAATAGGGAAAGATCAAGATCCACTTCCACCTCGTGCTGAAGCTGCTGCCACTAGTCATGGCCGAGACGATGAAATGCCATCAACGTCGTCTGCCAAGGCCGATGCCCAATGTCAAAGTAGAGAGCATGTAAAATCCAAAAAAAATAAAGCTCAGTAAAATGACCCAAAAATCTAAATCAAAATAGTCTGAGGAGAAGCGTACACTTGCCAATGTGCCATTTACGACACGGAGTGGCAAGGTACGGCTGAGGCCCTGGCCTATGTTCAAGGCTAGTGGTTCAGCTTCACCTGAGGATGGAAGCACTCATCCTCCTGCTAGAAAACTTAAAAGAGTTAAGATGGCAAAAGCACAGCAAAGAACTCTGCGTTTTTCTAAATCACAAATCCCCAAGGAGAGTCCAATTGTGTCGGTTGCGATGCCTGACCTTCCCAACACTGGACGGGAAGAGGTTGTGCCTTCCACCATTTGCACGCCCCCTGCAAGTGCTAGAAGGAGCACCTGCAGTCCAGTTCCTGAAAGTCAAATTGAAGATGTCACTGTTGAAGTACACCAGGATGAGGATATGGGTGTTGCTGGCGCTGGGGAGGAAATTGACAAGGAGGATTCTGATGGTGAGGTGGTTTGTTTAATTCAGGCACCCGGGGAGACACCTGTTGTCCGTGGGACGTATATGGCCATTGACATGCCTGGTCAAAATACAAAAAAAATCACCTCTTCGGTGTGGAATTATTTCAACACAAATGCGGACAACTGGTGTCAAGCCGTGTGTTGCCATTGTCAAGCTGTAATAAGTAGGGGTAAGGACGTTAACCACCTAGGAACATCCTCCCTTATACGGCACCTGGACAGCATTCATCAGAAGTCAGTTCAAAAACTTTGGATGACAGCGGAAGCAGTCCACTGACCACTAAATCCCTTCCTCTTGAAACCAAGCTCCTGCAAACCATACCACCAACTCCCTCAGTTTCAATTTCCTCCTTACACAGGAAAGCCAATAGTCCTGCAGGCCATGTCACTGTCAAGTCTGACGAGTCCTCTCCTGCCTGGGATTCCTCCGATGCATCCTTGAGTGTAATGCCTACTGCTGCTGGTGCTGCTGTTATTGCTGCTGGGAGTCGATCGTCATACCAGAGGTGAAGTCAGAAGACCACTTGTACTACTTCCAGTAAGCAATTGACTGTCCAACAGTCCTTTGCGAGGAAGATGAAATATCACAGCAGTCATCCTGCTGCAAAGCGGATAACTCAGGCCTTGGCAGCCTGGATGGTGAGAAACGTGTTTCCGGTATCCACCATTAATTCACAGGGAACTAGAGACTTGATTGAGTTACTGTGTCCCCGGTACCAAATACCATCTAGGTTCCATTTCTCTAGGCAGGCGATACCAAAAATGTACACAGACGTCAGAAAAAGAGTCACCAGTGTCCTAAAAAATGCAGTTGTACCCAATGTCCACTTAACCACGGACATGTGGACAAGTGGAGCAGGGCAGACTCAGGACTATATGACTGTGACAGCCCACTGTGTAGATGTATTGCCTCCCGCAGCAAGAACAGCAGCAGAGGCACCAGTAGCAGCATCTCGCAAACACCAACTCGTTCCTAGGCAGGCTACGCTTTGTATCACCGCTTTCCATAAGAGGCACACAGCTGACAACCTCTTACGGAAACTGAGGAACATCATCGCAGAATGGCTTACCCCAATTGGACTCTCCTGGGGATTTGTGACATCGGACAACGCCACCAATATTGTGCGTGCATTACATCTGGGCAAATTACAGTACGTCCCATGTTTTGCACATACATTGAATTTGGTGGTGCAGAATTATTTAAAAAACGACAGGGGCATGCAAGAGATGCTGTTGGTGGCCCGAAGAATTGCGGGCCACTTTCGGCATTCAGCCACCGCGTGCCGAAGACTGGAGCACCAGCAAACAGTCCTGAACCTGACCTGCCATCATCTGAAGCAAGAGGTGGTAACGAGGTGGAATTCAACCCTCTATATGCTTCAGAGGATGGAGGAGCAGCAAAAGGCCATTCAAGCCTATACATCTGCCTACGATATAGGCAAAGGAGGGGGAATGCACCTGACTCAAGCGCAGTGGAGAATGATTTCAACGTTGTGCAAGGTTCTGCAACCCTTTGAACTTGCCACACGTGAAGTCAGTTCAGACACTGCCAGCCTGAGTCAGGTCATTCCCCTCATCAGGCTTTTGCAGAAGAAGCTGGAGACATTGAAGGAGGAGCTAAAACAGAGCGATTCCGCTAGGCATGTGGGACTTGTGGATGGAGCCCTTAATTAGCTTAACCAGGATTCATGGGTGGTCAATCTGTTGAAATCAGAGCACTACATTTTGGCCACCGTGCTCGATCCTAGATTTAAAACCTACGTTGTATCTCTCTTTCCGGCAAACACAAGTCTGCAGAGGTTCAAAGACCTGCTGGTGAGAAAATTGTCAAGTCAAGCGGAACGTGACCCGTCAACAGCTCCTCCTTCACATTCTCCCGCAACTGGGGGTGCGAGGAAAAGGCTAAGAATTCCGAGCCCACCCGCTGGCGGTGATGCAGGGCAGTCTGGAGCGAGTGCTGACATCTGTTCCGGACTGAAGGACCTGCCAACGATTACTGTCATGTCGTCTACTGTCACTGCATATGATTCTGTCACCATTGAAAGAATCGTGGAGGATTATATGAGTGACCGCATCCAAGTAGGCACGTCAGACAGTCCGTATGTATACTGGCAGGAAAAAGAGGCAATTTGGAGGCCCTTGCACAAACTGGCTTTATTTTACCTAAGTGGCCCCCCCCCCTCCAGTGTGTACTCCGAAAGAGTGTTTAGTGCAGCCGCTCACCTTGTCAGCAATCGGCGTACGAGGTTACTTCCAGAAAATGTGGAGAAGATGATGTTCATCAAAATGAATTATAATCAACTCCTCCGTGGAGACATTCACCAGCAATTTCCTCCAGAAAGTACACAGGGACCTGAGATGGTGGATTCCGTGGGGATGAATTAATAATCTGTGAGGAGGGGGATGTACACAGTGAAAGGGGTGAGGAATCGGACGATGAGGAGGAGGTGGACATCTTGCCTCTGTAGAGCCAGTTTGTGCAAGGAGAGATTGATTGCTTCTTTTTTGGTGGGGGCCCAAACCAACCTGTCATTTCAGTCACAGTCGTGTGGCAGACCCTGACGCTGAAATGATGGGTTTGTTAAAGTGTGCATGTCCTGTTTATACAACATAAGGGTGGGTAGGAGGGCCCAAGGACAATTCCATCTTGCACCTCTTTTTTCTTTCATTTTTCTTTGCATCATGTGCTGTTTGGGGACAATTTTTTTGAAGTGCCATCCTGCCTGACACTGCAGTGCCACTCCTAGATGGGCCAGGTGTTTGTGTCGGCCACTTGTGTCGCTTAGCTTAGCCATCCAGCGACCTTGGTGCACCTATTTTTTTTCTTTGCATCATGTGCTGTTTGGGGACTATTTTTTAAATCTGCCATCCTGTCTGACACTGCAGTGCCACTCCTAGATGGGCCAGGTGTTTGTGTCGGCCACTTGGGTCGCTTAGCTTAGCCATCCAGCTACCTTGGTGCACCTCTGTTTTTCTTAGCATCATGTGCTGTTTGGGGACTATTTTTTTAAGTGCCATCCTGTCTGACACTGCAGTGCCACTCCTAGATGAGCCAGGTGTTTGTGTCGGCCACTTGGGTCACTTAGCTTAGCCATCTAGTGACCTTGGTGCACCTCTTTTTTTCTTTGCATCATGTGCTGTTTGGGGACTATTTTTTAAATCTGCCACCTTGTCTGACACTGCAGTACCACTCCTAGATGGGCAAGGTGTTTGTGTCGGCCACTTGGGTCGCTTAGCTTAGTCACACAGCTACCTCATTGCGCCTCTTTTTTTTTTTTTGCATCATTTGCTGTTTGGGTACTTTTTTTTTGAAGTGCCATTCTGTCTGACACTGCAATGCCACTCCTAGATGGGCCAGGTGCTTGTGTCGGCCACTTGGGTCGCTTAGCTTAGTCATCCAGCGACCTCGGTGCAAATTTTTGGACTAAAAATAATATTGTGAGGTGTGAGGTGTTCATAATAGAAAGAAAATTAGTGGAAATTATGGTTATTTAGGTTAATAATACCATGGGATCAAAATGACCCTCAAAATCTATGATTTAAGCTGTTTTTGAGGGTTTTTTGTAAAAAAACACCCGAATCCAAAACACACCCGAATCCGACAAAAAAAATTTCAGATAGGTTTTGGCAAAACGCGTCCGAATCCAAAACACGGCCTCGGAACCGAATCCAAAACTAAAACACAAAACCCGAAAAATTTCCGGTGCACATCACTACTCTAAACTGTTTTTTACTGGCAAATTTAAGCAAAAAAATCCAACCTAAAGAAAGAGGACTAATATGTATGTTTGTTAATATGATTATTAGACCAAGCACCAGTGTCCCTTTCTACAGTTGCTACATCTAATAAATTGTTACCCAGCACACATGGCTTAATTTGGCAAAGAAAATATTACAGTATGTACAGTGATGCTCTTTTCTCACAATCTCAGATTCCTTTACTAATTCAAGGATATTCAATGACAATTCAGACTATAACTCAATTTCTTATATAGTTTAGCATATTCCATTATCATCTACAATTGGACACAACAGTGATAAAACAAACCGGGTAATAACAGACTGACAAGATGATGATGGTGATGATGATGATGATGATGATGATGATGATAAAAAGATCTTTAAAAAAAATCATAATGATGTAAAAACATTGTTTTTTTTACATACCGTATATATAAAGGTGTTGTTAGGCAACCAATGGCTAAATTAGATGAACTAGAGTGATGTAAAAGGAACAAGGAACAAGATAGGAGTAAGCAGATGGCTATTGATTTTTGATAGACTTAAGCATTTGGTTTTAGTGGAAAATTTTATTCAAGTTTACTTTACCTGATTTCAGTTTTTGTAGAAATTGCTAAATTGTTCTTTATACTCAACTAAGAATCTGGAATAGGCAGCAGCTTTCACATGTCAGGCAAAAATAAGGTTTTGTCCAAAAATCAATGGATAATATTGCGACTCCACAGTCTTTGTTGAAAAACAGTATGTTCAAAGTCTAAGTATTGCTTTTTCATTACTAACCTTAAATGTACCTAAAATTTCTGCCTACTACACATACTTAAAAAAATGTAAAATACCCATCTCTTGCTGTTTCACAATGGCAATCCCAGCTGTTTCATTTTGTGCCATCCTTGTTTAAATAGGTTACTTAATGTTTCATAAAACTTCTGTTACCTGCAGAAATATGAAAGCTAAGAGACATTTAAATCCATTCCCAAGAAATAGGGTACAGATCAATCTGTGTGTATTATAGTATAAAAATGCACTTTAGAAGATATCCTAATTAGTGATGTGCACCGGAAATTTTTCGGGTTTTGTGTTTTGGTTATTGTTTCGGTTCCGCGTTTTTTTTTGGATTCGGACACGTTTTGGCAAAAACTCCCTGAAAATTTTTTGTCGGATTCAGGTGTGTTTTGGATTCGGGTGTTTTTTTTACAAAAAACCCTCAAAAACAGCTTAAATCATAGAATTTGGGGGTCATTTTGATCCCATAGTATTATCAACCTCAATAACCATAATTTCCACTCATTTCCAGTCTATTCTGAACACCTCACACCTCACAATATTAGTTTTAGTCCTAAAATTTGCACCAAGGTCACTGTATGACTAAGCTAAGCGACCCAAGTGGCCGACACAAAAACCTGGCCCATCTAGGAGTGGCACTGCAGTGTCAGACAGGATGGCAGATTTAAAAAATAGTCCCCAAACAGCACATGATGCAAAGAAAAAAAGAGGTGCACCAAGGTCACTAGATGGCTAAGCTAAGCGACCCAAGTGGCCGACACAAACACCTGGCCCATCTAGGAGTGGCACTGCAGTGTCAGACAGGATGGCACTTCAAAAAATAGTCCCCACACAGCACATGATGCTAAGAAAAAAAGAGGTGCACCAAGGTCGCTGGATGGCTAAGCTAAGCGACCCAAGTGGCTGACACAAACACCTGTCCAATCTAGGAGTGGCACTGCAGTGTCAGACAGGATGGCAGATTTAAAAAATAGTCCCCAAACAGCACATGATGCAAAGAAAAAAAGAGGTGCACCGAGGTCGCTGGATGGCTAAGCTAAGCGACCCAAGTGGCCGACACAAACACCTGGCCCATCTAGGAGTGGCACTGCAGTGTCAGACAGGATGGCACTTCAAAAAATAGTCCCCAAACAGCACATGCAGCACACATATGGATAGTATACTTGACGACACAGAGGTAGAGCAATGGACTACTGTACCGTACTGCTATATATATACTGGTGGTCAGCAAAATTCTGCACTGTCCTCCTACTATATACTGTGCACAACTAAAATGCAGCACAGGTATGGATGGATAGTATACTTGATGACACAGAGGTAGAGCAATGGATTACTGTACCGTACTGCTATATATATATATACTGGTGGTCAGCAAAATTCTGCACTGTCCTACTACTATATACTGCGCACAACAAAAATGCAGCACAGGTATGAATGGATAGTATACTTGACGACACAGAGGTAGAGCAATGGACTACTGTACCGTACTGCTATATATATACTGGTGGTCAGCAAAATTCTGCACTGTCCTCCTACTATATACTGCACACAACTACAATGCAGCACACATATGGATAGTATACTTGATGACACAGAGGTAGAGCAATGGACTACTGTACCGTACTGCTATATATTTACTGGTGGTCAGCAAAATTCTGCACTGTCCTCCTACTATATACTATGCACAACTAAAATGCAGCACAGGTATGGATGGATAGTATACTTGACGACACAGAGGTAGAGCAAAGGACTACTGTACCGTACTGCTATATATATACTGGTGGTCAGCAAAATTCTGCACTGTCCTCCTACTATATACTACAATGCAGCACAGATATGGAGCGTTTTTCAGGCAGAGAACATAGATATTTTCAGCACACTGAGCACAGATATTTTCAGCACACTGAGCACAGATATTTGCAGCACACTGAACACAGATATTTGCAGCACATTGAGCACAGATATTTGCAGCACACTGAGCACAGATATTTGCAGCACACTGAGCACAGATATTTGCAGCACACTGAACACAGAAACTGAAAGAACGCAGCCACGTCCTCTCGCTATCATCTCCAATGCACGAGTGAAAATGGCGGCGATGCGCGGATCCTTATATAGAATACGAATCTCGCGAGAATCCGACAGCGGGATGATGACGTTCGGGCGCGCTCGGGTTAACCGAGCAAGGCAGGAAGATCCAAGGCTGCCTCGGAACCGTGTAAAATGGGTGAAGTTCGGGGGGGTTTGGATCCCGAGGAACCGAACCCGCTCATCTCTAATCCTAATTGAAATAAAATAACTGTTATGTTTGCTGCTTTATCTAACGTTTTTAAAGATGAAAATATATAAATTTATCCAAAATGTTATATTATACTAGAGGTTAGGGGTCTGGTTTTGATGAATACCAAATATAGCCGAAATTTGGGGCTCTAATATAAACTGAATCCCGGCTTAGATCAGTTTGGTGTTCTGAGTCACGACTTGGGTTTTCCCATCAGATTCAGATCTTGGATATCACAAATGGATCTTACATGTTTTAGAATGCATGTAAGTTGTCCCGTCCTGTCCCCACACGCGCACCTCATGATTTCAGGTCTCATTTTACACAGGAGAGTGTATAGAGAAGGTGTGGGTTGTAGTCCATGCTGCACTGCTACACGTGAAATGCCAGAATGGTGGCAGGGACCGCACTCCTACCCCATCCATGCGCACAGTGTTGGCATCATCAGTCCCAGATGCTACAACAGTACAAAGTGTGAAACCATTACCATAGGAACAGTAAACAAGCTGCATATGCATCGTCTATTAAAAATATACACTTACGGGCACATCTTGTTATTTAAATAAAAATGTTTACATTATATTACTTTGACTAGTAAGAAAAGGTCCTCTAATTATTTATATATTTATAATAAATAGGTAATGAGGCAAACATTTTATCTAAAGCAGGCATAGTCGACACTACCATTTAACCCTTTTGGATAAACAACATCTATCCTGTGTATCCACCTCGCTTCCAGCCTCAAAAGCTGGAACAATCTATTACCACCCCTTTCAGATAATGGAACGCAGTCTATCATACAATATTTCAAACTGTGTTTGTATTCACAAAATTGACATGTGACCGATTTGGTCAGTAGCACCAGTAGAAAGGGCTTCTCTTATGGCTGCCCGATGTAGACACATCCTTCCTTTAAATTTTAATTCGGTCTTACCCAGTGGT
Source organism: Pseudophryne corroboree (assembly GCF_028390025.1). Lineage (NCBI taxonomy): Eukaryota > Metazoa > Chordata > Amphibia > Anura > Myobatrachidae > Pseudophryne > Pseudophryne corroboree. The sequence goes on along the minus strand of NC_086451.1, from coordinate 317,039,681 downwards.
TAAAGTGGGGAGGGATGAGGTGGAATTGGGTTCCACCACCTGTAATGGTAGGGGGAACTAGTTCCACCACCTCCTTTTCCCTGCACAGTAAACCCTGCCCCATCACCTACATCAATAAATGATGCAGGCAGCGCTAGTGTTACTGATGAGCTGCAGCCACCTCCTTCTTCCTCAGGTCCTGATTACTCCATGGTCCTCCTCCATTTACAGCCCACCTGTACTGGTACTCTCACACGCTGTGTTGTTAGACAGCATTCATCCCCTCCTCAGGGCTTCCTTTTCTGGTATGGCGTATGTGATGTCATGCTGTTACTGCTGCTAAAGTCAAGAGGAGCCACGAAGAGGCTCTGTGCATCTTGAAGACAAGATGAGAGGGGGCTAGAGGGACAAGAGAAGTGGGAAAGCTGCTTGAAGGATACAGGGCATGGAGCTGCTGGAGGGACACAGGCAGTGAGCTGCTGGAGTGACAGAGGCAGAGATATGTATTAGGGGCACACTGTGGGAATTATGTATACGTTGCACTACTATTGTGGGCATTGTGTGTAAGGGGCACTACTACTGTGGGCATTCTATACATAGGCAGCACTACTACTGTGGACATTTTGTGTATAAGCAGCACTTCTTGTGGGCATTATGTACATAAGTGGCACTACTTTGGTCAGTTTGTATAATCGGCCATAGTTTCTTAGCCATCTTTCTAATCCAAATGATAATTTGATAATTTTATGTGATTTACTATCCTGGATAGATACAACCATAAACCAATGATACAGCATGATCTCATACCCAACATATGTGGGATAATGTGTGATCTGAAATAATAACATAATATACTGTATTACAGGTGCTTCTAACCCTGCCTGAGATGAAACATTGTTACATATAACTAGTCACAGGAGTAATTTTATACATTCTGCACCTAAGTAGAAATACATTGTAACCAGGGCCGGTGCTAGGGTGTTTGGCGCCCCCCTGCAAACTATAAATTTGCACCCTCCCATACTTAACAAAGGGACAGCACTCATCAATAAAAGGATGTGGTCTCACAAGAAAGGGACGTGGCCACACAATAGTACCCCCTTTTAAAACACCCACACTAGTAGCGCCAATGCTGTAACTAGACATTTTAGCACTATGTGCAAGAAACAGCATTGGTGCCCCCCACACAAATAAGGGCCAGTGCGTGCCGCAGGCGTGAACCAGAAATATAGGGGCATTCCTTCATGGGTAAGGGGCATGGCCACGAGCTCCCTTTTGCACATTACAGCAGGCATAGCTCTCTTTTATCCAGTACATTATGGAAGGCAGAGCCCCTTTTAAAACAGTATGGCAGGCAGAGCTCACTTTTTCACATTACGGCAGGCAGAGTCCCCCCTTTTTTTTAGACATTAAGAAAGCAGAGTCCCCTTATTTACATATTAGGTAGGCAGTGTCCCCTTTTTTTACGCACTGGGCAGGCAGAGTCCCCATTTTTACATTACTGCAGTAAGTCCCCATTTAAAAAAAAAAACATTATGGCAGGCAGTCCCCCTATTTACACTTTATGGCAGGCAGTCCCCTTTTTTTAAAAAAAACCATTATGTCAGGCAGTCCCCCTATTTACACATTATGGCAGGCCCCCCTTTTTTTACACATTATGGCAGGCAGTCCCCTTTTTATGGGAGAGAGGGAGGGAGAGAGAGAGAGAGAGAGAAAGAGAGAGGTTGAGATACTCACCTGTGACCTGCGATCCGGCATCCATTTGCTGTGTTAATGCAGCACGCATAAGGACAGGCAAGCTGAGTTTCAAGGCAGACTGCAGAGAGAGGCAGAGACCCGGGTGCTGGATGCAGCACTCCTGCGTCCCCTGCAGAGGCGGCGGGAGATAGGCGCCGGTGGGACTTGGATAACTGAGATTGCGGCACTGTGGGGGGAATGCAGTGCTCAGAGTCCCTTCAGAGGTAGGGGCTCTGGCAGGTGGTGGTAAACAGGCACAGTGCTCTGAGGGAATGCAGAGCTTCGAGTCCTACATTGGCGGCGGCTCTGGTGGGCAGCGGGAGACAGGCGGAAGCACTGAACTCTATGGTAGTAAGTACTGACAGTGGCTGTGGCCATGTGGGGAAGGGGGGGTGCTGCCGATGCTGCGCCTTCAGTGCATGAGTGCTGCGTGCAAGGCACCATTGGCACACACCTAGTTATGGCTCTGAGTAGCACTGCTTACAAATTATGCCCCGGTTGTAGCAAAGCTTACACATAATGCCCCAGTAGTAGTGCTGCTTACACATAACAACCTCAGTAGTAGCGCCGCTTACACATAATGCTCCAGTAGTAGCACAGCTTACACCTAACACCCCCAGTAGTAGCTCAGCTTACACATAACACCCCAGTAGTATTTTAATCTGCCGGCATTGCTGCCTGTCATGTAGTGACAGGCACAGCAGTTGGCAGCAGCATGGAGGCCAGGCACAGCAACGGAGATGCAGAGCAGGTAGAGCGCCTCTCCACCCTGGCGCCTACATGCACTGCATCCCTTTGCTGAGTGGCTATCGCCGGGCCTGATTGTAACAATTGTTGCATAAGCTTCCTATGAAATGAATAGGAGGCTGTCACACTGCTAGATTGTATCTAAGCAGAAACATATTATAACAGTTGCATAAGCACCCTGTAAATTGAATAACAACTGGCACATAAGCTACCTATGAAGTGAAAAGGAGGCTCTCATATTAACAGACTGGTTTTATTTGATACATGTATTAATCACTACAATTTTGATTGTTAGGACTAGTGATGAGCGGGTTCGGTTCCTCGGAATCCGAACTCCCCCCCGAACTTCACCCATTTTACACGGGTCCGAGGCATACTCGGATACTCCAGTATTGCTCGGTTAACCCGAGCGCGCCCGAACGTCATCATCCCGCTGTCGGATACTCGCGAGATTCGGATTCTATATAAGGATCCGCACGTCGCCGCCATTTTTCACTCGTGCATTGGAAATGATAATGAGAGGACGTGGCTGGCGTCCTCTCACTTTGTTTCAGAACTTTCAGGGGGCTGCAAATATCTTTATTCTGGGGACCAGCAGTATTAAAGGAGGAGTACAGTGCAGAGTTTTGCTGACCAGTGACCACCAGTATTATACGTTCTCTGCCTGAAAAACACTCCATATCTGTGCTCAGTGTGCTGCATATATCTGTGCTCACACTGCTTTATTGTGGGGACTGGGGACCAGCAGTATTATAAAGGAGGAGTACAGTGCAGAGTTTTGCTGACCAGTGACCACCAGTATTATACGTTCTTTGCCTGAAAAACGCTCCATATCTGTGCTCAGTGTGCTGCATATATCTGTGCTCACACTGCTTTATTGTGGGGACTGGGGACCAGCAGTATTATATAGGAGGAGTACAGTGCAGAGTTTTGCTGACCAGTAACCACCACTATTATACGTTCTCTGCCTGAAAAACGCTCCATATCTGTGCTGCATTGTAGTATTTAGTAGGAGTACAGTGCATAATTTTGCTGACCACCAGTATATAATATATAGGAATACGGTACAGTAGGCCACTGCTCTACCTACCTCTGTGTCGTCAAGTATACTATCCATCCATACCTGTGGTGCATTTCAGTTTTGCACAGTTTGCTGACCACCAGTATATAATATATAGCAGTATGGTACAGTAGGCCACTGCTCTACCTACCTCTGTGTCATCAAGTGTACTATCCATCCATACCTGTGGTGCATTTCAGTTTTCAACAGTTTGCTGACCACCAGTATATAATATATAGCAGTACGGTACAGTAGGCCACTGCTCTACCTACCTCTGTGTCGTCAAGTATACTATCAATCCATACCTGTGGTGCATTTCAGTTTTGCACAGTTTGCTGACCACCAGTATATAATATATAGCAGTGTGGTACAGTAGGCCACTGCTCTACCTACCACTGTGTCGTCAAGTATACTATCCATCCATACCTGTGGTGCATTACAGTTTTGCACAGTTTGCTGACCACCAGTATATAATATATAGCAGTACGGTACAGTAGGCCACTGCTCTACCTACCTCTGTGTTGTCAAGTATACTATCCATCCATACCTGTGGTACATTTCAATTGTGCGCAGTATATATAGTAGTAGGCCATTGCTATTGATACTGGCATATAATTCCACACATTAAAAAATGGAGAACATAAATGTGGAGGGTAAAATAGGGAAAGATCAAGATCCACTTCCACCTCGTGCTGAAGCTGCTGCCACTAGTCATGGCCGAGACAATGAAATGCCATCAACGTCGTCTGCCAAGGCCGATGCCCAATGTCATAGTAGAGAGCAAGTAAAAAAAAAAAGTTCAGTAAAATGACCCAAAAATCAAAATTAAATGCGTCTGAGGAGAAGCGTAAACATGCCAATATGCCATTTACGACACGGAGTGGCAAGGAATGGCTGAGGCCATGGCATATGTTCATGGCTAGTGGTTCAGCTTCACATGAGGATGGAAGCACTCATCATCTCGCTAGAAAAATGAAAAGACTTAAGCTGGCAAAAGCACAGCAAAGAACTGTGTGTTCTTCTAAATCACAAATCCCCAAGGAGAGTCCAATTGTGTCGGCTGCGATGCCTGACCTTCCCAACACTGGACGGGAAGAGGTGGCGCCTTCCACCATTTGCACGTGGAGACATTCACCAGCAATTGCCTCCAGAAAGTACACAGGGACCTGAGATGGGGGATTCCAGTGGGGACGAATTAATAATCTGTGAGGAGGGGGATGTACACAGTGAAAGGGGTGAGGAATCGGACGATGAGGAGGAGGTGGACATCTTGCCTCTGTAGAGCCAGTTTGTGCAAGGAGAGATTGATTGCTTCTTTTTTGGTGGGGGCCCAAACCAACCAGTCATTTCAGTCACAGTTGTGTGGCAGACCCTGTTGCTGAAATGATGGGTTTGTTAAAGTGTGTATGTCCTGTTTATACAACATAAGGGTAGGTGGGAGGGCCCAAGGACAATTCCATCTTGCACCTCTTTTTTCTTTCATTTTTCGTTGCATCATGTGCTGTTTGGGGACTATTTTTTTTGAAGTGCCATCCTGCCTGACACTGCAGTGCCTCTCCTAGATGGGCCAGGTGTTTGTGTCGGCCACTTGTGTCGCTTAGCTTAGCCATCCAGCGACCTTGGTGCACCTCTTTTTTCTTTGCATCATGTGCTGTTTGGGGACTATTTTTTTGAAGTGCCATCCTGTCTGACACTGCAGTGCCACTCCTAGATGGTCCAGGTGTTTGTGTCGGCCACTTGGGTCACTTAGCTAAGTCACACAGCTACCTTATTGCGCCTCTTTTTTTCTTTGCATCATCTGCTGTTTGGGGACAATTTTTTTGAAGGGCCATCCTGTCTGACACTGCAGTGCCACTCCTAGATGGGCCAGATGTTTGTGTCGGCCACTTGGGTCGCTTAGCTTAGTCATCCAGTGACCTCGGTGCAAATTTTAGGACTAAAAATAATATTGTGAGGTGTTAGGTGTTCAGAATAGACTGAAAATGAGTGAAAATTATGGTTATTGAGGTTAATAATACTATGGGATCAAAATGACCCCCAAATTCTATGATTTAAGCTGTTTTTGAGGGTTTTTTGTAAAAAAACATCCGAATCCAAAACACACCCGAATCCGCCAAAAAAATTTCAGGGAGGTTTTGCCAAAACTCGTCCGAATCCAAAACACGGCCGCGGAACCGAATCCAAAACCAAAACACAAAACCCGATAAATGTCCGGTGCACATCACTAGTTAGGACAACTACCCAGGCCTCTTTTTCTTACAATACATGTTTAAAATTGAAAGTATCTCTATACCTTGAACCGAAGAAAATTGTAGGTGATTACAGTATTCTTAGGACATGATAGTTGATACTACAGTATATTAATAAGGCAATAAATAGAACCATTGCTTTTTCACAACCTACTATTTTATTAATAAAGGACATTGATCCCGGAATTGACCATTGATTGACTATTTTTTAGATTTTATTGATGGTGATACACTGTACACCTTAACTGGTTTGTAGAGTCCATACCTAGATTAAAGTAATGAGATGGATGCCCCAAATAGGATGCATATCTAATTGGTCTAGGAATCCTTTACCCATATATGAAAGTTGGGGTTCATATATAAATTTACACACTCTCCCGTATTATAATATTCAATTGATTAAATGATAAATGTGTTGTAAAGATTAAAATTTGTGTCCACGTGTCATTATTGTCCTTTTGGCTGTAAAGTTGGTCCACTTGTCTCCTAGAGTGACAAATATCCTTATATAGTAATTGGACCTCAAATTAAGGTCACTCAGATTTATATTAGTAATCCATAATTATGAAGGTGCCTTTCCTTCTAGGGTATACTTTATTAATATCAACTTCATGAAGATGACCAACAACTAATTGAACCCTGATTAAAAGGGGCAGAAAGGGAGGGGTATCACCCCATCTTTGAGGCAATTGTGGGTCTAGACCTAGTTCATCCAGGGGTATTAATATAGTCCAAATGAAACAGTGACATGGACTTAATTTGAGGTCCAATTACTATAAAGGATATTTGTCACTCTAGGAGACAAGTGGACCAACATTACAGCCAAAAGGACAATAATGACACATGAACACAAAATTTAATCTTTACAACACATTTTTTCTTTCTTTCTGCACATCAATGTATGTTTTGTCTTTTGTCATTTTAACATCTATGTTTCGCTGTTGTCTGTGAATAGTGTGTGAATTATATTCGTATTATTTTAACTTGAATATAATTAAAAGTTATATTTTAATAGTGGTTTTTCTTTGTGCACCGACAACACAGTCCTTCTTTGCTCAAAATACTTGGGTTAAAGGACCCTAGTTCAAAAAATAATTTTGCTTTACATTTTTTAAATTGCTGTGGTATTGGGTCCAATATAGTATTTAAAAAATTCCTTAAGTTTTAATTTGCGTGTCAGATCATTTTTCTCAACATTCTGGGAAAAGTCATCAAATTTTGTTGTAGGTATGAACGATAAACCTATTGCTAACATGCTGTATTAACTCTCAGATAAATCGTATGAAGGGAGATTAAAAATTAGGTACTTCTGGAGAGTGGTGGCCGCCCCACATGACCTCTGCCTTTTGACAACTAGTACCTTCCCGTATACCTCCTTTTGGGTCTCGTTTCACAGTTCTGGTAGTTACACCTAAAGGGCCACTGGCTTGGTATGATTTTTTACTCTCACTGTTGGTACTTAGAAATTCTTGAGAGGATTCTGTTTCAAATCTAGAAGCTGGCAATATATACTGATGTCTGTTCTTTCTAAAAAAAAAGGTGTCTTTCCTCCCCTGACTGTGTATTGGACAACCATCAGTAAACTGCATGCTTTTCATAATCAAGGTCCACTTTGATAAGGGTTTCTTTTTTATATCTGATTAGATCACGATTATATGTTGCTAATTGCTTTTTTAATTTACAGAGCCAGTCATTTTCAGAATCTGCTTGAAAGGATCCGAAATTGATAGTTTCAAATGTAGATATTTTATTGTTAATTATTTGTCATTCTTTGTTTGATTGCTCAATTACAAGAACCATCATATTGAATAAGCATTTATTCAATATGCCTACCCATTGTTTGCAGAACTGTTGATCAAAGCGTCCTATAGTGGGACAACTACAGACCCTAAAGCTGCGTGGTATCTTTTTAGATGTTCAGTAGTCACTCAGCGATATGCCATGCAAATAAAAATCTATCTTTCTTTTATTAAGCGTAAGAGATCCCTACAGACAATCTCTGGGGACACAGATTCAGATTCAAAATTGCTTCAAACTCTGATTCCGAAAAGGTATGAATACCACCAATCGGAGAATTAAATTGACAAAATGCATTTTCTTGTTCATCCAGTAAATCGTTAATTTTAACGCAAAAAATTTGGAAAAGAGTTGCCCCAAAAGGATAGTCTTAATAAATTCAAGTCAAAAGGATATTGCACATAACCCAATTAATGTAATCCAGGTAGAACATCCAGCAATCAATCAAATGCAAAGTCAATCATAAAGTGCTAATAGTTCTAAATAGAGATCAGTGCAGTCACAGAAAAATGAAAAAGTGTTTTTTTGTGCAGAAAAAGTGACTTTATGCAAAAGAAGGCGCTGCATTAAATTCTGTTGTAAAAAGTACACTCATAAGTTAGAGATGAGCGCCTGAAATTTTTCGGGTTTTGTGTTTTGGTTTTGGGTTCGGTTCCGCGGCCGTGTTTTGGGTTCGAACGCGTTTTGGCAAAACCTCACCGAATTTTTTTTGTCGGATTCGGGTGTGTTTTGGATTCGGGTGTTTTTTTCCAAAAACACTAAAAAACAGCTTAAATCATAGAATTTGGGGGTCATTTTGATCCCAAAGTATTATTAACCTCAAAAACCATAATTTACACTCATTTTCAGTCTATTCTGAATACCTCACACCTCACAATATTATTTTTAGTCCTAAAATTTGCACCGAGGTCGCTGTGTGAGTAAGATAAGCGACCCTAGTGGCCGACACAAACACCGGGCCCATCTAGGAGTGGCACTGCAGTGTCACGCAGGATGTCCCTTCCAAAAAACCCTCCCCAAACAGCACATGACGCAAAGAAAAAAAGAGGCGCAATGAGGTAGCTGTGTGAGTAAGATTAGCGACCCTAGTGGCCGACACAAACACCGGGCCCATCTAGGAGTGGCACTGCAGTGTCACGCAGGATGGCCCTTCCAAAAAACCCTCCCCAAACAGCACATGACGCAAAGAAAAAAAGAGGCGCAATGAGGTAGCTGTGTGAGTAAGATTAGCGACCCTAGTGGCCGACACAAACACCGGGCCCATCTAGGAGTGGCACTGCAGTGTCACGCAGGATGGCCCTTCCAAAAAACCCTCCCCAAACAGCACATGACGCAAAGAAAAAAAGAGGCGCAATGAGGTAGCTGACTGTGTGAGTAAGATTAGCGACCCTAGTGGCCGACACAAACACCGGGCCCATCTAGGAGTGGCACTGCAGTGTCACGCAGGATGTCCCTTCCAAAAAACCCTCCCCAAACAGCACATGACGCAAAGAAAAAAAGAGGCGCAATGAGGTAGCTGTGTGAGTAAGATTAGCGACCCTAGTGGCCGACACAAACACCGGGCCCATCTAGGAGTGGCACTGCAGTGTCACGCAGGATGGCCCTTCCAAAAAACCCTCCCCAAACAGCACATGACGCAAAGAAAAAAAGAGGCGCAATGAGGTAGCTGTGTGAGTAAGATTAGCGACCCTAGTGGCCGACACAAACACCGGGCACATCTAGGAGTGGCACTGCAGTGTCACGCAGGATGTCCCTTCCAAAAAACCCTCCCCAAACAGCACATGATGCAAAGAAAAAAAGAGGCGCAATGAGGTAGCTGACTGTGTGAGTAAGATTAGCGACCCTAGTGGCCGACACAAACACCGGGCCCATCTAGGAGTGGCACTGCAGTGTCACGCAGGATGTCCCTTCCAAAAAACCCTCCCCAAACAGCACATGACGCAAAGAAAAAAAGAGGCGCAATGAGGTAGCTGACTGTGTGAGTAAGATTAGCGACCCTAGTGGCCGACACAAACACCGGGCCCATCAAGGAGTGGCACTGCAGTGTCACGCAGGATGTCCCTTCCAAAAAACCCTCCCCAAACAGCACATGACGCAAAGAAAAAAAGAGGCGCAATGAGGTAGCTGACTGTGTGAGTAAGATTAGCGACCCTAGTGGCCGACACAAACACCGGGCCCATCTAGGAGTTGCACTGCAGTGTCACGCAGGATGTCCCTTCCAAAAAACCCTCCCCAATCAGCACATGATGCAAAGAAAAAGAAAAGAAAAAAGAGGTGCAAGATGGAATTGTCCTTGGGCCCTCCCACCCACCCTTATGTTGTATAAACAAAACAGGACATGCACACTTTAACCAACCCATCATTTCAGTGACAGGGTCTGCCACACGACTGTGACTGATATGACGGGTTGGTTTGGACCCCCCCCAAAAAAGAAGCAATTAATCTCTCCTTGCACAAACTGGCTCTACAGAGGCAAGATGTCCACCTCATCTTCACCCTCCGATATATCACCGTGTACATCCCCCTCCTCACAGATTATCAATTCGTCCCCACTGGAATCCACCATCTCAGCTCCCTGTGTACTTTGTGGAGGCAATTGCTGCTGGTCAATGTCTCCGCGGAGGAATTGATTATAATTCATTTTAATGAACATCATCTTCTCCACATTTTCTGGATGTAACCTCGTACGCCGATTGCTGACAAGGTGAGCGGCGGCACTAAACACTCTTTCGGAGTACACACTTGTGGGAGGGCAACTTAGGTAGAATAAAGCCAGTTTGTGCAAGGGCCTCCAAATTGCCTCTTTTTCCTGCCAGTATAAGTACGGACTGTGTGACGTGCCTACTTGGATGCGGTCACTCATATAATCCTCCACCATTCTATCAATGTTGAGAGAATCATATGCAGTGACAGTAGACGACATGTCCGTAATCGTTGTCAGGTCCTTCAGTCCGGACCAGATGTCAGCATCAGCAGTCGCTCCAGACTGCCCTGCATCACCGCCAGCGGGTGGGCTCGGAATTCTGAGCCTTTTCCTCGCACCCCCAGTTGCGGGAGAATGTGAAGGAGGAGATGTTGACAGGTCGCGTTCCGCTTGACTTGACAATTTTGTCACCAGCAGGTCTTTCAACCCCAGCAGACCTGTGTCTGCCGGAAAGAGAGATCCAAGGTAGGCTTTAAATCTAGGATCGAGCACGGTGGCCAAAATGTAGTGCTCTGATTTCAACAGATTGACCACCCGTGAATCCTTGTTAAGCGAATTAAGGGCTGCATCCACAAGTCCCACATGCCTAGCGGAATCGCTCCGTGTTAGCTCCTCCTTCAATGCCTCCAGCTTCTTCTGCAAAAGCCTGATGAGGGGAATGACCTGACTCAGGCTGGCAGTGTCTGAACTGACTTCACGTGTGGCAAGTTCAAAGGGCATCAGAACCTTGCACAACGTTGAAATCATTCTCCACTGCACTTGAGACAGGTGCATTCCACCTACTATATCGTGCTCAATTGTATAGGCTTGAATGGCCTTTTGCTGCTCCTCCAACCTCTGAAGCATATAGAGGGTTGAATTCCACCTCGTTACCACTTCTTGCTTCAGATGATGGCAGGGCAGGTTCAGTAGTTTTTGGTGGTGCTCCAGTTTTCTGTACGTGGTGCCTGTACGCCGAAAGTGTCCCGCAATTCTTCTGGCCACCGACAGCATCTCTTGCACGCCCCTGTCGTTTTTTAAAAAATTCTGCACCACCAAATTCAAGGTATGTGCAAAACATGGGACGTGCTGGAATTGGCCCAGATTTAATGCACACACAATATTGCTGGCGTTGTCCGATGCCACAAATCCACAGGAGAGTCCAATTGGGGTAAGCCATTCCGCGATGATCTTCCTCAGTTGCCGTAAGAGGTTTTCAGCTGTGTGCGTATTCTGGAAAGCGGTGATACAAAGCGTAGCCTGCCTAGGAAAGAGTTGGCGTTTGCGAGATGCTGCTACTGGTGCCGCCGCTGCTGTTCTTGCGGCGGGAGTCCATACATCTACCCAGTGGGCTGTCACAGTCATATAGTCCTGACCCTGCCCTGCTCCACTTGTCCACATGTCCGTGGTTAAGTGGACATTGGGTACAGCTGCATTTTTTAGGACACTGGTGACTCTTTTTCTGAGGTCTGTGTACATTTTCGGTATCGCCTGCCTAGAGAAATGGAACCTAGATGGTATTTGGTACCGGGGACACAGTACCTCCAACAAGTCTCTAGTTGGCTCTGCAGTAATGATGGATACCGGAACCACGTTTCTCACCACCCAGGATGCCAAGGCCTCAGTTATCCGCTTTGCAGTAGGATGACTGCTGTGATATTTCATCTTCCTCGCAAAGGACTGTTGAACAGTCAATTGCTTACTGGAAGTAGTACAAGTGGGCTTACGACTTCCCCTCTGGGATGACCATCGACTCCCAGCGGCAACAACAGCAGCGCCAGCAGCAGTAGGCGTTACACGCAAGGATGCATCGGAGGAATCCCAGGCAGGAGAGGACTCGTCAGAATTGCCAGTGACATGGCCTGCAGGACTATTGGCATTCCTGGGGAAGGAGGAAATTGACACTGAGGGAGTTGGTGGGGTGGTTTGCGTGAGCTTGGTTACAAGAGGAAGGGATTTACTGGTCAGTGGACTGCTTCCGCTGTCACCCAAAGTTTTTGAACTTGTCACTGACTTATTATGAATGCGCTGCAGGTGACGTATAAGGGAGGATGTTCCGAGGTGGTTAACGTCCTTACCCCTACTTATTACAGCTTGACAAAGGGAACACACGGCTTGACACCTGTTGTCCGCATTTCTGGTGAAATACCTCCACACCGAAGAGCTGATTTTTTTGGTATTTTCACCTGGCATGTCAACGGCCATATTCCTCCCACGGACAACAGGTGTCTCCCCGGGTGCCTGACTTAAACAAACCACCTCACCATCAGAATTCTCCTGGTCAATTTCCTCCCCAGCGCCAGCAACACCCATATCCTCCTCATCCTGGTGTACTTCAACACTGACATCTTCAATCTGACTATCAGGAACTGGACTGCGGGTGCTCCTTCCAGCACTTGCAGGGGGCGTGCAAATGGTGGAAGGCGCATGCTCTTCACGTCCAGTGTTGGGAAGGTCAGGCATCGCAACCGACACAATTGGACTCTCCTTGTGGATTTGGGATTTCAAAGAACGCACAGTTCTTTGCGGTGCTTTTGCCAGCTTGAGTCTTTTCAGTTTTCTAGCGAGAGGCTGAGTGCTTCCATCCTCATGTGAAGCTGAACCACTAGCCATGAACATAGGCCAGGGCCTCAGCCGTTCCTTGCCACTCCGTGTGGTAAATGGCATATTGGCAAGTTTACGCTTCTCCTCCGACAATTTTATTTTAGGTTTTGGAGTCCTTTTTTTACTGATATTTGGTGTTTTGGTTTTGACATGCTCTGTACTATGCCATTGGGCATCGGCCTTGGCAGACGACGTTGCTGGCATTTCATCGTCTCGGCCATGACTAGTGGCAGCAGCTTCAGCACGAGGTGGAAGTGGATCTTGATCTTTCCCTAATTTTGGAACCTCAACATTTTTGTTCTCCATATTTTAATAGGCACAACTAAAAGGCACCTCAGGTAAACAATGGAGATGGATGGATTGGATACTAGTATACAATTATGGACGGGCTGCCGAGTGCCGACACAGAGGTAGCCACAGCCGTGAACTACCGCACTGTACTGTGTCTGCTGCTAATATATAGACTGGTTGATAAAGAGATAGTATACTCGTAACTAGTATGTATGTATAAAGAAAGAAAAAAAAACCACGGTTAGGTGGTATATACAAATATGGACGGGCTGCCGAGTGCCGACACAGAGGTAGCCACAGCCGTGAACTACCGCACTGTACTGTGTCTGCTGCTAATATATAGACTGGTTGATAAAGAGATAGTATACTCGTAACTAGTATGTATGTATAAAGAAAGAAAAAAAAACCACGGTTAGGTGGTATATACAATTATGGACGGGCTGCCGAGTGCCGACACAGAGGTAGCCACAGCCGTGAACTACCGCACTGTACTGTGTCTGCTGCTAATATATAGACTGGTTGATAAAGAGATAGTATACTCGTAACTAGTATGTATGTATAAAGAAAGAGAAAAAAACCACGGTTAGGTGGTATATACAATTATGGACGGGCTGCCGAGTGCCGACACAGAGGTAGCCACAGCCGTGAACTACCGCACTGTACTGTGTCTGCTGCTAATATATAGACTGGTTGATAAAGAGATAGTATACTCGTAACTAGTATGTATGTATAAAGAAAGAAAAAAAAACCACGGTTAGGTGGTATATACAATTATGGACGGGCTGCCGAGTGCCGACACAGAGGTAGCCACAGCCGTGAACTACCGCACTGTACTGTGTCTGCTGCTAATATATAGACTGGTTGATAAAGAGATAGTATACTCGTAACTAGTATGTATGTATAAAGAAAGAAAAAAAAACCACGGTTAGGTGGTATATACAATTATGGACGGGCTGCCGAGTGCCGACACAGAGGTAGCCACAGCCGTGAACTACCGCACTGTACTGTGTCTGCTGCTAATATATAGACTGGTTGATAAAGAGATAGTATACTCGTAACTAGTATGTATGTATAAAGAAAGAAAAAAAAACCACGGTTAGGTCACTGGTATATACAATTATGGACGGGCTGCCGAGTGCCGACACAGAGGTAGCCACAGCCGTGAACTACCGCACTGTACTGTGTCTGCTGCTAATATAGACTGGTTGATAAAGAGATAGTATACTACTAATATTATATACTGGTGGTCAGGTCACTGGTCACTAGTCACACTGGCAGTGGCACTCCTGCAGCAAAAGTGTGCACTGTTTAATTTTAATATAATATTATGTACTCCTGGCTCCTGCTATAACCTATAACTGGCACTGCAGTAGTGCTCCCCAGTCTCCCCCACAATTATAAGCTGTGCGAGCTGAGCAGTCAGACAGATATATAATATATATAGATGATGCAGCACACTGGCCTGAGCCTGAGCAGTGCACACAGATATGGTATGTGACTGAGTCACTGTGTGCTGTGTATCGCTTTTTTCAGGCAGAGAACGGATTATAAATAAAAGTGGTGGTCACTGGTCACTATCAGCAAAACTCTGCACTGTACACTACTGAGTACTCCTAATGCTCCCCAAAATTAGTAAATCAAGTGTCTCTCTAATCTATTCTAATTCTAAACGGAGAGGACGCCAGCCACGTCCTCTCCCTATCAATCTCAATGCACGTGTGAAAATGGCGGCGACGCGCGGCTCCTTATATAGAATCCGAGTCTCGCGATAGAATCCGAGCCTCGCGAGAATCCGACAGCGTCATGATGACGTTCGGGAGCGCTCGGGTTAACCGAGCAAGGCGGGAAGATCCGAGTCGCTCGGACCCGTGAAAAAAAACATGAAGTTCTGGCGGGTTCGGATTCAGAGAAACCGAACCCGCTCATCTCTATCATAAGTACAAGTCTGCTCTGTACAAGTTTAGTACCATAGTAATACTGTAGGTATAGCTTGACATATCCAAACAGCATGATACTGTTGCCATGTGCAAAATAAGCAATTAAAGTGCCATAAAATCAATCACTAACCATTGCAGTCAGTGCAAACAATCCATGAGGTAGGTGATGTACAATATCGCACAAATGGGTGCCCCGTCTTGAGTACTCACTCCACTGGTGTCTACTCACATATAAAAATCCATGGGCTGGCACTCCATATAAACAAGTCAATTACTGCTGCTGGTGCCCTCAAAAGGGGATAAATTAAATATCATAGCTGTAGGTGCGGCCAGGGCAGCCATCAGAAATTGTGGGGCCCAGGATTGACTAAATAGGGCCCCTCCTTCCCCAAAAAAAGTTTCTGCCGCACTGCTCTACCCCTATATGATGTCATACATTGTGATGTTGAGCTTTGCGGACCTACAGGAATGGTTCACAAAAAGCTGATGAGCACAGAAGGCTTGTTTTAATAAGTCCTCCTAGCACACCAGCCTGCTGTTGATTCACAGACTGGTGCAGCTCTACAGGTATTGATGGTAGGAGCTAGAGGTGGGCCCCCCTCTCTGTAAGGGCCTGGGACAACAGTCCCCACAGTCCCCCCCTCATGGCTGACCTGGGTGTGGCATTCAAGGCAATAATCTTTAAAGAATTACAGATGTGGAGGTAGTACATACATACTAAGGGGTCCATTACTAATGCTTAGAGCGAGATAAAGTACTAAATAACCAGCTCCTACATGTCTTTTTTTTCAAACAAAGCCTTTAACATGGCAGTTCGGAGCTAATTGGCAGGTACTTTATCTCTCTCCACTTCATCTCTCTTTTCAAGACTTTGTAAATAAACCCCTAAGGTACTTGATTATATCAATTAATAAGTAATCATTTTTATATATATATATATATATACACACACACACTATATATATATATAAACACACACACACATACAGTATATATATATACACACATATATATATATATATATACACAGTATATATATATATATATCCTCCAAATTTCATCCACACACAGGTAATAAAGGAATGAACTATAGATGTATGCCAATGTTTTGATGCTTTATTCCATCAGAGCCTTTCCTATCATACTAACATTTGTGCCAGAGTTTTGACTGCGTAAAGAATATGAAAAATACAAAGAATATGTTTGAAATATCTTCTTTGCATTATTCTAATCATTTTTATAGCCAAAACTCAGGAGTAAAAAGTCTATGGCAGGTGATAAACCCATCTTTTCCGCACATCTCTGATCAAAACTTACTAAATTTATACTGCTGCACCTGTGTATAATGTCCAGATGTATGTATTCATATATTGCATGTAAATCTGGCTCTGGTGCTAGCCAGTGCCTCCAGAGCTATTTAGCTCACCGCACGTCCCTGCACCCCACATGCAAGCACGTGCGTCTGGAACCAGGAACAAGATGCCCAACAGTGATTTCATGTCCCAGGACCACACTGCTGTCATATTAAAAACATACAATTTGCTCCGGCTATAGAACACACATATAATCACATAATACATATTAGCATCAATGTAATACAGCAGTAATAGAACACTGTTATAAAAATATACAATATTGATCTATCACCCCCCCCCCCCCATATTGAGTCTGGAATATGGTCAATGATAATGTATCACAAGGTGGCTAAATTATGACTAGTCTGCGCAAAATGTCTCGCTACAGGTTTGTCACTTTGTCCTGAAGCAATGGCGCCACCAATAGATGATCGGTGGTCTGCCACACATTCCCTCAGGGTTCTTTCCATTTTACCCATGTTTCCTTTACCACAAGGGCATTTAATAGTAGAAACAATGAACTTTGTAGTGCAGGTTACTAGGTGGTGTATAAAGATGCGACTACCCATAAGAGAATTATTAAAACTATCACTAGCCATGATATATCTACAGGTTAAGCAAGTAAGGCATTTAAAACAACCTTTTTTGATGCTGTAAAAAATGTGAGGGCACATCTTTATCAATACCAGTCACCTCAGATTTCACCACCCGGTTGCAGATATTCCGCCCACATTGATAACATGGAATAATGTCGACCTCACCCAACTGTAATGATTGGTCACTCTTAAATTTTAATGGGCTGTAGTTGTTTAACTGACCTCAGGGTGTCATTACTGGCTACATTAAAATGTGTGACCAAAGGAAATTTCTTTGTTCTAGTCTCCGTCCACTTAGTTATCAAAACCTGTTCCCTCGGGATACTCAATGCCCAGTTCTTAGCTTCTAATAATAGTGCAAATTAATACCCCTGCAGCAAGAACTTGTAAATCATAGCATCAATATGTCCACAGCTTGGTCATAAGATTTGCAGATATGATTAGCGCAAATGAATTGAGAAAATGGTATTCCATATTTCAGTGGTTTAGGATGAAAGCTGCTAGAATGTGAAAGAGCGTTCCTGTCTGTGGGTTTGTTAAATAAATTAGTGCTAATGCCACTGTCAGTTAACTGTACAGATACATCCAAAAAATTCACATTGACAGTGTCAACATTATAAGTGAACTTAATCAGACTAGTGGAGCCATTATGTGTCAAAATACATAGTTGCAGTAAAGAATCAAGGTACACAGTTGTGGGTTGAAACAGAGACCCTGGGAAGCAATAATAGGCTGCTGTGGGGGGTTCTGCATAAGTAATATATATAAAAGAGTCACAGGTGCTTTAGGAAGCAATAGCATCACTCACTCTCAACTAGAGTCTATCATGAAGCACCTTTCTAAACATCAGCATAAGTTCATCATCAAAAGGATTATACACGTGTCTATCAGAAAGCTTGCGTTAAATTTATTTTTTATAATCAATAAGATTCTGTACAATCGCCCTACATTTGTCCGCTGGACGAATTATAATATTAGTATACAATAATTCCACAAATCACAAAGAGCATTTACTACACCCAAAGACAAATTGTTATGCATCACCTCTGGTTTAGAGATGGAACTAGTAGCCTTATCAGCAAGCATACGTGAAAACATTTTAATTGATGACAACCTCTGTTGGTGGACCTTTTCGTAAAGAGGAGGGCATGGTTTCAAAAGGGTTAACATTAGGTTGAAGTTGCTTTCCCTGAAAGTATTCATGCAGTTTTAATTGCCTATTCAACCAGTATTTCTCAACCTCCCACTTCATAGTATCACATGTAACAGTAGGTACAAACATGGGACCACACATGCACTGTGTCCACTACTGAATAGAGCCAAAAACTGTGAAAAAGGCTTGAGAAGTTTAAATGACACTTTTATTTTGTAACCAGATACTGATTGTGTATTCTATTTGTTAGAGGAGATCCTCACACACACTTAATAAACACCCCTGAGGATGTCACAAGGGACAAAATGGTCTAACTCACTGTCTGTGAGCTCTCCCTGGCTGGGGTTGGCAGTAAGTTCCTTATACCATCAGGCCTGCAAAGGTCAAGAAGGACAATGCTTTATGTGTGATATGTGATTTAATATTTGCTTTTAATACATTTTTAATTTGTGAAAAGTGAAATATGTGTTATTGGTGGACTATGATATGAGAGTTTCTACCTTGGATCTAATTACCCAATCTCGATTTCTAACCTACAAGAAAGGGTTCTAAAGGACCTAAAAACTGTCAAAGAAATTTGTGGTCACTGACAGGTTATAACCCTAGGCGCTCCCCAAACACCTTTCTATATATAGGGGAGTAGAGCAACCTCGGTTGTCATCAGTGCATTAAAATATGACTGAGAGATCATTTTAATTTTTTTTAATTTAATTATAAAGGACATTAAATGCAAGCAATAAGAAAATATGGAATAAAATGCACTTTAGAATGGATACAGTTGGTGTTCAACAGAGTAAAAAAAGAGAACTACAATAGAGTAACAGTCTAACTGCAGTTAATAAAAAAAATCACAAAAAATAGAGTAAAAGATAACTCATGAATAAAAGTAAAGTTCTTATCTTTCATGAGAGACACAGTCTGGGAAAGCCCAATGCATTTCATCCAATGGACCAAGTGCAGAGAGATAAAGTACCAGCCAATTATCTTCTAACTTCCATGTTACAGAGATTGTATGAACATCAGCTTACAGATGGAGCAGCACTCATCTGAGATGGCTCCATCGCAGGCGTGCACTCCCGGCGTGACTAGGCAATCCGTCCACCAAGTCACGCCGGGAGTGCACAGAGACGCTCTCCTATTCTATGAATGGGAGAGTGTCTCCGTCTGGGCGGGCGCGGCCAGATGGATACGCTCTCCCATTCTAGTAAACGGGATGCATCTTCGGCACAGGCGCGCATGTGCCAGCCCTTACAGAGACATCTGTAGTCACTAGGCGCGCCTGGGTGGGCGTGCCCAGGCACAGACGTAGCCATGAGTAGCATGGCTTCATCTGTAGATCAGACCAGTATTTTCACCAAGAATAGGAAACCCCTCGTCCTATCAGCGGCCGCGCCCGACGGAGGCTGTGCGCTTCAGCTAAGAGTGTCTGGAAGATCTCAGCACGCTGTCCCAGCAACAGCCTCAAGCTTGTAAGTTGGCGGTGGTCTCTCTGTGTCCTGTCCCGTCTCGTCCAAAGCCTGCCATGTCTGTCATTGCAGGCTTTGGACGAGGCGGGACGGGACACAGAGAGACCACCGCTAACTTACAAGCTTGAGGCTGTTGCCGGGACAGCATGCTGAGATCTTTCCGAACACTCTCAGCTGAAGTGCACAGCCTCCGTCGGGAGCGGCCGCTGATGGGACGAGGGGTTTCCTATTCTTGGTGAAAATACACCTGCAGTGATTGAGGGATTTTAAAGATACCTTTTGAGGAACAAGGGGTTTAAAAGTAAGTATCTGCCCAGAGGGAAAGGATTGGACACTTCTATATGCTGAGACCAATTGATGGCTGTCTACTTCTACTAAAACAGACATCAGCATAGTATCAAAATATTTTATTGAGATTTATAAGGCAACACCATTTTAACATTTGGTTACTTTTAGAATATCTTGTTAACATTCATATAACTAACATCTAGCGCTGAAAGCTCTCCCTTTTTCTTTGTGTGTAAATATTGATTGGTGCAGGTGTACACCATAGGGAGAGATCAGCTGCTGATTACCAGGTGCTGTGAAAAGATTTTTCTTTTGTAATACTTGATAACTATATGGTAAAAGAAATTCAGAGATATATGTTGCATGCATTTGCAAATACATGGTAAGCTGCCAGGCTCCTTTATGGCTTCTCTGATTACTGGCAATCCCTACACTACATTATAACAGTACCCACTTAGAGCCATGTAATTGTCTATTGTAAGGCCTCATAATAAAGGCACATACAGAAATACACCCATATTGAGGGCTAGCTTTCCTATTAGCTACCCCAAATGGTATCTAGAAGAAATTGTGAGAATTACACCTTCTGGTATAGTATAGTATAGTATATTATTGTATGTTAGTTCCCATCACCAATTCATAGGCACCCTACGGACTAAGGTGTACCTTTTATGGTGATACGAAACCATTTGTCAATCACAGATTTATTATAGACACAATTCTTAGAATAATTCCCACTGTGCATCAGCGTTCTTTCCCAAGATGCTGAGGCTCAATTACTACTGTATATCATAGGAGAGAGATAACAATAGGCACAATAGTGTAATACAATAAAAACATTTTTTTTATTAAAAGAAACAATTAAGCCCGTACCTTTATAAAAGAAAGACAGCTTAACTGAAAGTTCTCTCAGGTCTCTATGTGATCAGGTAAAGGTTCAGTCAGAATTTCCTGAACATATTTCATCCTTCATGCTTTTAGCTGGACTTCGTCAGCAGTATGTTATCCACACTGTCCCCTTAGGTGTATTTATACCTCTTCTAATTGATTATACCATAGGCCAGTGTACTGCCCAAATCCCTCTAGGTGTGTACATCATTCTGAAATTTTGGACTTTTTATGTGACACCCTGCATTAGATTTCACTTTGCATACAAATACCAGGGTATTCCACAGATTATTTATGGTGCTGGTTCAGCAAATCCAATTTATCACCCTTTGGAAACAGTAATTGTTCCATAGTGTTCCCTTTGTTCATATGCTTCATTGGTATGTATCATTACTTTATTGCAAATTTCTCAAAATATGCATTTTTAAGTTCAGTAATTCTAAGCTCATAAAAAAAATTGTTGACCATCCTAATGGACACTCACCCTCCCTTCTTTCTGTAGGTCCAATATAATCGTTGGTAACCATATATAAAGTTCCTGTTAGGAACCTTCATTGAATGAAGATTTTTATCCGATTTTAATTAATTCTGTAGTAATTTCCCACATGGAAAACCGATCTGGTATGTATTTTAAGTCAAACCTGCTCTCCTCATTCTGATATATTGTTAAACTAATTAGACTAATAAAATGTTATATGTTAGTTTTCAGACTACTACAAACCGGCACTTCTAGTGACATACTCCTGTATATCATATTTGCCTATAAATATTGGTATGTATCCATGTTTTTAGATTACTGTTAAAACTATTATCTATATATGACAATACCTGTTATACTAAGTTACTGTATTTGTTATCTAGATACTTGGCCCTGAAGAAGTCATTTGGGACGAAATGCGTTGGGTTCTGTGTCATTTTATTTTTCATTTACCACCATCTGAATGAGTATCTGACAAAAGCTATTTGTCGTGTTCATGTTGGATCAATCAATACATCAATGTAAAATCTGCTGTTAATCTGAGCTTAACTGCTCTTATGTGTGGTTCTGTAAAATACATTTCTGCTGCGGGGTACACTGGGCTCCACAAGGATTGGACAATGGGTTGTAGAGTAGAATGTTGATCTGAGGCACCAACAGGCTCAAAGCTTTGACTGTTCCCAGAATGCACAGCGCCGCCTCCTTTATAACCCCGCCTCCCTGCACAGGAGCTCAGTTTTGTAAGTTGGTGCTGAAGTATGCAGGCACTTAACAGGTGCGCTGCTCCAGGCAGCCCTAAAAAGAGCTTTTTTGTGAGAAAAAAGTGAAGACTTCAAGGGCAGCAGCGGTGGTAAATGTAAGGAGACATTCACTGCTGCTGCTCCAGCTCTCCCCAGCGGCGCTGTACACTCCCGAGCCCTGGTACCTACAGCGGAGGCTCCGGTTTTCTTCACGTTAGACACACAAGGCTGGGGCTCTCCAGGATCGCGTGGCCATGCTTCAGGAGGTGGTAAGTGGGTCCCGCTTGCGGGACCAGGTCTTTATCACGATCTGGCATGGTCAGTGGGAGGTGGGCCACGCGCGCTGGCGGTGGACACTGTGGCAGTACAGGCGATCCCACTAGATCACCAGGGCATGGGCGCAGGTCAGGTTTTCTCTCTAAACTGATTTTTATATTGCCCACAGTACCCAGTGGTTTTGCCAGCAAGGGGGATAAGGCTTAGACCTGAAGCTCCTCCCTCAGCCCCAGGGCGCCATTTCTAGCAAGTGTTCCCACCCTGGAGCTGCATCTCTGTCTTTTCCTCACTCCCTGTCAGTGTCTGTGGCGCCATTATCCCTCAGCTCACTGTTCCTGGGACTGCTTGGGCAAATCCTCCTATGTAAAGCCGCCTGGTTGTCAGCGCTGTGCCATTACATGACACTTAAGTATTCTACCTGCCTTTTTAGACAGTGATTGTTAAGAAAGAGTGCATTTAGTCAGGGTTTTATAGTACAATTACCCTGTGATATACATCCAGTTCTTACTGTGTACTGTTATATATCTTGTTATATAGCTGTGTAAGCTGGTCCAGTGCAGTGTTATTGTCAGTAACAACCTCTGCATTGTACAAACTGTGACTTTCTGTGTGTGCATTTGATAGCTGAGTGTTGTCCATTTTGTGTCTTTCACTCAACTTGTTATCCCTATATTCTATAACCTGAGGGGGCTTGGTACGTCAGGGTTTATCTAATATAGGATTTTCACAAAGATATACTGTATTACGTATTTTTCTCTGTGATTTAGTCACCATATCTCTCCTTTATCTCTGCTAGTGCTGACTACACTGCACAGGGGTTTGGGTTTAGAGTTATAGTGCTGCTGATAATTGTACTGTGTTACCTCATACTGCAAGTTATATCAAGTCTGCTACTGAGGGTAACGGTTCTGGGGCTGAACACACTGCTGGTGTTGCTGAAGCCACAGACCCATATGAGGAGAATATAGCAGCTGTGGGCTCTGGTTCTGGGGGCTCCTTGCCCCCCAGTGGGACTGTGGCAACGGAGACACATACTGACCCACCGTGGGCCACTTTTTCCACGCTTCTGCATATGCTAGTTCATAAACTAACACCCCCTATGGGACTCCCAATGCCGGTACAACCGTATGTGGTCCCTTCAGCTAACCTGCCGTGGGCGGACGATTTATCTGCTCAATTAAAGAAGTTGAACCAGTCCCTGACTACTAAAAAGTCTGACCATCGCTCGCCTAAGTCCAAGGAGTCCTCTAAGCGAGCGCTTGTCTCCTCACAATCCACTGCTGTCACTGACACCTCGTCTGATGAAGACGGCACGTACACTGACACCACAGGTTCTGACTCAAATACGGCTGATGCGGAGGGTAGTTCACATGTGGATGTTCCTGATCTTTTGGAGGCTATTAAGTTAATTCTACAGATTACGGATGATCCTGAGCCATCCGTCCCTCCTAAGAAACCAGATAGGTTTAAGCATCATAAGGTGGTTAAACAAGTTTTACCTCACTCTGACCACCTAGTGGATATATGTCAGGAACCTTGGGGCTATTGAAGCATGGGCCTTGGAGTTAGAAGCTGAAATCTCCTCTGACCATGCTGGACAATGCTTGTCATATATTGTCACAGCATCTCGCTATATTAAAGAGGTGGCTTCTGATGCCGGTATCCTAGCAGCCAAGGCCTCTACTACGTCAGTCCTGGCTCACCGGATATTGTGGCTGAGATCCTGGTCTGTGGATCTGGACTCTAGAAAAACCCTGGAGGTACACCCTTTCAAGGGAGATATTCTGTTTGGGGAGGACTTAAATAAGATAGTGGTTGACTTGGCTACTGCTAAAACTGCCTGTCTGCCAAACACCGCTCCTTCTGTGTCGAAGGCTAAAAAAACGTCCTTTCGCCCCTTTCGCCCTTCAGGTAAAACAAAATGTCAGGCGTACCACAAGCAGGCCCACACTTCCAAACCTGGTAAGCCAAAGCCCAAAAGAGCCTGGGCTGCCCGTCAGCCAGCTTCCAAGACCGATAAGCCTGCCACATGACAGGGTGGGCCTCCTCCTGGGGGATCCCAGGGTGGGGGGCCGGCTTCTAGGGTATACCCAGGAATGGTTGAAGACCACTTCAGATGCCTGGGTACGGGAAGTCGTCACTCGAGTTTACTCCATAGCCTTCAAAAACCGACCCCTCATCGATTTTGCCAGACAGACGTCCCGTCGGACCAGACAAAGGCAGAAACTCTGCATTCGGTGGTACAGACCCTCCTGGATACAGGAGTTGTAGTACAGGTGCCTCTTGCTCA
Source organism: Pseudophryne corroboree (assembly GCF_028390025.1). Lineage (NCBI taxonomy): Eukaryota > Metazoa > Chordata > Amphibia > Anura > Myobatrachidae > Pseudophryne > Pseudophryne corroboree. The sequence continues at coordinate 317,015,067 of NC_086451.1, read as the reverse complement.
GAAGGGCCGGGGGTACTATTCTCCACTGTTTCTAGTCCCGAAACCGAATGGGTCCGCCCGGCCCATTCTCAACCTCAAGGCATTGAACAGGTTTGTGAAGGTTTCCAAGTTTCGTATGGAAACCCTTCGCTCTATAGTTCTGGCCTTGGTACCTGGGGACTACATGGTCTCCCTGGACATACAGGATGCTTACCTGCATATTCCTATAGCAGTGTCACATTAGCAATACCTGAGGTTTGCTATTGGCAACCTCCATTACCAGTTTCGGGCTTTACCTTTTGGTTTAACAACGGCTCCGCGAGTCTTCACCAAAGTAATGGTGGTGATGATGGTGGTACTCCGCCGTCAAGGGGTCAGGATACTGCCGTACCTGGACGACTCGTTAATACTGGCAAATTTCCCAGAACTTCTCCTACGTCATCTGGATATGACGGTCCGGTTTCTACAAGCCCACGGGTGGCTCATCAACTTTAAGAAATCCTCCCTGGTCCCTGCTCAGAGCATGGTGCACCTGGGAGCGCTATTGGACACTCACAACCAGCGGTTGTTCTTGTCTCAGATAAAAGTCCTGAAGCTTCAGGACAGGATTCGTTGCTTCCTTTCTCGTCCGCAAGTGTAGATACATTCGGCAATGCAGGTGCTGGGCCTCATGGTCTCAGCATTCACATGGTGGAGTATGCTCAATTCCATTCTCACCCCCTTCAGAGGCTGATTCTAGCCAAGTGGGATGGCCTACCTCACCGGATCAGGTCTCAAATGATCTCATTGACTCCGGAGTTCCGTCTGTCGCTACTTTGGTGGCTCCGGGACCAACAATTGTGCGGGGGCCGTCCCTTCTGGATATCCAACTTGGTCCTGTTGATGACAGATGCCAGTCTAAGAGGTTGGGGCGGAGTGCTGGAGCAACACTACCTTCAGGGTCGGTGGACCAAGGAGGAATCTCTCCTCTCGATCAACATTCTGGAATTGTGGGCAGTCTTCAATGCATTGAACCTGGCCCAGCATTTAATTCAGAACCGTCCTGTTCAAGTACAGTCAGACAACGCCACCACAGTGGCTTACATAAATCATCAAGGCGGCACTCGAAGCCGTTTGGCAATGAAGGAAGTTTCACGGATTCTACGTTGGGCAGAACGCCATCTACCGGCCATATCGGCAATATTCATTCTGTGAGTCCTGAATTGGGAAGCGGACTTTCTCAGTTGTCAGGACTTGCATGCCGACGAGTGGGGCCTCCATCCAGAAGTGTTTCAACTCCTAGTGGAAAAGTGGGGTTTTACAGATGTAGATCTGATGGCGTCTCGACACAATCACAAGGTTCCGGTCTTCGGAGCAAGGACAAGGGATCCTCAAGCAGCATTCGTGGATGTGCTGGCGGTGCCGTGGAGGTTTCGGCTGCCGTACGTGTTCCCTCCGGTGTCACTCCTGCCCAGGGTAATTCAGAAGTTCAAGCAAGAAAAAGGAAATCTGCTTCTCATAGCTCCGGCGTGGCCCAGATGGCACTGGTTCTCAGACCTGCAAGGCCTATCGTCAGAGCGTCTGCTTCTACTTCCATAATGCCCAGACCTCCTCGTTCAGGGCCCCTGTGTCTACCAGGACCTAGCCCAGCTGTCTTTGACGGCGTGGCTCTTGAAGCTTCCGTCTTGAGGGCTAAGGGTTTTTCTGAAGAGGTCATTAAAACTATGTTGCGGGCCCGGAAACCGGCTTCTGCTCGGATTTACCATAGGGTCTGGCATTCCTACTTTGTTTGGTGCACATCTAATAATTATGACTCTTCCAAGTTTAGTACAGCCATACTTTTGGCTTTTCTGCAGCAGGGCCTAGATTTAGGCCTGTGTCTGGCCTCCTTCAAGGTTCATATTTCTGCCTGGTCGGTGTGGTTTCAGAGAAAAATTGCAACTTTACCTGATGTTCATACTTTCACTCAGGGTGTGTTGCGTATCCAACCTCCCTATGTCCCGCCTGTGGCTCCTTGGGACTTGTCGGTGGTTTTGGCGGCGTTGCAGGAGCCTCCGTTTGAACCCCTGGGTTCAGCTGACCTTGAATGGCTTTCCCTTAAGGTGGTGTTCTTGCTGGCTATGGCCTCTGCTAGAAGAGTGTCGGATCTAGGTGCCTTGTCTTGTAGTTCCCCATATCTGATTTTTCACCGTGACCGTTCTTAGGACTCGTCCCGGATATTTGCCTAAGGTGGTTTCTTCATTCCACCTTAATCAGGAGATTGTGGTTCCGGCCTTTGGCTCTCCTGATTTGTCTCCCAAAGAGCGGTCTTTGGATGTGGTATGGACTCTCCATATCTATGTGAAGAGAACTGCTTCTATTCGAAAATCTGATTCTCTCTTTGTTTAGTTTGGATTTCACAAACGTGGCTGGCCTGCTCACAAGCAAACCCTGGCCAGATGGATTAGAATGGTGATTGCACATGCTTATGTGAGGGCTGGTCTGTCAGCTCCTGCTCACATCATGGCCCATTCTACTCGGTCTGTTGGACCTTCTTCGGCGGCCCAATGTGGTGCGACCCTTGATCAATTGTGCAAGGCGGCTACGTGGTCCTCAGGGAACACGTTCATAAGGTTCTATGCCTTCGATACTGCCGCTTCCCAGGATGCTTCCTTTGGATGCCGGGTTCTTGTGCCCACTACAGTGCGTCCCCTCCCATAAGGAACTGCTTTAGGACATCCCCATTGTCCAATCCTTGTGGAGCCCAGTGTACCTCGCAGCAGAAAATGAGATTTATGGTAAGAACTTACCTTTGTTAAATCTCTTTCTGCAAGGTACACTGGGCTCCACAAGGTGCCCACCCTGACGCACTTAGCTTCTTTGGGTTGGTATGGCATTAGCTGCTGACACTTCTCTTGAGAGTGTGGTGTCTGTGGCTACTAACCGTTGTCGTCTCTTTTCCTGCTACTGCATTGGGCTGGTTAACTAAAAACTGATCTCCTGTGCAGGGAGGCGGGGTTATAGAGGAGGCAGTGCTTTGCATTCTGGGAACAGTCAAAGCTTTGAGCCTGTTTGTGCCTTGGATCAAGATCCTACTCTACACCCCATTGTCCAATCCTTGTGGAGCCCATGGTACCTCGCAGAAAGAGATTTAACAAAGGTAAGTTCTTACCATAAATCTCATTTTTATTTTTTAAAGGAGTTTGTGTTTTACAAAGACTTTTAGATTACTGGTACTATACAGCTTTCTTACACATTATTATGATTTGGTTATTAACAAACACCATTAGCACCTTCAGAATTGTTTTTCATATCTCTTCTTCGAGTCCCTTGCTAGCGGGGGCTCTTCTAGAGGTGAATGTCCATTCACTTTAGTGCAGTTGGGTATATTGTGTTCTATATATATATATATATATATATATAATTATTACATATATATATTTCATAAATAATTATTAGCATGGATATTATTTCAATGACTGAAGTACTATATGTGGTTTTTAACTATTATTAAAGTTATCTACTGTCTGGATTAATTCAGCTATAATACTCAGAATTTATTTGTCATTGAGTATTTATCTTAATATGAACACATGACAGTACTTTAATGTCACAGTATATAACAAATTAGATTTTATCTATAAAAGACACAATTTTGCTAATGTGAAAACCATTTTATTGGTCTAAGTTCCACCAAAAGTCCCACTAAAATCATTCAAAATTGTACCTCAATGTTTCACTTATAAAAAACAAAATTTGAGTGATAATTTTGATTATGGTTAAACCAATTAAAATGCTAATAAAAGCCCACCAAGTCACCTGCAGTACTCACTTTCTGCTGTAAACCATGGATGAGTGTGGTTTCGGTCTAGCCCGACCAGGCACTGATTTCACGTGGCCTGCACCAGCTGACAGAAAAGGCCCAGAAGTAAGAAACAGAACAGAGGGACCCACAGGTAGGGGTACCACAGAGCCTATGTAGGCTTAGTTTCTTTCTGTGGGTGGCTGAACCTCAATGTACTGATGATGAGGTAATACAGATGTTCTGCCTCAATAATACCAAGTTATTGCACCTGTATGACCTTGATAAAGCTCATCTTGAGCCAGACACGGCACAGTCATGAGCCTTATCAGGCCTACATAAACTGTTGGCTGTTCTGCACTTCATGGCTACTGGTAACTTTCAGTCAGTCATGGGGACAGTTAAGGGATCTCCCAACTCACCTTTTTACACTACCTTGGCCAAGTCCTTGCTGTACTCAAGACCCTCTCCAGCACATATATCTGCTTCCCTAGCTAGGAGTCACAGCAACATGATGTCAACTAAGCTTTTTAGAGGCTCACAATCATACCAAACGTCCTGGGTGCTATAGAGTGCACGCACATGGAGCTGAGACCACCTAGGGCAAAATCACATGTGTTCTTAAATCACCACCATACCTATTCCACCAATGTGCAGGTGGTTTGTGATGCAAACCAAATAATCAGAAGTTTTGTGCCTGGCTATCCTGGCTCATGCCATGCCTTTATCCTCAGTCAGTCATAACTTTGTGCTACATTTGAGGCATGATAAATGAGGGAGGGATGGCTTTATTGGTAAGTACACATTACTCTGGTTATTTCCCCACTACACACCTGCAAATGTCATGCTAACCTGCAATTTAATATGGGTCAACATTACAGGGGACTCATGGTATAGATGTTTCCCCTGGCTTCTGACTCCATTATCACTTCCTGATAATCTTGCAGAGCATAACTATAATGATGCACATAAATCCACATTATCTGTGATATAATGTACATTTAGGCTATTAAAGTATAGGTTGTATTGTCTTGATAGATCTCGAGGGACTATGGGCCTAATTCAGACCTGACTGCAAAAGCAAATTCTTTCTCTAATGGGCAAAACCATGGGCCTAATTCAGAGATGATCGCAGCAGCAATTTGTTATCAGTTGGGCAAAACTATGTGCACTGCAGGGGGGCAGATATACCATGTGCAGAGAGAGTTAGATTTGGGTGTGGTGTGTTCAAACTGAAATCTAAATTGCAGTGTAACAATAAGGCAGCCAGTATTTACCCTGCACAGAAACAAAATAACCCACTCAAATCTAAATCTCTCTGCAAATGTTATATCTGCCCCCCAGAAGTACACATGGTTTTGCCCAACTGCTAACAAAATTTGCTGCTGCGATCAACTCTGAATTACTCCCAATGTGCACTGCAGGTGGGGTAGATATAACATGTGCAGAGCGAGTTAGATTTGGGTGGGTTATTTTGTTTCTGTGCAGGGTAAATATTGGCTACTTTATTTTTACTCTGCAATTTAGATTTGAGTTTGAACACACCTCACCCAAATCTAATGCTCTCTGCACATGTTATATTCTCCCCACCTGCACTGCACATGGTTTTGTCCATTAGAGAAAAATTTTGCTTCTGCGATCAGGTTTGAATTAGGCCCCATGCTGTATAGTAATAGTATTGTTAAGATCTGTGACATTGGTGGTCATTCCGAGTTGTTCGTTCGTTGCCGATTTTCATTATGCTGTGATTCGTTGCTAAATGCACATGCGCATGGTACGCAGGGCACATGTGCTTAGTTATTTAACTTAAAACTTAGCAGTTTTGCTGTTGTTCGTACGGCACTGCTGATCGGTGAATGATTGACCGGAAAGGGGCGTTTCTGGGTGGTAACTGAGCGTTTTCCGGGAGTGTGCTAAAAAACGCAGGCGTGTCAGGTAAAAACGCGGGAGTGTCTGGAGAAACGGGGGAGTGGCTGCCCGAACGCAGGGCTTGTTTGTGACGTCAAACCAGGAACTAAACGGACTTAGGTGATCGCAATCTAGGAGTAGGTCTGGAGCTACTCAGAAACTGCAAGAAAATATTAAGTAGCAATTCTGCTAATCTTTCGTTTGCTATTCTGCTAAGCTAAAATACACTCCCAGAGGGCAGCGGCCTAGCGTTTGCAATGCTGCTAAAAGCAGCTAGCGAGCGAACAACTCGGAATGACCACCATTGTGCGTTGCTGCTGTGTGTTTCATAATCTGTGATTTAATCAACCACCTCCAATAGATTATATAATCCGCAGACAGAAGGCAGGGCTACTAGTTTTATCTGGCAACTCTGTGAGAACAGATAGTGGGGAACAGGTTAGAGCTTTGGAGATAGCTAACTACTTCACAGTAAGTAAATGACACATTACTATTTTTTTAAAATGTAATGCCAAAACTTTACAAATTACTCACCATCCTTCAAAATGTACCAATTTTGTTAACTGATGTGTGAATGTGTTAACTTATCCTACAAAAGCAAAACAGGTGTTACCCTTCATAAATCAAGTTTGTAGTTCAGATGCATAGCATTTACACCTTCCTGAAATGAGAACTACTGATAGTTCTGAAAGAGAGCTGACATGACACGTTGAGATGAAGTACTGTTTTTGACTGTATTTAGCCTATACACTATCACTAGGATGTTAGTAAATTTTCACCTCGCCCCCCCCCCCCCTCCAAAATGGTGTGTTATGTTTATAGTTATATTAACTAATTGCATGTGGACAAGTTTGACACTGAGAAACAAACATTTTTAATAAAATAAATTAAACTTACATGCTTAATAACCAGCACAATAACAAGACCAATGTTTTAATACCAGCATAATATTAACATTGCTTTTTTCAGCATCACAAATTAAAAAAATATTTTTTTATATTGTGGTTTTCTAGGGAAGGCAAGGACCGCCTTTTATGCGTGTCCCATGCCTGGGTGGTTGTGCAGGTGATGGGTTGGTTAAGGCCTAAGGAAGACGACTACCAAGTGGTTGGCCAAGTGAGTTCATATTTTTGTTCATGTCCCTGAGAATTGTTTTGGGTTTCAATGAATCACATTTAATTTTCATGAAATTCCATGTTTCAGTTGGTTTGTGCCTCTAAAATCCTGGGCATCATACAACATTTTCTGTAAGATTTGTGTTAACACTACACACATATTCATTCAGAGTAGTTATATTTTGATTTAGAAGCAGGAAATTGGCATTAATGTTGGAAGGTTTGCTGTCATGTTTGCACATATTCCATGATATTTGTGACACATGTTTCGTTTGTGTATCCAATAGATCCACATGTCGAGCATGGATTGTTGCCATGTAGGTCAAGAAGGCCAAGGCAGTATCAGCACCTGTTTGGGTGGTAGGCTCCTATAAGTCTGGCCTGGGTGGGGCTGGAGTTTGGGACTGTGGTGGTGTGATTGCAAACAATTTCACAGTAAATATGTGTTATTCTTGTGTTTCCACAGGGTTCAGTGAGGCGCATCACTGTGGATCTAAATTAAAATATTAGGTCAGCATGAGTGAATGGAGGTAATACTGTACAAAGAAAGACACTCAGCAATGGTCCCCCCAAAACATAAAAAAATAATTTGTCACTCCAGTATGATGAGGTTTTGTTTTGTGGTATATATGGAAACAGGATGAAGTATTATGGATTATTCATCATTCAAAACAACAACAATTCTTGAGTTTATCAGAACAAACATGTAGCTTACTATACACATTTCTCAAGAATATGTTTTTTAAAGAAATATTATTTACAGATTTTTCTCCTAGCTAAACTACTCCACTGTGTAACTTTGAAAATTGTTCTTTCACTACAGACATGTCACCACAAGTTTGGGAATTCAAAGGTACTTAAAAACACATTTGTGTGAAAGATTACGTTAGGACTTTTCATTCTTCTTTGTAGATACTCACCAAATGGCTGCGCACATGGAGGTGTGTGTTGGCCTTCGAGGTGTGGCTTCTCCCTACTCTTGAATGATGATGCTGGCAGTGGTGGTGGCCGACTGGCAAGTGGGCCTTAAATAAATGAATCATGTTGAAATATAAAGATAATAGTGTTTTGGGAGACTTACCACAACAATCCTGGAAATGTTCTTACCAGGCTGATTGTGCATCTGCTTTTGAGGTGGGACAGATAATTCCTTTATTTGGACCCCCACCAAATAAAAGCACTTCATCTCTCCTTGCACAAACTGGCTCTACAAAGGCAAGAAGTCATCCTCATCCTCAGATTTTCCCCCGCCCCCTTCAGTGTTTACATCCTCATCCTTACAGAGAAATAATATTCAGACAAACCACATTATTTAGGTGCAAGTGGACTGCTTACTCTATTACCCAAAGTTTCTGAACTTGACAATGACTTATGATGTATGCGTTGCATGTGACGTATAAGGGAGGATGGTCCTAGGTGGTTGACATCCTTACCCCTACTTATTATGGAATGACAAAGGCAACAGATGTCTTGACACCTGTTGTCCGGATTTGTGGAAAAAAAAATTCACACCAAAGAGGTGACTTTTTGGTATTTTGCCCAGGCATGGCAATGGGCTTTTTCATCCCATGGCTAATAACTGTCTCCATTGTTGCCTTATTCAAACAAAGCACGTCACCATCAGAATCCTCATCATTAACTTCCTCCTCAGCACCAGCTACACCAATATCCTCCTCATCCTAGTATACTTCTACAGTGACATCCTTAATCTCAATATCAGCAACTGGACTGCCAGTGCTCCTCCCAGCACTTGCAGAGGGTGTGCAAATGATAGTAGGAGCCTCCTCTTCATAAACAGTCTTGGGAAGGTCATGCCTAGACATCGCAACTGCCGACACACTTGAACTTTCCTTGGGGATTTGTGATATCTCTGAACGTACAGTTGTTTTTCCTGTGCTTTAACAAGCTTATTTTTTTGAATTTACTGATAGGGAGGAGGGCTTCCATCTTCATGAGAAGCTGAACCACCAGTCATGAACATAGGCCAAGACCTTAGCCTTTCCTTGCCACTTCGTGTCGTGAATGGCATATTGTCAATTTTATGTTTCTTATCAGATAATTTTTTTTGTTGTTGGTTCTTAATTTTTGCTTCTTGGATTTTACTTGCCCTCTATGACATTGGGCATCGGCCTTTGCAGACGACGTTGATGGATTTGCATTGTCAATGTCATGACTGGTGGCAGCAGCAGCTTCAGCACTAGGACTGCGAACTGGAAGTGGTTCCTGATCTTTCACTATTTTTTCATCCAAATTTTTGTTCTCCATTTCAGAGGACAGCACCCCTTTATTATTACAGCACACAGAACAGTGCCCCTTTATTTTCACAGCACCCCTGAAAATTTACAGCAAACAAAACAGGACCAGTATACATTTATTTTCACTGCACCCCTGAATTTTTACAGCATACCAGACATGGCCAGTGTACATTTGTTTTCAATGCACCCCTGAATTTTTACAGCATACAAGACAGGGCCAGCACCCCTGTATTTTCACAGCTTAAAGGAGGACAGTGCCCCTGTACAGCACAGCAGCCAGGACAGCAACACCCATACATAGCTGCAGCACCCCTAACAGCACATAAAACAACAGAGACAGCTAGGACAGCACCCCTAACATCACAGGAACACCACAGTGACAAGACAGCACCCCTAGAGAGCACACACTGACTCCACCCATCACCACCACCCACAGAGAGAGACAGAGGTCTGTCTCCCTCACTCTCCAAGTCCAGAGTGAAAATGTCAGCAACGTGTGGCTCTTTGTATGATATCCAAAACCCGTGAGAATCGAACAGAAGGATGATGACTTTATGCCTCGTTCTGGGATCCAAGTCTGGCGGGAAGTCCCGAGCCGGACTTGGATCCTGGCTCGGATCGTGAAGTTCAGGTGGGTTCTGTTCTCTGAGAACCGAACCCGCTCACCTCTAATATATTTGCTAACGTGAGTATCTGTCCAGGCCAACACAAAACACACTTTACAGTTTGTAAAGTACAGTACTTAGCTGATTTGGCTAAAAGTCTACATTTTAACATTTAAAACAGTAACACTGATCACATTACACTGAAATGTCAAAGGTCACATTAGGCTATTACTTCCCCTGTTTTGGTGGGGCATCCGTGTCATGCACATGGAGTGCATGACACAGGGACTTATCACATGCAGTGGCTCCTTATACTCCATCCACTCCTGTTGTAAAGGGGAGCCTGCACCACTTTGCCTAATCAGTCAGGACTTAGAGGCCATCTTATTCTTGACCCATTTCTTTATATCATTAAAACATTTCTTAGCCACCACCACAGTATGCTTCATTGAACCAAAGCAGTTAACCTTATCCATAATCTTGGCCAACAAAACAGCACGGGTATTTTATATAATAGACCACAAATTTGGGTGTGAAAGTTAACGGAATACAGATCAAATAACTTTTGTAGGGTACATTTTTGACATGGAACAGCTTTTTGTTCTTTTGCAGATGTTATTTAATGTTACTATGGTGATGGTACACTATGGAGCCGCACTGATCGGAGGCATGTGGGGCACCAATGCTGCATGGGGATGATTCACACAAAGGAATAAAGGTATGTTTGTTTATATTGTTTTGTATTGCTCTCCACAGTTTCCAGTGTATCCTGTGATACAGTACTCCTAGTGCCAGTCACTACTATTGGATGTTCTCCAAAGTTTCTAGTGTGTTCCTCTGATACTCCCAGTACCAGTCACTATTACTGGGCACTTGCCATAGAATCCTGTGTGCCACAATGATACCCAAGGCGCCAGCCACAATTATTGGGTATTCTTCACAATTTCCAGTGTACTTCTGTGTAATCTCAGAATCAGTTATATCAAAGAATTTACACAACTGCGCCTGCATGCATATAGAATGACATGAATAAGTGATTTGAGTGAAAAAAAGGGGGGATCACAAAATGATGTTAGTTAAAAATAAACTGACATTTATTCTTATAAATGTTTGTTTGGACAAAATTGCCTTTTTACAAATGTATATATTTAATAATATGTTCAGGATGGCAAATGAAAAAGATAAAAAAATAATAATAAAAAATAATAAAAATAAAAAATAAAAAATGAAAAAATGAAAATGCAAAAACCAAAAAACACCTTTACAATACAGGCAAAATATATGACAAAATATTTGTATAAATAACAGGTCAGACTTTTCGTACTGTACCTGTGTACTATGAGAAAAACTTTGAAAAAAGATTTGAAAAAATGGGGTTCCAAATGTCTGGTGTGAACAGAGTGTGGCGTCCCACCTCTTTTCCACCGTGTTGTGGTTAGTTAGATATTGTACTGCAGATTAGGTGGATACATCTGGATATTCTGGAATGTTCAATTTCCAAGTATAGCACAGTGGTTTTATAATTGCAGTTACCAGTGGAGGCAAGTTCTTGTTTTTAACGGATGTGTCGCTGCGGGGTACCCCAACGTGGGTATAGGTGGGATAAGGTGATCAGGGAAAAAGGTAATAGAAAGAGCCCCGGACTCCCCGCTATTTCGCTCCGTTTTACACAGCCGGAGGCGCCTGCACATACAGGTGTCTGCCGACCGTCAGTAACGGAGGGACGCGGTCATGCCACTGGGGGGAAGGTATCACCGACTTCGGGACCCACAAGGGGACTGTCCGTCGTGAACCTCCCCTCCTGCGGGGTCGATTACCTTTTTCTCCTGCGCTTGATCCCGACGTATACTTCCACTCTTTTCTTCTCTCTTCCTTCAGCCTGTGTGCTCGGTGTTCCTCTCGTAGGTCTGTCCCCTCTCAGCCGTGCGGCTCCGTTCTTCCTTCACGGGATCACTTGTATGTGCGGTTTGTTCCGTCCAGATTTCCTTCTAGGTCCTGCAGTATTGCGTAGTAGTATAGTAGGAAGGTAGTGATGTGATGATCTGCTCCTTCTCTCTCTTATTCATGTCATTCTATATGCATGCAGTCGCAGTTGTGTAAATTCTTTGATATATGCTATTTATTGGAGGTATTTGGGTTTAGCCTCTCACACGTACTGCTGCCACCCCCGTATTATTCATATAAGTGGAGCGTTGGTCACACTTGCAAGAATCAGAATCAGTTATAACTGCTGGGCACTCTTCACAATTTTTATTGTACAACTTGTTGTAGTGTTAACCCTTTAGGAATGTCCTTTGAGCCTACATTGTCTCCTGTGTTGCGGCTACAACAAGTATCCTTAGTAGATTCTCTATGCTAGGTCTTAACTGGGCTTTCTCCATAGCCCCCTGTCCTCAACCTATTCCCCAGTCCTTACTGGCAATCAGTGACTGTAATACTGTGCCTACTAATATCTCTACTTGTGTCTGCCAGTATCAATAAACAAGTTCCTTTCATGTATGAGGAGAAACCTCATCAAACCTCCAAGTTTTCTACATATGGCCAACAACCAGAAACCTCAGGTCCTCTTTAAAAGGTAACTGGAATCCTAATGATTACATTTCAGCATTCAGTAAAGAATTTCTATATATATTTTTTTATGATAATATTTAGAAAGTAATTTTAAGCAACAAGACTGGAATTGAGTAATGCATCAATAGTGCTACAGTATGTGTACAATTTATTCTGCATACCCCAATCATTGAATGTTACACTCTACCTAATGAATTATTGCAAAGTATAAAAGAAGTCATTACAAAAATCATTTTTGACAATGCTTTATAGAACACTAGGCTTTACTAACAATTGCATTCAGGCTATTTCATTTGCTGCTATATAGTTTCAGAGTCCTATTAAAAAAATAATGTTCTTAGCAGGTGCTTTGCAATATTGTCCTTTTAGCAGTTTTCCAAGAATACATCATATAACGACATGTGATGAGAGCTGAGCAACACTAAAATACTGTTCAAACAGGTCATGCATTATGGCTTATTCCAATTTGCAATAATAACACAGGAAAATAGAATTGCCACAGTATTACTTTGAAAACTAAATTAATATATTCTGTGGTTTGAAATATATCACCTTCTAGAACAATGTGTTCTTTTACAGATACAATCGGAACAATTTTGTTTTTCTGTAATAATGACTTTGTCTAAGGCCAAAGGAAGACATTACAGATCGCCTGGTCATGTACATTCATTCAGTATGTCTTTGCCAAAGGTAATGCCATGTACTGATGCAAGGCACAAAATAAAGATTGAAAAGATAGAAAAAAAAAAAGTACTAGAACTTTGTAGCTGAACAGAAAAACATGCTTTAATGTTGAGTGGTCTTTTCAGAAAAATAAAACATGAAGGAAATTATCCAAAATATTAAGCTTGCTTTAGAAGCAAAATTCAAGCACTTTGATTTCAGACATTGTGCTGAACATTTTGTACTTTGAAATAAATATTTATTTTGTTCTAAAGTGTTAGTTTTTGTCCTGTACATCATTTTAGCAGCATAGTGTTTTTTTAAACTATATGACATCATACTGGCTTTGTCCTGGACATACTTTAGTAGTGTCCACATACCAAAGTATCGGTAGTGGCATCCCCTTTACTCCAATGTACAGTATACAGACACAACAAAGAATACTGACACAAAAAGTTGATATCAGACAAGAATTACACAATCCACCGGAATTTACCTTTTTAAAAACCTTAGACACTAAAATAAACTTTCAAACCAGAAAACAAGCTCTCAAATTTTGCAAAAATCTAAGTTAGCAAAGTATAATTCACTGCTGTCCTTTAACTCTCAGCAGCTACTAACACTCACATTTTTCATTGCTTTCCTTTATTTGTGTGGTGCCCTGGGATGGTTTGGCTGGAGTGTTTTGGTGGTGTCTTGCACCCCAAAGGCGAACTCTTATAATGTTAGGGACTTGCCAGATGACGTTACCTTGACGATTGGTGGGCAGGCTCACAATATTGACCAATTTTATGTAAAAAAACTCAGATATGATGTATATTTATTACATTTATTATAATTTTAATGTTTGTTTAGAGCAGCTGCCCTATTGTTTCTATGTTGAAGTGAGAAAACAAATAAGCTTTCAAATGTTCCAAACATCAAAGTCAGCAAAAGACAGTATTGAAAAAAAGCACCTCTTCAAAAGTTAGACAATTGCATCCCTCCAAATACTGTAAGATATAACAAAAAAGAGTGGGACACTTGGAGATACTGACTTAATTTTCTCACTGACTTGAATTTGATTAAGGCATGCTATAAAAGATATGTTGTTATCTAAAACATACAAGATCTGAGTATTTCAGGAAAACAATGTCTTGCTTCACAATCTGGTCCAAACTAGATGTTAAGGGCCGTATTCACGGGCCGATTTGGGGAGAGATGTGTGCTGAGCAGTTCGCTCAGCACACATCTCTCCCCCCGCTCAGCACAGCGCGATGTGTGCTGAGCGTGCAGGGGGAGACGGGGGGCGCTCATTTCACCCAGCTGGTGAAGTGAGCGACTTGCTAGATTGGCCTGCATGCAGGCCAATCTAGCGATAGCGATGCGCGGGGCTGCGCATCGCTATCGCTGTGAGGGGTACACACGGAGTGATCACTGCTTAAAATCTAAGCAATCTAGTCAGATTGCTTAGATTTTAAGCAGTGATCACTCCGTGAGTACCCCCCCTTTAGTGTTTTTTGCACAATATCTAATTAGATAATGGCAGCTATAAATTGTATCTTCCTCTATATACACAATTTGTATATTTACAAAAACATACTGCATTGTACCGATTAACTTTGAACTACATTTTGCATATAACTAAAGATGAGCAGGTATTTTTCTCCAAGAACCAGAACTACCCCCGAACTTCACAATCAAAGTCTGGATCTAAGTCCGGCTCGGGGTTTCCCGCTAGACTCAGATCCCAAAACGAGGCCACTGTCGGATTCTCGCAGGTTTTGGATAATATAAAGGGCCCCAGTGATTGGCACCATAATTACACCGGCTGTGGAGAGTGTACTGTACAGATGTGTTCATCTCAGTACTGTATTGTCTGTTGTAGGGCGGGTGCTCTGTCTGCTGTATCTGTCCAAGGGTGCCCTATCTGCTGTATTAGTCCAGGTGCGGTACTTTGTCTGCTGTATCAGTCGATGGGTGCCCTGTCTGCTATATCAGTCCAGGGGTGCTAAGTCTGCTGTGTCAGTCCAAGCAGGGTGCCCTATCTGCTGTATCAGTCCAGGGTTGCTCTGACTGCTGTATCAGCCCCGGGGCGCTCTGGCTACTGTATCAGTCCAGGGGTGCTCTGTCCGATGTATCTGAAAGGGGTGATCTGTCCATCCATCCAGGAGCTCCACCCCAGTGTAAGATTAAAATAATAAAAGCTAAAACAAAAAAGCCTTAAAATATAACTATAAAAAATATTTTTTTTTTGTTTGTGCTGTACCCCAGTGTACTATACAATTTTATTTTCATAATTACCATGACACTGTCAGTCAGACCGCAGTATATTATTATATAATATATGAATTGTGCGGCACCATTGATGAATGTCAACCGCAGTGTTAGAATGCTATTTCTGATGCACACACGTATTGTGTGATGCTGTGGGTGAAGATGCTACCACAATAATATATTTTATTTCCAACTCATACATATATTGTGCGACACTGTTGGTGAAGATCAACCACAGAGTTCAATTACTATTTATGATGTATACACCTATTGTGTGACACTGTGGATAAAGTTGGTACCACAGTAATATATTTTATTTCCTACTCATACACATATTGTGTGACATTGTTGGTGAAATTAAACCACAGTGTTTAATTACTATTACCAGTGGGTGGGAGGGCTTAAGGACAACTCCATCTTGCACCTCTTTGCATTATGTGCAATTTGGAACAATGCTGACTGTCTACTTGTATAGATGACAAACATTTGTATAGTTTATTAAGATGCCACCCTGTCTGCCACTGCAGTGCCATTCTGTTTCCTAGATGTGCTATGTTGGAAGTGTAAGTGCCACATGTTTGTGCCGCCCACGGCTGTCGCTTAGCTTAGTCATCTAGCTACCTCGGTGCAACCTTTTGGCCTAAACTGGATGAAAACAATATTGTGAGCCATGTGGTGGTCAAAATTGACTGCAAATGAGTGGAAATAAATGTTATTGAGGTCAATAATATTGTATGAACAAAAACCATGCCCAAATTCTCTGATTTTAGCTATTTTAATGCTTAAAAAAAATACAGACCAAAAACAAATACAGATCCAAAACAAACACAGATCCAAAACTCGCAAGGGAGGTTCTGGCAAAAAAAAAAATACAGATCCAAAACACGAAGGGGATACAGACCCAAAGCAAGAACCCAAAACCCAAGATTTGGGCCGTCGTACATCCTTACATGTAACCAACAATCATAAAATCCCACTTTTGCAATTGTTCCAATCAGTGCATCCACCCAAGTTTTATTTTGACAACAACAGGGAAACCCTTATACTGGATAAAAAACAATGGCTAAACTCCAAGTTGTATAATTTGACACCACACAATTAAAATATAAAGTTTTTGGCACTGCAAATCTGGCTTCTCTAACTCCAGGAACAATGCCACAGGGAAAGAAAATATTAACACAAAAAAAAAATACAGTACATGCTTAATTGAAACGTTCAAATATAGATGAATGCACTATCAATTATAACTAGCATTCACAGTTTGGCTTGTGCCAATCCCATAAGTCTTATCTTATTCTATTGAGCAAGTAACATCACCCCCTAACCCTTCCTACCAGCAGCCTAACCCTAACCTCCCCCCTTGGTGCCTAACCCTAACCACCCCCCGGAGGTGCCTAAACCTAACCCCCCATCCCATGTAACTAAATCTAACCCTCACACCCCACAGCCTAACCCTAACCCCCCGAGATGTAGCCTAATGCTACCCTCTCGGAATGCAGCCTAAACCTAACACCCCCCCCCCACACACACACACAGTTTACCTCTCTAGCACCGCAGTGTGTCTTTGTTCAGTATCCCAGCTGTCGAGATTCTGGCGCCGGGATGGTGCACCCATTCTGGATACCGGTGTCGGCATTCAGAACAGGGTAGGGATTCCGGCGTCGGTATTCTGACTGATGGGATCCCGACAGCCAAGATCTGGACTGTTTGCCCTTGGAGCATGGACCTTTTGAGAACAGGGAAGGAAGGATAGATATACAATAAAAAAGGGCCCCTACTTAAAATGGACATAAACAATGATTATGGCCAAGGACTTTAATGTTATATATATGAGGGGTGAGCAATACATATCCGAATGCATAAAAAGTATTATATTTACATACATTAAATTTTTGTCAAAGTATTTGCCAGAGGAGTCTATGCAAAGTTGCATGTGCTCAAACCATTTGGTCTTGGTAAAGCAGCTGGCCAGTCCGAAGCAGGTATGTACATTTTGGATGAAGGGCTCCACTGCAGCTTCTGGGGACTCAAAATGAATCCCATGCATCTTGCGCTTGATTTGTGGAAAAAAGAAAAAGTCACAAGGGGCCAGGTCTGGACTGTAAGGTGGATAACCAAGCTCCTGAATACATTCATGGGCCCGAAGGGTTAGGGGGGTGGGGAGAGGGGAGAACACCCCTAACTCACCCCTGTTGACTTTTCACCAGTGGGTTCCCCGCATCGGTATTTTGAGTGCCGGGACCGCGTGCTATGGGATTTCATACTGATCCCGCTCAAAGTCAAGTTAGTCAATTTAGCTAGTTATCCTCTATGACAGGTAATTATGTGAGTAGAATTATGCAACCACTAAAGTTTTTATGACCTTTAGATCTCACATATGGAAACCTTTGAGTTAGGTACTTTTGGGTTACTCCTAGTAAGTGACAGAGCTTTCAATTAGATGTCAGGTGACAGAATGAAGAGGCCTTCCTCCTTTAGTGTGTTATTACCGCTTCCATTACTGGAAAAGAATAGATTAATTTACTGTATGTCTATTCATTATTTGAAAGGATGTGACTTGCTGGAGAGATAAAAGGTGACTGCCTTTACACTATACTGTATGCTGGATTCCTGGTGAGCAACTGTGACCACCTGTCAAATTGAAGCAGAGCCCACCCTGGCACATGTCATCTCCTGTTGAGCAGAGTGGTTGGGCTCTCAAGTTCCCTCTCCAGACACTCATTCTACAGCTGTGGGGACAGGTAGCTATGCCCAGTGGGGTAACTATGAGCTTTGTTCTGGTGAACCTCTGGAGATTCCTGCAACTTGCAATGCAGCCAGTGGAAGAGGACCCTGTGGGGAGGGAGTTCCTGTGAGACCTTATCACACTATGGGGGTCATTCCGAGTTGATCGCAAGTGAAAAATGTTCGCAGCGCAGCAAGTAAGTGAAAAACGGTACTTATGCGCATGCATGCATTTTTACACAAGGTCTAGCAACGCTTTTCAGTCGCAATGCCAGTTGCAGAGTGATTGACATGAAGTGGGCATTTCTGGGTGTCAACTGACCATTTTCAGGGAGTGTTTGAAAAAACACAGGTGTGCCAGGAAAAATGCAGGCATGGCTGGCCAAACGCAGGGCGTGTCTGTGACGTCAAATCCGGAACTGAACAGTCTGAAGTGATCGCAAGCTAGGAGTAGGTCTGGAACTACTCTGAAACTGCACAATTTTTTTCTGTAGCCGCTGTGCTATCCTTTCGGTCGCACTTCTGCTAAGCTAAAATACACTCCCAGAGGGCGGTGGCTTAGTGTTTGCATGGCTGCTAAAAACTGCTAGCGAGCGATCAACTCGGAATGACCACCTATATACCACCTCCTCTCTATCCCTCTCTCACTCTGCTTCTCTGTGTGTGACTATGCACCATAACCCTGTATATCCTTATCCATTAGGAATTTTCTAACCCTTTATTAAAAGTGTTGGCTAGCTCTGCCATTACTACACTCTCAGGCAGGAAATTCCAAACACGTATCGTCCTTTCTGTGAAAAACTGTTTGCGACTGAGTATCTGAATCCATACAAGAAGTGCTACAATTACTGTAGTAGCCACATCTTTTTTTTTCCATCACAAGGTCTTTTCTGCTCTAGATACAGACTAAGGGGTCTATTTGCTAAGCCTTCGATGAAGATAAAGTGGATGGAGATAAAGTACCAGCTAACCAGCTCCTAACTGTCATTTTTCAAACACAGCCTGTAACATGGAAGTTAGTAGCTGACTGGCTGGTACTTTAACTCCATCTACTTTATCTCCATCCAAGGCTTTTAGTACATAAAGTACAATATACAAGTGTCATACAGTATATCAAATTAATAAGCACAGTCTCCTTGTGCATCCTAGCCACATTGCATTGCAAATAAAATGCACATTTGGCAAAATAGGAAGCCCGACATTGGCAGAGTTGCACAAGAACTGCCGGCTCACTCATGCCAGGCATCTAAAGTGCCACACATGTCTCCACTTTCTTTATAGTGATTTCTGTGCCTGTATTTTCCCTATAGTGACCACCCTGTCTGCATGTTCTTTACAGTTACCCCCATTGTATGCATTTTACTTACAGAAACCCACTTGGCTGCATTTTCCCTACAGTAATTGGCCTCCACAGAATATATAGTGACCTATATATTCCTTATTTATACCTTTCCTGTCTATATCTTATCTATAGTGACTTCTCTTATCTGTATTAGATTAACTTATTTTCAAAAGGGGGGTTCACACGGAGAGATCCGTGCTTAAAATCTAAGCAATCTGACTAGATGCTATAACATGATTATAGAAGGGGCCAGGGGAGGTTTGGGGGTGTACATTTAAGGGGGAAAATGCTGTGATTGGTGGACACTAAAGAGGGAGATGTGAGAGGTGTATATTGAAGGGGGCAGTCAGAGGAGGACACTGAAGAGGCTCAGGGGGTGTTTTGAGGTGGAAGTGAAGGGACTAATGGGAGTGCTCTTAGGTGCTCACTGAAGGGGCTGGGATGCTGTGAGGTGGATAATGAAGGGGTGGGTAATGTTGTAAGGGAGACTGGTATCAGTGTGTGCTGTGTTGAGCAGCAAGTGAGCTGTGAGGGAGGGGTCAGTGATTACTCTGACATGGACAGTGAGTGATGTTAAGGGTTCTGTGATGCGGTCACCTAGGGAGAGGGTCAGTGAGTGAGTTGTGTGGGGCTCAGTGAGTCCTGTGAGAGGCACAGGGGGAGATGTATTATACTGGCACATATGCAGTTTAGTGCTTCCTGCTTTGTCTCTTTACTGAGTAAAAGCAGGAAGTAGTAGTGCTGACATGTATAAAAGTGGGGGAGTGAAAACTTCCCTCTCAGATGAACACTGCTAGAGCACACAACACAGCAGCCTAGTGCTGATGCACTGTGGGCCTAATTAAGACCTGATCACTCCTCTGCATTTTTGCAGAGGTCTGTAATCAGATAGCCTCCACCCATTGAAAGTGAAAACCCGCCCCATGCAAGTGTGCGAATGCATGCATATTCTATGCGAAAACTTCACCAGATAGAGGGGACAGCTGCAAATTTGTTTGCAACTCACTCACCATTAAATTATTTTTCCAGTCTGTGCAGTCTGTGCATAGCCCAAGACTTACTCTTACAGTGTGATAGAATCAGGGTGTTCGGGGCCAGAGCTGACATCACACACCCACCCAGAAAACGCTTGGCAACGCCTGTGTTTTTCCTGACACTCCCAGTAAACGGCCAGTTACCACCCACAAAAGTCTGCTTCCTGACAATCACCTTGCGTACGCCTAGCGAGCAAAGTTTTTGCACCATTCTGTAACGGTTTGGTGTCATGCCTGCACATTGCGGTGCATACGCATGTGCAGTCGTTTGATAATCTCTCTCCCTGGCCAACTCCACTGAACACGAGCAAGATCTCCTATGCAGCCTGGAGCCTGTAGCCACCACAGCCATGGACAGAGTTGTCCAGGCCATGGTGAATGGACAAAGTTACCTGCAGCTGTCAAAACCAATAGCTGCAGGTGTCGGAAAGAGTGCTACTGACTGTTCACACATTGCCTGGAATATCGGCGCTAGATAGATAGCAGTGCCAGCATAGACAGGGCGCATAGCACCCCTATCATTGAGCACACATTCCCAGATTCATGCATGGGGGAGAAGTGGTATCAGCACACACCAGAGCTGTAAATAGACTTTTTGGTGCCCTGTGCCCAAAAGAGTATAGCCCCCCCTTCCCCCCACGCCGATAGGGACATAAGGTGCATAACAAGATTGATCCGAGGTGAAACCAATTATATGATGCTCCTTCCCACATTTCATATTATATATATATATATATATATATATATATATATATATATATAAATAAGCCCTGCACATTCTGCTCCTTCAGTTGAGATTTATATCTCTGAGCTTTCTGAATTAAGTTTAAAAGTCCCATTCACCTAATGCACATGGCACTGATGCCTGTTAGAGGCCAGTGTGTAGGGTACAGTTTGTAGTGCCAGGTACTGTGGACAATGGCTGTGTCAGAAGAGCGTGTCAGAAGAGCATGGCAGATGTGGCTGCAAGCAGACTGACTAGGAGTCCTAGTCATAGCACAAGGAGTGCTAGGACTTTTTATGTTTGTTTACTTATTTTCAGTTCTGTACTTGTGTGACCAAGCCTAATGGGGCCACACATGGTGCTATTTGTGCTAGGTGTGATTTGAGCCTATACCATGTGTGCTATGCGATTTGCACTTTAGTGGTATGCTATTTGAACTACATGCTATTTGAACTACATCAGATTTTCAATCTACTATGATAAGGAGAGCGCCTGACTGGGCACGATATCTATATAAGAGTCTTGCAATTTTGTAATTGGTTAAAGAAGGTCAATTGTTGCTAGGCTGATCAGAGTTGTGAGTGAGTGATAATTGGGTAGGGCCAGCCTATCGGTGAGTGTAGGGGAGGTGTCTAGTACATTTAGGGTAGAAACTTCCAGAGTTACTTCCTCTTGTCGTCTGGAAGCCTGGAAGGATAAGTGAAGGCTGATTGTTGTCTGCCTATCTCTTTATTTCTTTCAAGTTTCTGCCTCATTCCTAATTTTCCCTTTATCTTCTTTTCTTATATTACTATCTTTCCCCAGCCTTTCCTTTTTTCTATACTGCTGCTTATCTGCTTATCTTATATTGCTGCTTTTCTCCTTTGTTATATTGCCCAGTGTGCCTCCTCACCCTGCATTATGCCCAGGCCTAAGCGCTCGGCACCCCGTCCCCTAAGGCTGGCGGACGCTGCTCCCGCATCGGGTGCTGTGCGCCTCCGCCGCCCTGCTGCTGTCCCCTCGCGACAGGCTCCCAGCTCTGGGGTGGGAGGCGCGACGGTGCCCGTTCCGTCAGCGCCTCCCGTCTCTGCCCCCGATGCAGCGCATGGCGGCTCCGTGCATCCCGCTACTAGCGGGTCGGGCACGGCGGCCACCAGCGCAGGACGCCTGCTGCCTCGCGCTGGGGACTCGTCAACCCCGGCCGCGAAGGTGGATGGGGCTGCAGCGCCAGCTGGCCGGTTCTCTCCCGCGATCAGTGGGTGTGGGGCGGCTGGCGCCGGCGCTGCTACAGGGGTCATGCGCGGCGGGGATTCGGCACCCCCGGCCGCGCTGGTCTACAACACTGGGGAGGTTGCGGGCGCAGCTACCCTGGGGCATAGTGGGCCCCCCACGGGTCCCGCGCCCGGTGCTTTTGGGGCCCCTGAGGCACCCCTGGCTGCTGGTGGGCATCATATAGCCCCAGTAGCTGGGGGTGTCAGTGGGCAGTGGGGGGATCTGCAAGATACCAGTGAGACCCTCCTGGGTCAGGCTCCCCCTTTGGCGGCCATTTTAGTGCCTGGCTGCTCACCTTATCCACCTCAGCAAGCTGCTGGCAGCATGCTGGGTGGGGAGGTGCAGCCATCTGCTGGACACTTGGAGGTGCTGCGGGCCTTTTCGGTACATGGCTCCGCAGCAGCCTCTGTGTCTTTGCCAGGCCAGCATTCCGTCGTGGATTTTCGGTCCGTGGCGGGGGGGTGGCTTTGCTACGAGCACCCTTGGTTTGCCAGCATTCTCTACCCCAGCAGTACGGGCCTGCCTTACTTGCAATTCCCATTTCCCCCGGTAGTTTCGCAAAGTTTCCCTCCGCTAGTCTCCACTCCGCAGGTGGTCCAGTCAGTCTGGTCCTCCGGGATGGGGCAGGCTTTCGGACACCCGCATAATGTTTCTTCCTTTTCGGGGGGGTTTCAATCCGCGTCACTTCCGGCGCCAGCTTTCCACCAGTTCCCATACTGTCAACCGCCTTATCTCCCGGCGCAGCCAGGGCCTTACGGGTATCCATGGCAGGGCGGTTTCGGGTCCCCAGGTTTCCGCGTTCCCAGCGTTAGCCAAGCAGTTGCGCTGCCTCCGTACCTTCCCCCAGCACAGGCCCCGCCAGCCCAGGTGGCACCGCCTGGGTCAGGTACACCATTGCATTCGGTGGCCCCGGGCGGGGAAGCGCCGCGCCCCCTCCCCGTTTCATCCGTTGGTGGGGCTGAGGGGCCGGGTAACTTAATTCCGCTTGTTTCTGTTCCCGAGGTTAGTACAGACTGCTCTGCAGCCCCTCAGGCCGCTCTGGTACAGGACGGATCCGGAAGGCGCGGTGATGTGGACCCATCTCCAACAGATGCCGTTTCTTCAGTTCCAGGTCTCTCGCAGGCGTCTGAAATGGCTGACGTCCCTGGCCCTTCCGGTTCTGGTGAGCATGACGTTGCAGCTGATTCATCTGTTGTGTCTTCATCTGAATCCTCTACTAGCAGCGAGGGGTCTGATTCCCCCAAGCGCCCGCGCAAGCTTGCGAAATTAGTCGCGCGTGAGGTCGCCAAGGTGGTAGGGAAGGATAAGGTGCCGAGGAAGGCGGTGGCTCCTGATGAGCCGCCGAAAAAGGCGGTGGCTCCTGATGAGCCGCCGTTGTTTTCGGAGATGGTGCGCTGCGCAAACACGGCTGTTACTCGGGGTTTACGGAAGAGGATGAAAGAAAAAATAGTTAAGGGGAAATTTGTCGACCTTTTCACCCTCACGGATGACATGAGGAAGGACTTCGACAAGGCAAAGAAGGCGGGGGGCATCGGTGAAAATGCTTTTCGGAGCTTTCATCATTGGTTAAGGGGTTTCTTAGTCTTTTCTGCTGTTTACCTAAAAACGCGCCCTGACGAACATCTTAATGTGGTAAAGTACATGTTTTTAATTAATGAGATGTTCTTAACGTACAAAGGTTCCGTCTGGAGGGATTACGATGAAAATTTCCGTAAGAATCAGGATGGCAATCCGACGTTACCTTTGGGCTTTAAGGATGTCGAGGTTTGGATGGAGGTTTCCAACCAAGCGAGTAGTGTGGTTGAGGGTCATGCCAAGAGGAAGTTTTCGGGGGGCAAAAATGTTCCTGGTACGGCGGCAAAGGGCAAGTGTTTTGCGTTTAACGACTCTAAATGCACTAGGGGTGTGGCCTGTCGTTGAGCCAATCACCCCGCCAAGGATTGTAAGTCCGGAAGCGGGGTTAAGCAGGCCGACCAGGGCACTGCAGGCGGCAGTGCTAAGTAAGGCACCCTCGCCCATAGTTGGACCTGAGTTGGCTAAATGGTTGCACCGTAACCCCAGGACGGACGATGCTGAGTTTTTGTTAGCCGGTTTTAGTTGCGGTTTTCATTTGCCCATTTCGGTATCAGTTCATGTTGTGTCTCGCAGGAATTTGAGGTCGGCGACGGAGTTTCCCCATGTGGTCAGGCAGAAGGTAGAAGCGGAGGTGCAATTGGGTCGCATGTGCGGTCCTTTTGCATGCGAGCCTTTGCCTAGGTTACGCGTATCTCCCTTGGGAGTAGTACCCAAGAAGGCGCCGGGTAAATTCCGCTTGATCCAACATTTGTCCTACCCGCATGGGGGCTCCGTTAACGAAGCCATTCCTGAGGAGTTTTGCACGGTCAGGTACCAGTTGTTTGACGAGGCCCTGGAATTGATCCGGGGTTTTGGGCCCGCGGCCCTGTTGGCCAAGTTGGATGTTGAATCCGCTTTTCGCCTTCTTCCCGTTCACCCCGACTCTTTCAAGTTTATGGGTTTTCGGTTAGGCGGTTTCTTTTATGTTGACAAATGTTTACCGATGGGTTGTTCTGACTCTTGCGCTTACTTCGAGAAATTTAGCTCGTTCCTGCATTGGTGCATTGCTGCAGGAACGGGGCAAGTTGGCATCGCCCACTATCTCGATGACTTTCTTTTTGTAGGCAGCAACACATGCCAGGAGCTACTTTTTTCGGCGTTCTAGGAATGCCTGTTGCTCACGATAAGACAGAGGGACCCACGTGTTGCCTTTCTTACCTGCGCATCGAGGTTGACACTAGCGCAGGTTGTTGTCGCATCCCGGCCGACAAGGTGGCGAAGCTTTTGGGACAGATCAAAGAATGCTTGAGTAAGCGTAGAGTTAGACGCCGTCAGGTGCAGTCCCTTTTAGGCTCCTTTAATTTTGCTTGCCGGGTCATACCTATGGGGAGGGTGTTTTGCCGCAAACTTGAGAGGGCCATAGCGGGAGCGACTTGGCCGCACCACACCATTCGTCTGTCTCTGGAAATTAAGGATGACCTTAGAACTTGGTCGACCTTTTTGGTAACTTTTAATTCAGAATTGCCGTGGCCTCTCCGGCCCGTCGCCAATTCTTCCCTGGAGCTGTTTACAGATGCTGCCGGTTCTACGGGTTTCGGTGCTTTTTTCCATGGCGAGTGGTGTGTTTCGGCCTGGCCCCAGTCTTGGGTATCTCGTGGCTTTACGGCTAACCTACTCTTATTGGAACTGTTCCCTATAGCGGTGGCGGTGGAGTTGTGGGCCCCTAAGTTGGCGAACCGGACGATTGTCTTTTGGTGCGACAATTTGGGGGTGGTGCATGCGGTGAACAACCAACGTGCATAATCGCCGCAGGCTTTGCGGCTGTTGAGATTTTTGGTGTTACAATGTCTCCGTTTTAACATCAATTTCACGGCGAAGCACGTGCCTGGGGTCGAGAACAACATCGCGGATGCGCTGTCGCGTTTCGATTTTCCCAGGTTTCGCAGGTTGGCCCCCGGGGCGGAGACCCTAGGTTTGACTTGTCCAACTTCTGTCTGGCAGATTATAGAACTGGCGTAGATGGCTTGGCGCTGAACTCATTGGCCCCTTCGACCCGCCGGGCATACGCTGCGGCTTGGCCTGAATGGCAGGCGCATCAGGTTAGGTGTGGGGCCGGGGGTAAGTCGGAGGAGGATCTTTTGTTGGCCTTTGTTTGGGAGTGTTACCAGAATGGTAGGTCCAAGGCGTCCATGTGCGCGGCGTTGGCGGGGATTTCGTTCCATGCCCGGTTGCAGCGGGGGACGGACCCCACCAGGTCTTTTACTTTATCCAAGGCGCTCAGGGGTTGGGCGAAGTTAAGTCCGTCCCAGCCGGATACGCGCAGGCCTATTGACACGCAGTTGTTGCGCGAGCTCATGGCGATTCTGTCGGCGGTGACTGATTCTGCTTTTGAGGCATCCCTTTTCCGTGCAGCATTTTCATTTGCGTTTTTTGGGGCCTTTCGGGTTGGCGAGCTGGTGGCCGCTAATAAACGGTCCACTGATACAGGCATGCTTTTCAGGGACCTGGTACTCAAGGAAGGTGTCGCCATGTTTAGGTTGCCTCGTTCCAAGACCGACCAGCTGGGTCGAGGTCGCTGGGTGACTTTGAAGGCGCAGGAGGATACCGATTTGTGCCCTGTGCTGCTTGCAAAAATTTATTTACCTTTACGACCTAAAGGTGGGGCTCAAGTACTGCTGCACGGGGATGCATTGCCTCTCACTCGGTTTCAGTTTGCCGCTGTGTTGAAGCGCTGTTTGGTCGCCCTGGGGCTTAATAGCGCGGAATATGGGATGCATTCCTTTCGCATCGGTGCGGCAACTTGCGCTGCGGCACGCGGACTTCCACCGTCAGCCATTCAGAAAATGGGACGTTGGAAGTCAGCGGCGTTTAAGTCTTATGTTAGATTGGATAAGGTTTAATGATGCGCTACTTGCACTAACCCAAAAACGTTGTTGACCTGCCAATTTTGGAATGATTAGCGTTCCAGAATTGGAGGTGTGAAGGAATTTTTTTAATTTTTCCTCCGAGGGGGCCTAAATTACAATTGGCTGACACTCCAGGTCCACGGGAGGTTTTTAAGTTTTCTCCTTCACTTGGGTTTTTATGTTACTAACTGTTCGGTTCGGTCTAACGGTTCTAATTACCCGTTTTATGGGCATGGCCTGACAGCTAGGTTACTTTTTCTTTTACAGCGTCCACTGATTCCAACGAACAGATTTGGGTAGTTGGCCATTCTTACGTGTTTTGGGCCGAGCGTCATCCCCTTGCTGATAGGTCGTCTGAGTTGTAAGGTGGTCGCAGAGTGCGATGGTTAGGTGTGAGAGGGCTCAGATGGTCTGGACTTTTGGAGCTGTTGTTTCAACACGAACAGCGTTGGGGGCGTCCCCAATGGCTACTGCTGCACCTGGGCGGTAATAATGTAGGTCACCTAAAAGGTATAGATCTTATCATTAGGATTCAGGCGGATTTGGGGGTGCTTAGCTTGCTTTGGCCTGGTGTACGCTTGGTTTGGTCTGACATTATTCCCAGGTTTGTCTGGAAGGGATCACAGAACGTCACAGCGCTGGACAGGGCTAGGAAGAAGATTAACTTTGCTGTGTCGAAGTTTGTGTTGGCTGCTGGTGGTTTGGCCGTTAGACATCCGCTATTGGTGCTCCAGAGCCCCTTTTATTTTAGGAAGGATGGTGTGCATCTCTCCCATCTTGGGATTGGAGTTTTTCTGAGGGCGCTGTTCTCTTGTCTGGATTAGTTTGTTATCTTTGTAGGTAGGGATAGGATTTGTTTTGATAGGTATTTTGTCTTTTAGTTGGATTTCATTTCGTATTGGGTTGGCGGGCTGCGTTTCTCTGAAACTGGCGGTGGCGGGAAGGCGCTACTGGCCAGCGGTCACTTGTAGCATAAGTGGTGTTGTGGGGCACTTACCCCTTTTGAAGGACGGCGAGTGTGTCCTGCCCTTGTGGGGGGGCGAGGGGCGCTTCCTTGGGGAGCGTCCTCACTCTGCTATAGGAAGGGGTGGTGAGACCTTCGCAACACAGGTTATGCTGATATATATATATGGGGCGTTTCAGTCGCACCCATGACAGTTGGGGCGTTTAGTCGCCGCCATTTTGTAAGATCGTGACTAGAGCTGGTTAGTGGTAGCGTTTTCCTGGCCACCCACTACGAGTGAGGTCATTCCAATTAATAAATTCAATGACCATTTAATCCAACGCAGTTGTGTCCGTGTCGTTATTTTTAGTTGATAAGCTAGCTTAAAGTGTTTAGTTAATGTCAAGCACAATAATTGAATAGACGCCTTAAAGCAATGTAGTACAAAAATGCCTGCCTGCACATACTATTTTGCCTTTAGATATGGACTATATGGGAGCCTGCATCACATTGCAAGGGACAATACACATGGTGCAATTTATACTAGACACAATGCTACTTGAAC